>NW_026652281.1:115439614-115644311 GCF_009828535.3 Hylobates moloch | reverse complement strand
TAAAAAAAAAAAAAAAAAAATAGTAGTAGTAGTTTGAAAGTAAAGGACTAAAGATACCTTAAATTCTACTGTTCATTAACTGTCAGCAGTAAAGCATGCCCGGTAGTATTGTTCATGTGCATTTGTTTTGCAATTTGGGAGCTGTTTTTGTGTCTTAAATGATTGCTGCAAAGATACCAGTAATAGGCTGGGCGTATTGGCTCATGCCTGTAATCCCAACAGTTTGGGAGGCTGAGGCGGGCAGATCACCTGAGGTCAGGAGTTCGAGACCAGCCTAGCCAAAATGGTGAAACCCCCGTCTCTACTAAAAAATACCAAAAAATCAGCTGGGTGTGGTGGTGCACGCCTATAGTCCCAGCTACTAGGGAGGCTGAGACAGGAGAATCGCTTGAACCCAGGATGCGGAGGTTACAGTGAGCCAAGATTGTGCCATTGTACTCCAGCCTTAGCGACAGCGTGAGACTCCATCTCAAAAAAGATACCAGTGATAACTACAAACTTATTCTCTGTCACATTTTGGGGGTTTAGGTGCTGGAGAATGCCGAAGGTGCCAGAACCACCCCTTCAGTTGTGGCCTTTACAGCAGATGGTGAGCGACTTGTTGGAATGCCGGCCAAGCGACAGGCTGTCACCAACCCAAACAATACATTTTATGCTACCAAGCGTCTCATTGGCCGGCGATATGATGATCCTGAAGTACAGAAAGACATGTGAGTAACAGCAAAAGTTTTGTGCAAAAGGCAGTTATTTGCAAGGGCCACACAGAAGAGCCTCAGCATGTTGATTAGGATCTCTGGAGCACCTTACTTTAGTCATTTTACTTATTGTCCCTAGGGGAAATCTGTACCACTGCCAAAAGGGTAATCCCTTTAAAAAATTCATTTTTGGCCGGGCGCAGTGGCTCACACCTGTAATCCTAGCACTTGGGGAGGCCAAGGTGGGCGGATCACCTGGGGTCAGGAGTTCAAGACCAGCCTGGCCAACATGGTGAAACCCTGTCTCTACTAAAATACAAAAATTAGCTGGGCATGATGGTGGGTGCCTGTAATCCCGGCTACTTGGGAGGCTGAGACGGGAGAATCACTTGAACCCGGGAGATGGTGGTTGCGGTGAGCCGAGATCACTGCCACTGCACTCCAGCCTGGGCTGCTGAGACTCCGTCTAAAAAAAAAAAAAAAAAATTCATTTTTGTCTTTACAGTTAGGTCTTTGCTATATATTGACATGATACATGAAAATTTGCAAAGCATTCCTAAACCACATAGTTCAGTGTTGAATACATAAGGCAGAAATGGCATAGGTTCTATCATGTGTTGATCCAGTACAGAAAAAAACTTGATTTTTCTTTTTTTCCCCCCTCCCAATAGAGATGGGTCTCACTATGTTGCCCAAGTTGGTGTTGAACTCCTGGACTCAACTGACCCTCCCACCCCAGCCTCCCAAAGTATTGGGATTACAGGCGTGAGCCACCATGCCCAGCCTGCCCTTTTCTAAAATAGACATACTAGAGGCTAGGTGGGGTGGCTCACACCTGTAATCCTAACACTTTGGGAGGCTGAGGTGAGCTCAGGAGTTCGAGACCAGCCTGGACAACTTGGGGAAAAGCCGCCTCTGCAAAAAATACAAAAAAGAGCCAAGCTGAGTGGTGCGCGGCTATAGTCCCAGCAACTAGTGAAGCTTGAACATTGCGGGGCAGAGGTTCCAGTGAGCTGAGATCATGCCATTGCACTCCAGTCTGAGTAATAGCAGTGAAACCCTGTCTCAAAAAAAAAAAAGAAAAAAAAAATACTAGAAACATAGGTAGAGTTTCCTGTTGTATACAAAATGTTTTAGGCCTAGAGCAGTGGCTCATGTCTGTAATCCTAGCACTTTAGGAGGCAGAGGCGGAAGGACTGTCTGAGGCTAAGAGTTTAAGACCATCTAAGCCAACAAGCCAAGACTGTGTTTGTGTCTCTCTCTATATATTAAATTTTTTTTTTTTGAGACGGAGTCTCGCTCTGTTGCCCAGGCTGGAGCGCAGTGGCGCAATCTCGGCTCACTGCAAGCTCCGCCTCCCAGGTTCACGCCATTCTCCTGCCTCAGCCTCCCGAGTAGCTGGGACTACAGGCGCCCGCCACTACGCCCGGCTAATTTTTTGTATTTTTAGTAGAGACGGGGTTTCACCATAGTCTCGATCTCCTGACCTCGTGATCCACCCACCTCGGCCTCCCAAAGTGCTGGGATTACAGGCGTGAGCCACCACGCCCGGCCTAAATTAAATATTTTAAAAAATTTAAACAGCTTTATTGAACTTGAGTAGAATATGAATTCTGTATGTGTGGAGTCGCATGGACTTCTATGGCTTCTTTCACTTAGCATGTTTTCAGGGTTCATCCATGTTGTAGCATGTGTCAGTACTGCATTCCTTTTTATGGCCAAATAATACAGTACTGTATGGACATATAGCACATTTTGTTTATCTATTTGTCAAGTGATGGACATTTGAGCTGTTTCTGCTTTTTGGCTATTACGAATGATGCTGCCATAAACGTGTGTACAAGTTTTTGTGTGGACATAAATATTTCCATTTGTCTTAGATAGTAGAATTGCTGGATCATACAGTAACGGTTTCATCATCAAATTATTCTAAAGTGGCTGCAAAAATCTTCTGCCTGGGGCGCTAAGTAAAGAATGTTGAGGTTTCATCATAATGTTTTTATATGTTAGTGATTGCTTTCTTTTTATTTATTTCATTTTGCCTTGTAATCCTCATAAACCACGTTAGTGATTGCTTTCTAAAGAATTTCACAAACTCATTTGTTGGCCATGAATGAGTCTCTTGGGGTGGAAGATGGATGTTCATGGTGTGTGGTAATTTTGTCATGGTAAGTTGTTCAGGTAGTTTTATCTAATAGAATTTTTGTGTCTTATAGTAAAAATGTTCCCTTTAAAATTGTCCGTGCCTCCAATGGTGATGCCTGGGTTGAGGCTCATGGGAAACTGTATTCTCCGAGTCAGATTGGAGCATTTGTGTTGATGAAGATGAAAGAGACTGCAGGTGAGTGGGTTTAGTTCACATCTGGGAAAATTCTAAGAACAGAATGATTCCTGTGAGATCACTAGCTCCCTGTGTCCCAGCGTCCTGTAGATGAATCTGTGGTCCCTTTTGTATAGAAAACCTAGGAATGGCAAAACTGTGTTACACTTCATGCTTTCCCTGCAGATTGAATTAATCTTCAAATCTCACTAATGGTGGCTGGCTTGTTTCTTTTTTTCCAGTAGGGGGTAATGTTCTATATTGAAAGCTACAAGACTACACATTAAGCTTTTGCCCCTGTTAGGTATAAATTAGACTTCCTATTTGAAGCGGCTGTTACAAGTCTAAAGGTCATTGTAGTTTAGTGAACCTTCACTAAAATGTTGAAAGAGTGATCTTAGGGGTTTCTGGTTTTTGGGTGGTTTTTTTTTTTTTTTTGAGATGGAGTTTCGCTCTTGTTGCCCAGGCTGGAGTCCAGTGGCACGATCTCGGCTCACCGAAGCCTCCACCTCCCGGGTTCAAGCGATTCTCCTGCCCTCCTCACCCCCCCAATCCCCCCACATAGCTGGGATTACAGGCATGCGCCATCATGCCTAGCCACTTTTGTATTTTTAGTAAAGAGATGGAGTTTCTTCTTGTTGGTCAGGCTGGTCTCGAACTCCCGACAAATCAGGTGATTTATCCGCCTCAGCCTACCAAAGTGCTGGGATTACAGGCATGAGCCACTGTGCCCGGCCGGCCGATCTTGGGTTTGTTTGTTTTGTTCTGGTTTTTTTGAGACAGAGTCTCGCTCTGTCGCCCAAGCTAGAGTGCAGTGGCACAGTGTTGTCTCGATCTTGTCTCACTGCAACCTCCGCCTCCCGGGTTCAAGCAATTCTCCTGCCTCAGCCTCCCAAGTAGCTGAGATTACAGGCATGTGCCACCACGCCCGGCTAATTTTGTATTTTAAGTAGAGATGGGGTTTCTCCATATTGGTCAGGCTGGTCTCAAAACTCAACCTCAGGTGATCGCCCGCCTCAGCCTCCCAAAGTATTGGGATTACAGGTGTGAGCCACCGTGCCCGGCCCAATCTTCGGTTTTTAACCAGTGTATTTACTTGGAGTGTTTTCCTGCAAAGACATATTAGGTCACTTGTCAAAAGACTGATGAATGTTGTCTGTGGCTCCAAAAGGATGACACAGGTCGTTGGGCTACATTAATAATTCTGTTCTGACAGAATTCCATGATTGAATTTCATTCTTTTCCAGAAAATTACTTGGGGCACACAGCAAAAAATGCTGTGATCACAGTCCCAGCTTATTTCAATGACTCGCAGAGACAGGTGAGGTCAATCAGCATTCTTATTCACAAAAAGTAAGGTGCCTGGGGTGGAAGGGTACAAAAATGTTTTTCTCTTTGTTTTCTCTAGGCCACTAAAGATGCTGGCCAGATATCTGGACTGAATGTGCTTCGGGTGATTAATGAGCCCACAGCTGCTGCTCTTGCCTATGGTCTAGACAAATCAGAAGACAAAGTGTAAGTTTGTGCAGTAAATTTCTTACCTGCATGTGTGAAACTAAAGTGTCACTTGATTTCTTAGTAATTGAGCCTTTTACTTAAACTAAATAGTGCTTTTACTGATTTTAAGTCTGTATGGTATTTGTTTTTTCATTTCAAAACCATTCCTTTGTTTTCTTTTGGGCCATGGTAATTTAACTAGTATATACCTCAGGGAAATAGCTTAGATTATCTGTATTTGGTTATTGAAATTTATATCCTGGTGATAGGTTTTGTTCCTTAAGGATTTCTTTCTTTTTTTCACAAATCATTTACAGCATTGCTGTATATGATTTAGGTGGTGGAACTTTTGATATTTCTATCCTGGAAATTCAGAAAGGAGTATTCGAGGTGAAATCCACAAATGGGGACACCTTCTTAGGTGGGGAAGACTTTGACCAGGCCTTGCTACGGCACATTGTGAAGGAATTCAAGAGAGAGGTGAGTTAACAATGTGGTTAATATGTAGACGTTGGGATATTGAGAAATTCTTTGTTCAGATTGCTCTTTGCTTTGTTTACGAGTTCAGTTCAACCCCCTTATTCTAGACACAGATCCTCTTTTCAGAATAGATTTTTTTTTTTCCTACACATAAAGGGTAATAAAAAGTAATTCATGCTTATATATAAAGGTATGACTCCATTTTGTGTTGTTCCACCTTATTACTGCAGTTTAAATTTATCACTTCACTAATGCTGGTGTTCAATGTCTTCACTTTATAGACAGGGGTTGATTTGACTAAAGACAATATGGCACTTCAGAGGGTACGGGAAGCTGCTGAAAAGGCTAAATGTGAACTCTCCTCATCTGTGCAGGTGAGACACGGAAAATTCGAGCAGTCTTGATGGATATTTTCAGCCGGGGTTTATTTAAATAGTATTTTCTAATTGGCCTAATGTTAGTTGAGTTTTTTTTTGTTTGTTTGTTTTGTCAATTTTCTGGTTTCTAGAGACCTTTGCAATGAGCACAGGGACAGTAAGGTCTTTAGTTTCTTTATGAGCTGAAATTTTTTTAACCACCCAAATCAGTTACGTATACTGGAGCTAAATAATATGTGAATGATGCTGGGTGTACTTGTTGGCCTTTCAGTTAAAGACATTTATTTTAAAACCTGCTCTGGCAGTGTTTAAAACTAGAATTACTAGCTTGGAAAAACTGCTGCCTTAACTGACAATATTAAATAACCTCTCCTTGTGAGTTGGAGAATCTCTGAGTGTCTTTTTTTTTTTTTTTTTTTTGAGACGGAGTTTTGCTCCTGTTGCCCAGGCTAGAGTGCGATAGCGCGATCTCGGCTTACCACAACCTCTGCCTCCTGGGTTCAAGCGATTTCTCCTGCCTTGGCCTCCCGAGTAGCTGGGATGACAGATGTGCACCACCATGCCTGGCTAATTTTTGTATTTATAGTACAGACAGGGTTTTGCCATGTTGGCCGGGTTGGTCCTCGGACTTCTGACCTCAGGTGATTGACCTGCCTCGGCCTCCCAAAGTGCTGGGATTATGGGCGTGAGCCACTGAGCCCGGCTAATTGTCTCTCACTTAATAATTTGAAAAATTAGCCGATCATAGTCTATACAACTGTGGTCCCAGCCACTGCAGAGGCTATGCAGAGGCTAAGAGGATTGTTTGAGCCCAGGAGTTGAGGCTGCAGTGAGCCGTGATCACACCATTTCACTCCAGCCTGGGTGACAAATGAGACCCTGTGTCAAAAAATGACAATAATTTGAATCACCAGTCTAGAAAGCTGAAGCTTGTGCAAGTTTCCGTCTGTGAGCATCAGATTTATGCAGCCTCTTTGTCAGCTTGGTTAGCTCCAGTTGAGAGGTGAAACTTCAGTTAACCACCAAGAATAGAATTGTATAAACTATGTTAGGTCTGTGTTAGAGACCCATGAAGATAGAAAGCAGCAGATCTATTTCCGGTGTCTTGGGTGACAGCAGGAAGAGCAGAGCTGTGACACCTTTATTTTGATCACCCACAAGGGAAGAGGTATTTATGATGGTTTTCATTGTGTTGGTAAAGTGGTTGCTGCTAATGAACCTTCCCCTCAAACCTGGATATTTTTTTTTAAGTGGCTGAGAGGAGTGACATAGTTATATACACGCATCCATGGTCTTGCTGATGTTACTTTGCCCCTGCTATCATGGAGTGGCAGAACATTGCAACGTTGGTTAGGGTTGAGGTTGAAATACCTGGCACTGCCAGAAGGTAGTTTGTAATTCTTCCCAGAGATTTGACATTTGGGGTAGGGGATGCGAGATGTTGGAAGAGATTGGTTGGTTTTAATTAATGTGGCTGCATCCTATTGATAGACATTTTGATTGTTTTCCAGCATTTATTATAGCAAGATGTATTGAGCATCCTTACACATTCAGTTTTGCATTGCATAGGTGATTTTAAATCTATAGAATAAATTCTTAGCGTTTATTACCCTCATGCAGATTATATTGTGGTTTGGAAAGATGGACATTAATTAGAACAGATTAGTAAACGTTAAACTAGAACCGATACAAAGTAAAGGTTAAGGGTGGTTCTGCAAGCATTCTGCTGGGGTTCGAGTCCCCATTGTATCGCTTAATTGGTGATCTTGGATGAATTAACATTACTGTTACTTATCTACAAAACAAGGATAATAGTGGTACTCTTCCCCTAAGGGTTGTATTACCAAGTTCATAAATATTACACGCTTAGGAAAACATAGGAAACTGAATACTCTAAGTTACTATTAATGTAACAAGTGGTAAAAATGCAGTTATAGTTATAATTTAAGAAGGGGCCGCACTTTGGGTGGCCAGGGCAGGAATATCACTTGAGCTCAGGAGTTGGGGACCAGCCTGGGCAAAATAGTGAGAACTCCCGTCTCTACAAAACTAGCTGGGCGTGGTGCACTACATCACAGCTGTGTGCCTGTAGTCCCAGCTACTCAGGAGACTGAGGCACAAGAATCTTTTGAGCCCAAGTGTTTGAGGCTGCAGTGAGCCATGAGTGCCACTGCACCCCAACCTGGGCAACAGAGCAGGTCTCTTAAAAATAATCTAAGAAGGGGCTGGGTGCAGTGGCTCACATCTGTAATCTCAGCACTTTGGGAGGCCAAGGCAGGTGAATCACTTGAGGTCAGGAGTTCAAGACCAGCCTTGCCAACATGGCGAACCCTGTCTCTACTAAAAATACAAAAATTAGCCAAGTGTGGTTGCGGGCGCCTGTAATCCCAGCTACTCAGTAGGCTGAGGCAGGAGAATCGCTTGAACCCAGGAGGCAGAGGTTGCAGTGAGCCCAGATGGCACCACTGCAGTCCAGCCTGGGCGATTGAATGAGACTCTCAAAAAATAAAAATGAAAAATAAAAATAATAAAAATAAGGTACCTGAGAGAGGTGTTCAGCATAACAAGAATAGCATCTGAGAAATGAGTTTATCAGAAAAAGATAAATGGGCATGTGTAAATGAGTTAAGAGTAAGGCTCTCAGGTGAACACCTGAGAAAGGGCCAGAGCGGCCAAAAGGGCAGAGTGAAGATTGGGGTCGGTTGTTGGTGGGCATGGAAAATGAGGCTAGAGCAGGCTCGTCCAACCTGCAGCCTAGAATGGCTTTGAATGTAGCCCAACACAAGTTTGTAAACTTTCTTAAAATACTGAGGGTTTTGTTTTTTGTTTTTTAAACTCATCAGCTGTCGTTAGTGTTAATGTATTTTATGTGTGGCCCAAGGAAGCCAAAAGATTGGACACCCTTGGCCTAGAGGCTTTATAGATTTGGGATTTGGCGTCTCTCCCAAGATAAGTGAATACAAACCCCAGAGGAGTTGAGGATAGTAACATGGTCATGTATCGATTTGTGAAAAGCCCTTTGGCTGGAGTAGAGTGGAGAATTGTGAAGGGCAGAAGGCAGCCTCAGTGAGTGTGGGGGGGGGGGGGCTGTTGTTAACCATGTGTTGAGAAAAGACTTGGATGAGAGAGTGAGAGTGAGACATAAGTGGTTGGGTTTGAAAGAGGAGGTAAGGAGAGAACATTGTGATGGATGTTGGACTGGTTGTAGAGGGTTGAGAGTTAGTGCTAGAGATTTTCAGGTTGCCATTAGCTTTTAGTGTTTAGAGTTGTGCTACTATAATAGCCAAATACGGGTTTTGAATTAATTAAAATTAAATAACATTTAAAATTACATTTCTTAGTTAGACTAGTCTTATTTCAAGTGCTCAGTAGTCAAGTTAGTGGTTGCTGAATTGAGCAGCATAAGGAGCATTTTCATTGTCACAGAAAATTCTACTGGATAGCATTGATTTAGATAATTCTGTGTTCTGATTTGGTTAATCAACATTTTGCAAAAAAGAAATTGTCGATAATATTTAGATATCACTATTCTACAGATGGTGTGTTAACTCTATTTATTAAGTATTCAAATGTCTAGGATACTTTCTCCTAAAGAAAGATGGTTAAGGACTCACTCTCAGTTACACATTGTAAGATCCCATGTTGTACTGGGATTTGGGATGTTACATGGTGTGACTGTCAGCTGCGCTCCATGGATGTGATGGCCATACAAGTCAGTCCTCATACATTAATGAGAGCATATCTGTAGCTTTCGTACCACTTGTAAACATCCTGGAACTTACAGAGCCCAGGGTTGATGGCATGTTATTTGGTTCAGAACATAACTTTGACATTTCTCTTCACCTACATGGGATATTTTTAAAACTTGGTGAAGGAAAACATCAGTAGCGTGGTTCCAATGAATATTTAGTGGCAGAATAGTTCTTTATTTTCTGAATGGGGATTTTTTTCCTGCTTATCTGCTGCATTCTTGTTAATAACTATAAACTTGATTAAAACAGATTGTATAGTGCTTATCTCTGGGGAGATAAAACATTGCTTTTTTTTTTTTTTTTGAGATGGAGTTTCACTCTTATTGCCCAGGCTGGAGTGCAGTGGCGTGATCTTGGCTCACCGCAACCTCCGCCTCCCAGGTTCAAGCGATTCTCCTGCCTCAGCCTCCCAAGTAGCTGGGACTACAGGCATGTGCTACCATGCCCAGCTGATTTTTGTATTTTTAGTAGAGATGGGGTTTCACCATGTTGGCCAGGATGGTCTCGATCTCTTGACCTTGTGATCTGCCTGTCTCAGCCTCCCAAAGTGCTGGGATTACAGGTGTGAGCCACCCCGCCTGGCCAAGAATAGTTACTCTTTAAGATGCAATGTTTTGCTGGGCGCAGTGGCTCACGCCTGTAATCCTAGCACTTTGGGAGGGCAAGGCGGCGGATTATGAGGTCAGGAGATCGAGACCATCCTGGCTAACATGGTGACACCCCATCTCTACTAAAAATCAAAAATTAGTTGGGCATGGTAGCACATGCCTGTAGTCCCAGCTACTTGGGAGGCTGAGGCAGGAGAATCGCTTGAACCTGGGAGGCGGAGGTTGCGGTGAGCCAAGATCACGCCACTGCACTCCAGCCTGGCGATAGAATGAGACTCTGTCTCAAAAAAAAAAAATTCTTGGTGACTATTCATTTAAACTAGGTCTCACCCTCCCTGTGGTTTTGCAAGTCTTCTGTCCTAGGGCATGGTCATATTTTGGTTGAAATAATAAGTGTAACCGTCATTTGGCCTGCTCACTGACATGCAATTAAACATTTCCTTTGCAGACTGACATCAATTTGCCCTATCTTACAATGGATTCTTCTGGACCCAAGCATTTGAATATGAAGTTGACCCGTGCTCAATTTGAAGGGATTGTCACTGATCTAATCAGGAGGACTATCGCTCCATGCCAAAAAGCTATGCAAGATGCAGAAGTCAGCAAGAGTGACATAGGAGAAGTGATTCTTGTGGGTGGCATGACTAGGATGCCCAAGGTATGGACCAATGGAATTCTGTCATGGAGAGAGGGCTGGCACATAGTGTATTCTTGAGACAGGTGGCACAAATATATGGCCCATTCTGCTGGGGTGATCTAAAAGGGAGGTGAGATTATATCCTCACTAAAGAATTCTTTTCTGTTTGTTTTGTTAAAATTGAAGAATAGGCCGGGCATGGTGGCTCACGCCTATAATCCCAACACTTTGGGAGGCTGAGGCGGGCAGATCACATGAGTCCACAAGCGTTTCAGGCCAGCCTGAGCAACATGGTAAAATCCCCTTTGTACAAAAATACAAAAAATTAGCTGGGCGTGGTGGTGCATACCTGTAATTCCAGCTACTTGGGAGGATCACCTGAGCCCTAAGGTCAATCACTTGAGTGAGTTTGAGGCTGCAGTGAGCCATGATTGTGCCACTGCGCTCAGTCCAGGCAACAGAGCATGACCCTGTCTCAAAAAATATATATATATATATATACATACATACATACGTATATACATATATATATGAATGAAAAATTAGGAGGGGCAGAATTTCTTTAGGGGCAGTAGCAGGGAGCAGCCTGAACTCAGTCATAGAATTTTTAGGATTGAAACAAAGTTTGAGGTCACAGAGAGCATAAAACATTGGTAATACCCTGCCCCCAGCCACCGTCTTTGTACATGTGTCTTTGCAGCATAGTGCATCTCTTCGACAAAGATTTGTGCAATGATGTATTTTATTCAACACATCATTCTGAAAGAACGTGTGGAAAACTAATGACTGAGCACAAACCTGTTGAAGATGCAGTTCTTCTTGGTAGCCTAAATAGGATTATCTTGGGCCTAATATAGTGACTTTTTTTTTTCTTAATTTTTCCATTGAAATACATGGCCTTAAGGAAATATGCAAAAAAAAAATGAACCTGGAAAAAAAAGGTCCTGGACCAGGTGGATGCCTCTATATTAAGAAATTATCCCCGAGGCCAGGTACAGTGGCTCACGCCTATAATCCCAGCACTTTGGGAGGCCGAGACGGGCGGATCATGAGGTCAGGAGATCAAGACCATCCTGGCTAACATGGTGAAACCCTGTCTCTACTAAAAATATAAAAAATTTGGTGGGCGCCTGTAGTCCCAGCTACTTGGGAGGCTGAGGTATGAGAATGGCGTGAACCCGGGAGGCGGAGCTTGCAGTGAGTGGAGATTGCGCCACTGCACTCCAGCCTGAGAGACAGAGCGAGACTCCATCTCAAAAAAAAAAAAAAGAAAAGAAAAAAGAAATTATCCCCAATACTATTCAAATGGAACTTTATCACTAATAAACACAAGGGAAGACCATGCCCCATGTTAGCAATGCAAATTTTTACTACAGCTGCCTATGATAATTTGGTCTTTAGTTGATAATATACAAGAGAATGTGGACTTCTAAGTCTCCTTGCCTTGCATCCTCTGTTTCAAATGATTTAATGTGTTGTGTGGGAAAGCAGATAATAAAACTTAGGAGAATCCTTCCCAGTTTTACAAGGGTCATGAAGGAGATACTCCTATAGGTATAAAGTGTATGAGTGTTGGCCGGGTGCGGTGGCTCACGCTTGTAATCCCAGCACTTTGGGAGGCCGAGGCGGGTGGATCACGAGGTCAGGAGATCGAGACCACGGTGAAACCCCGTCTCTACTAAAAATACAAAAAAAATTAGCCGGGCGTGGTGGCGGGTGCCTGTAGTCCCAGCTACTCAGAGAGGCTGAGGCAGGAGAATGGCGTGAACCCGGGAGGCGGAGCTTGCAGTGAGCCGAGATTGCGCCACTGCACTCCAGCCTGGGCGACAGCAAGACTCCGTCTCAAAAAAAAAAAAAAAAGTGTATGAGTGTTACAAGATCATTAGCAGGAACCCAAGTATGAAATGGTTATTTGAATAAACATTCTCAGATTTGAGTTAGCCTGTCTTGAGATTTGGCTGGGAGCGTAGGACACACGCTGTCTTTTGTTCTGCTCAGGTAGTTCCCAAGTGTGGGCTGACAGGTTTTTCTTCCTTGATGCTCAGGTTCAGCAGACTGTGCAGGATCTTTTTGGTAGAGCCCCAAGTAAAGCTGTCAATCCTGATGAGGCTGTGGCTATTGGAGCTGCCATTCAGGGAGGTGTGTTGGCCGGCGATGTCACAGATGTGCTGCTCCTTGATGTCACTCCCCTGTCTCTGGGTATTGAAACTCTAGGAGGTGTCTTTACCAAACTTATTAATAGGAATACCACTATTCCAACCAAGAAGAGCCAGGTAAGAGCCATCACTTCCTACCTTGTCACATGGGTTTTAGGTTCTATGACGGATGTGATTGCAGCCACTTTCATAAGTTTTTTCTAGAAAACTTCATTTTTTTCTGTTTTGCTGTTAGAATAAATAGTTAACTGTGGGTGGTGAGAATCCTGTGTATTTTGTTTTTTTGTTGTTGTTGTTGTTGTTACCAGAAAAGTTCTTACATGTTAGCTGGTAGTGATGATTATAGGAAGGACATCAGTAGTCTCCTCCACAGGATTAACATTATTTGCTAAAAGGGATCTCAGTCATTTGAGACTGAATTCCCTGTAGTCTTCTGTTCTCAAAGACAGTAAAAAGGATAGTCTGGACCAGACTTTGGGGAGTGTTCTTATCTTATGGATGAATGAAGGGGGTGGTATGAGGGTGCGGAGATATCAAGCAGGGCTATTTGGACATGGCTTGTTCTTGAAGTAGGAATTATTTCTGGCTGGGCATCGTGGCTCATGCCTGTAATCTCATCACTTTGGGAGGCTGTGGCGAGAGGATCGCTTGAGCTCGAGTTTCAGACCAGCCTGGGTAACATGGTGAAACTCCCTCTCTCCAAAAAGTTAAATTAGCTGAGCATGGTGCTGTGTACCTGTAGTCCCAGCTACTCAGGAGGCTGAGGTGGGTGGATCACTTGAGCATGGGAGGCAGAGGTTGCAATGAGCCGAGGTCATGACACTGCACTCCAGCCTGGGCGACAGTATGAAGTGAGGCCTTGTCTCAAAAAAAAAAAAAAAAAAAATTATTTCCTGACTTCCCCAATCTTGTGATGTTGTTTTTCCATAAAACTATGGTTGTTGGTATATTTGTGCAGTGATGTATTTGTCAACACATCATTCTGAAGAAAAGTATGTGGTGACTTCCTGTGACTGAGCACGATACATCTTCTTTCTCTGATCCTGTTTCCCCAGATGAGCATGTTTCAACATTTTAGTTCCTTTTTCTGAGGACTTCTGTCCTAATGCTGCATCTTTGTACAATGCATTTGCTTAGTTGAAACAATTGCTATTGTATGCCCATTTGCTGTACTAATCCTACTCCTATTCCCTATAAAGACATCAGCCTTTGTTCTGAACATACCGTAAATTAGGAGCCTTCCAATCTTGGAATGTGAACTTTTAGCTTTCATTTTTTTCTGTAGAAAGGGAGGTTAATCAGATTGCCAACCCAGGAGGGTTTCTTTTTCCCTAGGTATTCTCTACTGCCGCTGATGGTCAAACGCAAGTGGAAATTAAAGTGTGTCAGGGGGAGAGAGAGATGGCTGGAGACAACAAACTCCTTGGACAGTTTACTTTGGTAGGTATTGTGAATCCTGAATACTATGCCTCCTTCACTGTAAAGTGAGATAATAATCTAAGCCATAAAAATATTAGTATGAACTGCTGGCATACACATACATATTGAGTAGTCTTGAGAAGAAGGGATGCAACTGGATACCCATGGCTTCACTTTTTACCTGAAAGCCTTGCTTTTTCCTTGTGCCTTAGGAATTTCCTCAGAAATAAACTCTTGATTACTCATTTAAAAGACATTTGTTACTGGTTTCTGATCAGCATTGCTTATTGGTTATTGGTGAGGTAAATAATAGTGGGGAGATTTGCTGTCATTTAGTGTGTCCACAGGTACATACAGCCATTATGGTTACTTGATATAGCTAAACTTCACTGGTATAAAACCAGTTGATTTCAGGCAGCAAACTACTACTGTTGCTTATAAACTTTGTGGTTTTGTACATTAAATCACTTCTTTCTCCCAGGAACCAAGTGACTTGTTTACTAGAAAACCATATAGATTTGGAAATAATAGCACCGGACCTCTCTGTAAGAGGACCTTACTCTGGATATTATTTATTTTAGATTGGAATTCCACCAGCCCCTCGTGGAGTTCCTCAGATTGAAGTTACATTTGACATTGATGCCAATGGGATAGTACATGTTTCTGCTAAAGATAAAGGCACAGGACGTGAGCAGCAGAGTAAGTCACCTTGTTTATGAGACCCTAAGAGTGAGGTGAGGGAGGTCTTGGGAATAGACCCTCTTAGGATGATGAGTCCTCTTTGCCCCTCAGTTATCATATTTACTTGTACAAGTGTAGTGTTTATTCCCCCCAAACAGGCACTGAGCCTGTGGATTGCTGAAGTTTTGATGGGCAAACAGGCCAGTTGGTGTTTGTGTATATATTGGGTCCTTGGTTTCCCTTTGCTTTATAGGACTATAGGGTATTTCTCCTCTTCATAATTTGTATCAAGATTGGCTGCTATGAGCAGGAGTACTCTTAATGCAATGGAGGAAGCAGAGGCATATAACTTTACCTGGGAATTAATGAAATGCCTTCTTTTTACTACAGTTGTAATCCAGTCTTCTGGTGGGTTAAGCAAAGATGATATTGAAAATATGGTTAAAAATGCAGAGAAATACGCTGAAGAAGACCGGCGAAAGAAGGTGATTACTTTTTGTCTTCTGAACTTTAATCTTAGTAAAGCTCAGTCTTGAAAGTGGGAGTTTGGGGCTGGGTGCAGTGTCTCACTCCTGTAATCCCAGCACTGTAAGCCCACTGCCAAGGTGGGCAGATCGTTTGAAGCCGGGTGTGGTGGTGCACGTCTATAGTCCCAGCTATTTGGGAGGCTCAGGCAGGAGAATCGCTTGAACAAGAAAGTGGGAGAGTTTGGACATGTCATAGGTTGTGGGTAAGAGAAAACCTAAGATAATCTATTCTTCCTTACCCGTTGCTTATACCTTATGTGTGCAGTGCCTTTATTATTTCTTCTGTTTTCCCTGTCACAATTCCGATGTTACAAAATCTAGCCCAAATCTCTCTGAAAGCCTTCTTGCTGCTTCATGCCGCTCTGATTTCTCCCTCTTACTCTATTTTTACCTGTAACTATATGTAACACATAGCTTATTGTCTTACTGAGTATAGACATTCAGCAAACTTTGGTTGATTGGAAAGTCTTCGTTTAAACTTCTAATTTCTCTAAGGAACGAGTTGAAGCAGTTAATATGGCTGAAGGAATCATTCATGACACAGAAACCAAGATGGAAGAATTCAAGGACCAATTACCTGCTGATGAGGTGAGTTCTATTTTAAAGTAACTCAAGAGGTTGGACACATTTTTACCAATGCCAGTGAAGTGTATTTTTCTGTGGGTTTTGATAGGGGTTTAATTATTTTAAAATGTTTCTAAATAGGACTTCTACTTGTAATGGTACAGGAGACCTGGAAAAGTAAGGATTTTTGTTTTCTTTTTTTAAGTGCAACAAGCTGAAAGAAGAGATTTCCAAAATGAGGGAGCTCCTGGCTAGAAAAGACAGCGAAACAGGAGAAAATATTAGACAGGCAGCATCCTGTCTTCAGCAGGCATCATTGAAGCTCTTCGAAATGGCATATAAAAAGGTACAAGGGCTGAAGTGGATTTTGATCCTAACTTGATCTTGATGGAACTGTTCTTGATGACTGTCACTGGTGGCTCCCTCCCTAGCCATTTGTGGAATTGAGAGTGAGATTAGAGTTGGAGATATTCTCCTGCCATCTTGACTCTACTTTGGCCTTGGGGGTAGTGTCAAAGGGAAGGAATCCAGAAACTACCAGTAGGGTAGAAAGCGGGGAGGGGGAGTGGAATAGATATGAATGATGGGGACATATGTGGGTCCCTCATCTTGGAGTGCAACAAAGAGCAAATGGTTAGCCCTAACATTAAATCTGAGTGGCTCTCAAATGTTTTCTTAACAGATGGCATCTGAGCGAGAAGGCTCTGGAAGTTCTGGCACTGGGGAACAAAAGGAAGATCAAAAGGAGGAAAAACAGTAATAATAGCAGAAATTTTGAAGCCAGAAGGACAACGTATGAAGCTTAGGAGTGAAGAGACTTCCTGAGCAGAAATGGGCGAACTTCAGTCTTTTTACTGTGTTTTTGCAGTATTCTATATATAATTTCCTTAATTTGTAAATTTAGTGACCATTAGCTAGTGATCATTTAATGGATGGTGATTCTAACAGTATAAAGTTCACAATATTCTGTGTTCCTAGCCTGTCATTTTTCAGCTGCATGTAAAAGGAGGTAGGATTATAAAGATTTAACTATTTTATGCTGAAGTGGCCATATTTTCAAGGGGTGAAACCATCTCGCACACAACAATGAAGGTAGTCATCCATAGACTTGAAATAGACCACATATGGGGATGAGATCCTTCTAGTTAGCCTAGTACTGCTGTACTGGCCTGTATGTACATGGGGTCCTTCAACTGAGGCAAGTCAAGCTGGCTGTGCCATGTTTGTAGATGGGGCAGAGGAATCTAGAACAATGGAAAACTTAGCTATTAGGTACAGCTATTAAAACAAGGTAGGAATGAGGCTAGACACTTAACTTCCCTAAGGCATACTTTTCTAGCTACCTTCTGCCCTGTGTCTGGCACCTACATGTTCTCTTACCCATTCTGGAATTTTTTTTTTTTTTTTTAAATAAATATAGAAAGCATCTTGATCTCTTGTTTGTGAGGGGTGATGCCCTGAGATTTAGCTTCAGGAATATGACATGGCTTATGCTTCCCAGATTTCCCAAAGAGGGAAATACAGGATTTTCTAACACTGGTTAAAAATGCAAATTCAAGATTTGGAAGGGCTGGTATAATGAAATAATTAGTATCAGCATGTGCAAATCTTGTTTGAAGGATTTTATTTTCTCCCCTTAGACCTTTGGTACATTTAGAATCTTGAAAGTTTCTAGATCTCTAAAATGAAAGTTTTTAGATCTCTAACATGAAAACCAAGGTGGCTATTTTCAGGTTGCTTTCAGCTCCAAGTAGAAATAACCAGAATTGGCATACATTAAAGAAACTGCATCTAGAAATAAGTCCTAAGATATTATTTATATGGCTCAAAAATAACAAGAACCCAGATTTCTTTCCCTATTTCTGCTTTTCTGTCCTCAGTGTACTGGCTTGTCCCAAATTCTTTGATGTAGTTCTAATTATCATGTACTGACAACTTCAGCAGAAAGGGGACTACATCTTTATTCAATGTTAAAATTTCCCAAGTCTCCCAGCACATTTCCCTTATGTTTCATGGACTAATGTCATATGCCATGGTCAAAGGAGTCTGTTGTCAAGATGGGCTTAGAGTATCAGCTCCTTTTATGATGTTTTGTAATATATAGAAATGAGATTAACGGATTTCCAAAAATCAGTGTAAGAAATCAATTTAATTTGCAAGTATGAAGGAAGTGATTTAGACAACATTTTTGGAAGATTCAGTGCTTGTTAACACCCATGTAAAAGATTCTTGGGATTCATGTGAAAAATTCTAGGCTCAGGTTTCCAACCACATGAACACTCAATGGGAACATTGTAGGATTATGAAGGATTGTTATATGGTGTGTTGGAAGATACCTTAGCATTTTTGGTTGGCCCTTGCCCACTGCCTCTACTGTCTCCTAAAGATAGCTTTAAAAGCCCTCCAGGATTTCCAGAGTACTCCAGTTGAGAACTACTGGTTTACATTAGTCAAGATTCATCCTTGGGATCAGAGAGAGGAGCCAAATTGCCCAAGCAAAATATATATTTGAGTTCTATTAGGAGGGAGAAGTTGCTTGGGTATGAGTGGACGCGGTATTTCAGTCACCTATCAGTAAAGCTAATAGTATAAATAGCAAAAAGGTATACGGAGATTCCCTAAATAGAGCCAATAGGATATATATCTAGAATAAGATTTACTATAAGATACTGGCTCACACAATTATGGAACCTAGGTAACACCCACAATCCACTGCTGGGAAAGCTGTTGGGGTAAAATTTCAGTGACCAGGAACACAATGGTGTCCTAGTCCGAGGTTAGAAGAATATGGATGTCTTAGCTCTGGCAGTTCTATATAGGCCCTTAACTGATTAGATGATGTCCACTCACATCAAAGCAGAGCAATCTCCAATTCAATACTGATCTCTTCTGGAGAGAGACAAATGTTTAACCAGTTAAATGGCATCAATGGCCAAATTGACACATAAAATTAACTATCACAAAAGATAAAAAGAAATGGTTTTATTCTTTAGTAGAGCCTCCCTTTTGTGATTGTAAGCACTTGCGTAGGTCCCAAGAAGAACTTACGGTATCCCTCTTACACCAACTTCCTGTTTTTGGTTTTTTGTGTTTTTTTGGTTTTTGTTTTGAGATGGAGTCTTGCTCTGTTGCCCAGGCTGGATTGCAGTGGTGTGATCTCAGCTCACTGCAACCTCAACTTCTGCCCCCTGGGTTCAAGCAATTCTCCCACCTCAGCCTCGAGTAGCTGGGACTACAGGTGCGCACCACCACACCCAGCTAATTTTTTTTTTTTTTTTGAGACCGTCTCCTGTCACCCAGGCTGGAGTGCAGTGGTGCAATCTCAGCTCACTGCAACCTCCACCTCCCAGGTTCAAGCCAATCCTCCTGCCTCAGCCTCCCTAGTAGCTGGGATTACAGGCAGGCTGCCACCACACCCAGCTAATTTTGAATTTTTTATAGAGGTGGGGTTTCACCATGTTGTCCAGGCTGGTCTTGAACTTCTGACCTCAGGTGATCCACTCCCCTTGGCCTCTCAAAGTGCTGGGATTACAGGCTTGAGTCACCGTGCCCCGTCTAATTTTTGTATTTTCAGAAGAGACAGGGTTTTGCCATGTTGGCTAGGCTGGGTCTCAAGCTCCTGACCTCAGGTGATCCATCGCACCTGGCCTCCTTTTTTTATGTTGTGTTTTGAGACAGGGTCTTGCTGTCACCCAGGCTATAGTGCAGTGGTGCATTCATAGCTCACTGCAACCTCGAACTCCTGGGTTCAAGCAATCCTCCTGCCTCAGCCTGCCAAGTAGTTAGGACTACAGGTGCACGCTACCATGCCAGGCTTTTTTTTTTTTTTTTGTAGAGACAGGGTCTCACACTCCTGACCTCAAGCAATCTTCCCACCTCAGCCTCCCAAATTGGTGGGATTACAAGCATGAGACACGGTGCCCAGCCTGACTGTTGAGTGAGGTATACATTATCAGTAGAAATGCTACATACATGTGTACATAATGTGTCAATTCTCAGGGAGATCAAGACATTCGATTTCTTTGATCCACATAACATTTATAGTAGTGACTACAGCAAGATGCAGCAGAAATAAAAGCAAGTTCTTACAAACTGCATGAGAAGATTGGGTATGAAGAAACAATTCAAATTTTGGAAATAACCAATATTGAAGAGACCCTTCACCATTTCAGATACCATTGCAACTCTATTCTCTTCTCCAGTCATAAGGCCAGGTTTTTTTGTTTGGAGACCGTCTCACACTGTCACCCAGGCTGGAGTGCAGTGGCATGATCTCAGCTCACTGCAGCCTCCGCCTCCCGGATTCAAGCAATTTTCCTGCCTCAGCCTCCTGAGTAGCTGGGATTACAGGTGCGTGCCACCACACCCGGCTAAGTTTTGAATTTTTAGTAGAGACGGGGTTTCACCGTGTTGGTCAGGCTGGTCTCGAACTCCTGACCCCGTGATCAGCTGCCTTGGCCTCCTAAGTGCTGGGATTACAGGCATGAGCCGCTGTACCCGGCTCATAAGGCCACTTTGTAAGGGCTCTGTCTTCTCCCTTTCCCCATCTCTAGTATCAGAATACAAAATGAGTGAAAGCCCTGGGAACAGATAAAGGAGCTATAGGGCGACCTACAGCACTCTGAACAGCATGCAGGACCTGTGCTTTAGCAATTACAGAATTGCTGAAACAGGCATTTGAGTAGATACACAATTGAATATCAGCAATTTCTTACAGTTAAATCTATTAGAGCCATTTCTGCTACAGCAGGTCAGGTAATCTGTCTTGACACTAAAGACTGCAGCTGAACATCAAACCAGCCTTTAATGTAGGCATCAGCCCTGCAATCAGGAATGGGAAAGTAAAATGTTCCACCAAACTCACAGGCTTTTAAACAGATTGTTGAAGCCCCTGACTGAGAAAGTGAAGATTAGGGTCAAAGGTGATGGGGTTGTGGGGTGGGGAGTCCATAAGGGACTGATTATAAAGTGCAAGATTGTGAGTATTGATTATTTTTAGGAAAATAGTCCATTGCTTTCACTGGTTCTTTGGAGTCTGTCCCAAAGAGGGTTAACCATTATATGGGAAATTTACTAGCTTAAATGGCTTCAAGTCATACCATACCGGTCATCCCTTTGCCATTTGCCATCCTCTCAATCCTGTGCATTTATTTAGCATCCTTGGTCTACCATCCACCTCCTTGGTATACCTTCCCCACTCAGCTCACACAGATCATTTCACTCAAATTCTTACGCTTTTTTTTTTTTTTTGAGCTGAAGTCTCACTTTGTTGCCCAGGCTGAAGTGCAGTGGCACGATCTCGGCTCACTGCATCCTCCGCCTCCCGGGTTCAAGCGATTCTCCTGCCTCAGCCTCCCAAGTAGCTGGGACTACAGGCACATGCTGCCAAGCCCAGCAGATTGTATTTTTAGTAGAGACGGGGTTTTACTGTGTTGCCCAGGCTGGTGTCGAACTCCTGAGCTCAGGCGATCCGCACACCTCGGCCTCCCAAAGTGCTGGGATTATAGGCATGAGCCACCACACCCGTCCCTACGCTCTTATTTTTTTAACTATTTAATGTTCCATTTAGCAACTTCATCTTTTTGTTCTTTGTTCTTTTTTGAGATGGAGTCTTGCTCTGTCACTGAGACTGGAGTGCAGTGGCACAATCTCAGCTCACTGTAACCTCTGCCTCCTGGGTTCAAGCGATTCTCCTGCCTCAGCTTCCCGAGTATTAGCTGGGGTTACAGGCATGTACCACCACACCCGGTTAATTTTATTTTTAATAGAGACAGGGTTTTGCTATGTTGGCCAGGCTGGTCTCAAACTCTTGAGCTCAAGTCATCCGTCCACCTCAGCCTCCCACCGTGCCTGGCCTTCATCTCTTCTATTACATTTTTCCCTACCTTCTGGATTATTTTGAAGCAAATTTTAGAATTCATAATTTGACTCAAAGTATATACTTTTTTTTTTTGAGACGGAGTCTTGCTCTGTTGCCCAGGCTGGAATGCAGTTGTGCAATCTCAGCTCACTGCAAGCTCCGCCTCCCAGGTTCACGCCATTCTCCTGCCTCAGCCTCCCAAGTAGCTGTGACTACAGGCGCCCGCCACCATGCCCGGCTAATTTTTTTTTTTTTTTTGTATCTTTTAGTAGAGACGGGTTTCATTGTGTTAGCCAGAATGGTCTCAATCTCCTGACCTCATGATCCATCCGCCTCGGCCTCCCAAAGTGCTGGGATTAGAGGCGTGAGCCACCGCGCCTGGCCGACTCAAAGTATATACTTCTAAATGGATTATACTGCAAAATATATCATTGTCGGCCAGGCTCGGTGGCTCATGCCTGTAATCCCAGCACTTTGGGAGGCAGAGGCGGGTGGATCACAAGGTCAGGAGATCGAGACCATCCTGGCTAACATGGTGAAACCCCGTCTCTACTAAAAATACAAAAAATTAGCCGGGTGTGGTGGCGGGCGCCTATAGTCCCAGCTACTCGGGAGGCTGAGGCAGGAGAATGGCGTGAACCCGGGAGGCGGAGCTTCACTAGACTCTGCCAAATCGAGACTCTCTCAAAAAAAAAAAAAAAAAAAAAAAAAAAAAAAAATATATATATATTATATATATATTTAACATCTTTATAGCAAACAAGAATATGCTTTTCCCAATAGTCTCATAACTTTAAAGTTGATCTGAGTCAGGAACCAAGGGTCACACCCACATTGTTTGACATGTCCCAAGTTCCTTTCAATTTAGGCTTCCCTGCCTTTTTTCCCCTTTGCAATTTAGTTTAGAAACTGGACCACTGGTCCCATAGCGTCTCCTACATTCTAGATGTTACTAATTGCTTCCCTGTGATGTAATTTAATGTATTCCTTCATCCCATTTAATCCAATTCAAGTTCAGTTTTTTTGACATAGGATCTCACTCTGTTCCCCAGGCTGGAGTGTGGTGGTGCTATCATAGCTCACTGTAACCTCAAACTCCTGAGCTCAAGCAATCCTCCTGCCTCACCCTCCCAAACAGCTAGGACTACAGGTGCTCGCCACCACACACACAGCTAATTTAAAATGATTTTTGTAGAAATGGCACTCTTGCTAAGTATATTGTTCGGGCTGGTCTCAAACTCCTTGAGCCAAGTGATCTTCCCACCTTGGCCTCCCAAAGCACTGGGATTACAAGCATAAGCCTTTCGCCCAGCCTGTTTCACTTTTCTACAACAGGTGATGTGTATTTCCATGAGAATTTAAAATATTACATGAATTCCAAACATAATTTCGGTTGGCTCTTTTGTCACGTTAGTAGCCACTGATGATCATTACCTAGCTCTCTAATTTCATTAAAGGTATATTATTTTACTTGTCTTTTCATTTTTAGTTGGAATACCTCTATAGTGAGAAAATTCCCCTTTTAACAAGTACCAAGTTACACTGCAATGTACCTATACATAAGGGAAGAGCAGTTAAATGTTCAGCTCTTTTCCTTAATTTACTAGTTTTCAGAATTAGTTAGTTCCATAATCAAAAGTGGGGAAATCAGGTTTCTTGGGTGTCATTGTGAACTCATGGATTTCGACTTATTTTTGTGTTTTACTTCATTGCAACCTTTCTTAGTGATACTCAAATTGTTCTAACCTTGGCCTGAGAGCCTCTTGCTGTTGGCTAAGTCGTTTTGACAAAACCCCAGTAATCTATGTTACTTTCTTTGCTTACTGATATAACAAGATGTTCCGGGCTCACCTTGTTCATTTCTGCTTCAGTCCAAGAAACAACTATTTATTTTATCTGTTATCTTACTTGTTTAACATCCTTATGTCTCCCCTGCACCCCCACAAAAGACCATAAATATAAGGACTGAATTACATCTAAAAATTTTCAGCACTTGTCCCAGTGCTGGACCAAAAAAGTGGCATGCAATAAATATTTATGGAATTGAACTAAAAGATTAACATTTGTCTAGCTATTCTACAAGTGTCTCTATTGAGTCAAACAAGGCACCACTGGCAAGTGGCAACATTAAGCACTTGCCTCTTCAGGTGGGCCAAGGGCAGGATTCAGGCTCTCCCTATAAATACTCTCTTACATGCTAGAGGTAGACCCCAGCTAATGAGCTCTCCCTAGAACAGGTATTCTGTCACACACACTCACACACACACACACACACACACACACACACACACTTTTTTTATACTGAATGAGAAAAACGTTAAGTTTTAGTTCTCCGTGGGCCTTATTTTCTTAAAGGAGGAAATCATTACAGAGTAAAGCATCAATGGCCAGTATGTGCTTAATTCAACAAGACTACAAATTCATGTAAAGATGTCTGATCCTCTAGAGAGGAAACTGTCATTCCTTAGCTGCAGTCCCCCCTTCAACTGAAGAATTACATTTCACCACTAGGTGTCCACAGGGGAACAAAGGATACCTTACACTTGCCCATTCCAAGTCCCTTTCACACACACTGCACTCCATAAACAACTTGTCCTAGGTCAATTTATAAAAACCTTAAATCTTATTTTATGTTGTACTACTACAGCTTAGGTCTTCATTTACTTTAACTTATAAGATATCCTTGGCCGGATGCAGTGGCTCACACCTGTAATCCCAGAACTTTGGGAGGCCAAGGCAGGTGGATCACAAGGTCAGGAGTTCAAGACCAGCCTGGCCAATATGGTGAAACCCCGCCGTCTCTACTAAAAATACAAAAATCAGCCGGGTGTGGTGGTGTGCGCCTCTAGTCCTAGTGCCTCAGGAGGCTGAGGCAGGAGAATCACTCCCTTGAACCCGGGAGGCGGAGGTTGCAGTAAACTGAGATTGCGCCACTGACTCTAGCCTGGGTGACAGAGCGAGACTACGTATCAAAAGAAAAGAAAACTTTCCTCTAACAACCACACTGACTTCCAGAAGAGTCAAAGGTAGCCCTTTAGCAAATCTTACCACAACCATCCCTTCCCTGCCTTCATTTTGGCTACTTTTTTTCCTGAACGCCAGTGATCCTCCTGAGTAGCTAGGGACTACAGGTGTGCACCACCAAGCCCAGCTAAATTTTTTTTAAATTTGTAATATAGTTGAGGTCTCACTAGGTTGCTCAGGCTGCACTCCAACTCCTGAGTTCAAGCAATCCTCCTGCTTTGGCCTCTCAAGGTCTTAGGATTACAGTCATCAGTCACCGTGCGTGGTCTATCTTCGTTACTCTTAAACTTATCTTCACATTAGTAACCAACCACCTCATTCTGTTAGCTTTTTTTTTGAGAAAGGGTCTTGCTCTGTCACCCAGGCTGGAGTGCAGTGATCATAGCTCACTGCAACCTCAAACTCCTGGGCTCCAATCATCTTCCTGCCACAGCCTCCTCAGTAGCTAGGACAAGGGGCACATGCTGCTGTGCCTGGCTGATTTTTTTTTTTTTTTCTTGTTTTTGTAGAGACCAGGTCTCTCTAAGCACAAAGACTTATTTGTGCTTTCAACATCAAAACTTGTAACAGGCCTGTAATCCCAACACTTTGGGAGGCTGAGGCAGGTGGGTCACATGGGGTCAGGAGTTCGAGATCAGCCTGGGCAACATGGTGAAACCCCATCTCTACTAAAAATACAAAAATTAGCCAGGCATCATGGCCTGCGCCTGTGGTCCCAGCTACTAGGGAGGCTGAGTTGGAAGGATCGCTTAAGTCCTAGGGGTCGAGGTTGCAGTAAGTCATTATCGCACCACTGTACTCCAGCCTGGGCAACAGTGAGACCCTGCCTCAAAAAACAAAATGAAACAAAAACTTACTCGCCTACTCCCACCTAGTTAGGTAGGAACATCACCTATACCCCAATATTTAACTTTGTTACATAATGTTTGAGCTGAGGAGGAAGTTCTGAAATCATAAAAAACAATTCCTTTATTTTTCAGAGAATCTGTGTGCCTAGAGAGGTTATATGTTCTGTTCTCACCATTTAGCAGTTTGAAAAATCTGTATCACTTTTATATCACAGAACACTCCTCCTCAACAATGAATCATGGTCTCATTTAAAAAGCCTTGATGCAGGCACTACCATCCGTGCTCCATACATCCCAAATCTCTTCACATAGATAGCTATCCCAGCCTTTGCCTCTAATGCACTGATTTCTAATTCTAAATGCAGAGATGGTGAATTTGCAGCAACTAGGCAAGGAGCTTTTGGGGCTACCTGGGCCTGCAACTGTCTAAGAAATAAGTTTTAAGAATTCAGAGGCTGACAAACAGCAATCCTACTTGGGATGTCGTCATGCTTACTTCAGCCTGAATCACACAGAAGAAAGCCTTCAAGCATGGACCTGAAGCAATGCTGTAAACACAAACATCAAAACGAAGAGGAGGCCAGGTGTGGTGGCTCACGCCTGTAATCCCAGCACTTTGGGAAGCGGAAGCAGGCGGATCACCTGAGGTCAGGAATTCAAGACCAGCCTGGCCAACATGGTGAAACCCTGTCTCTGCTAAAAATAAAAAATAAAAAATAAAAAATAAAAAAATAAAAAAATTGGCTGGGCTTGGTGGTTCACGCCTGTAATCCCAGCACTTTGGGAGGCCAAGGCAGGCGGATCACAAGGTCAGGAGATCAAGACCATCCTGGCTAACACGGTGAAACCCCGACTCTACTAAAAATACAAAAAATTAGCTGGGCATGGTGGCACCCGCCTGTAGTACCAGCTACTCAGGAGGCTGCCGCAGGAGAATCGCTTGAACCCGGGAGGTGGAGGTTGCAGTGAGCCAAGATCGTGCCGCTGCACTCCAGCCTCGGCAACAAAGGGAGACTTTGTCTTTAAAAAAAAAAAAGAAAAAAAAAGAACAGGAAGGGTAGAGTAGGGCAATCTAATATAGAAAGGAGGAACTAGGGCAAGAGGAATGAAGGAACACCTTGGACACAGTTGATTCCTAGTCAGTAAGTAGTGTTTATGACTAAGAAGACCCCTCCGTTCACTACTAAACACAGTGAATGACACACACACAACAGTACAATACTATACGACAAACGAACATATGCCAAAAACTACAAAATGGAACCCAAAGAAGAGGTTCCAACCTGAGATTCATTTCCTGGGGGACAGAAGTATGACCATGTACCCACCCTATGAAAATACAGATAAAGGGGTCACTGTATAATACACTGGACACCAAAAATGGAGTCGGGAAGCCATAAACTAGCTGTGGGACTCTGAGCAGGTCCCTTTCACTTTTCTTTGCCTCAGTTTCCCCATGTATGAAATGGAGGCCATACCCCCATCTTCAAAGTGTGGACAAAGTTTATAACACATGCAAAAAGTATTCAAAAACCATACAAATGAAAGCCTATGACTGACATCCCTACTTACATGTCTCATAAGCAGTCTCAAACTTAACAGGCCCAAGATGAAATTCTCAATCATCCCCCAACACCTGCTCCTCACCTTTCCCACCTCAGTAAATGTGGGAACCATTCTTGATTTTCCTCATCCAATCCATCATCCAGTCCTATTCACCTTTTTTTTTTTTCCTTGAGACAAGGTCTCGCTCTGTCACCCAGGCTGGCGTGCAGTGGTGTGATCTCAGCTCACTGCAGCCTCGAATTCCTGGGCTCAAGGGTTCCTCCCACCTCAGCCTCCCAAGTAGCTGGGACTACAGGCGCGGGCCACCAAAACAGGCTAATTTTTTGTACTTTTTGTAAAGACGGAATCTTGCCATGTTGCCCAGGCTGCTCGCAAACTCCTGGGCTCAAGCGATCCTCCCCTTTGGCTTCCCAAAGTGCTGGGATTACAGCCGTGGGCCACTGCACCAGGCCCTTCATTCACTTCTATCTGCACTGTCACCACCCTAGTGTAAGCGAAAATTCTCTCTCACATGATAATGAAGCAGCCAAAATGGTCTCTGGGCTTCTCCTGTGCTCTCTCCAGTCCAAACCAGGGCTCTAAACCCTTTAAACTACCCACTATTCTTGAAAGAAACCAAACTTCTGAATCTGGCTTAAAAGGCCCTACATGATCTCTTCCCCTGCTGCTCCCTCAAACCACTCTCCCCGTCCCTGACCTTGTGCTAGCACACTGGCATTTCTGTAGTTCTCAATTGTGTTCTGCTTCCTCCTGACAAACTCTTACTCATCCTTTGGGTCTCAATTCAGAGTTGGGTCTCCGCCATACACTCTCAGAGCACCCTGAAGTACTTAAGCATTTGTGTAATTATTTTATTACAAAAAGTATAAAATCACAAACGGTTAGAAACCCAATCGACTATAAGCTCCATGAGGGTAAGTACTGTCATCTGTTTGGTTCACCTCTGTATCCCCAGGAAAACACGGTCCAGCACACGGTCTGGGCTCAATATTTGAACCCAGACGAGATGAGGGGGGCAAAGTAGCCACCTAAAAATCCTAACTCCAAAAGCTAAAGTTCTAACCGTATGTGGATGCCCATTTTGTTTCAACTCTCTCCACCTCCATTCTCAACGGCTCAGGCCAAACCATACATGGGGTCTGATACCTCAGGTCTCCAAGCCCAGGCAGCCCCCGCTGTCTTCCACCCCATAAAGTTCTAAGTCCAAAGTGAGCCCGTCCTAGCTCTGGGGCGAGAAAAAACAGGCCTCTTTCGCCCCTGCAGGTGAGGGTCCCGGACCGCCCGGAGGCAGGCTCCTCATCCAGACCTACTGGCCAGGACTCCTCCACACTATTCCGCGCAGCCATGACGCACGCAGACCGCAGCACTTCGTCAGCAAAGAAGCCGCAGAGCGCGACGCGCTTCTTCGCGGCTTCTCAAGCACCGTTCAAACCGCGCGTCGGGCCCAAGTGCCTAGCTTCGAGTCGCAAAGCCTCAGATGTCCACCCTATTCAAGGAGAAGGGACTGAAAAGACGACGACCCCGGTCCTCTCTCTTTAAGAGCCACCCCCATTCGAGCCTGACGAGGGCTCTCAGTAAACTCGCGAGAGCCACCGGCTTCCGCCCGCTTCCTCCTCTCGCCTTGCCGGGCCGGAAGAAAGGTGGCACCTCCCACCCCCCAGCCTCTACCTCACAAGGCGGCGCGGACCCAGCTGCGGCCAATCGGCGGGCTCATTGTAGGCTGCGGGGCAGAGAGCCAATGAGAAGTCGCGGCGGACGCAGAGTTTCTCCTCACTCGCACCGGCCCCTTCCCTTCCGCCTGCCGCCCTCCACTCCGCCCCTGGCGGAGGAAGTGATGTCACAGGCCCCATGTGAGCGGATTGCAACACATGCAGCTGCCTGGAGAGAGGGAGCCGGTGTCCTACGTCAGAGCCGCCGCCGCCGCGGAGCCGCCGCCGGGGAGGAGCAGCCGCTGCCGCCCAGGACTGGGCCCTTAGGTAAGGCACGGGGAGGGAAAGGCCGGCGACCTCTGTGGCGAGCTGCGCCGGACCGGAGAAGAGGGCCTCTGGGGGGTGGCGAGGAAGGGGGCCGCTCTGCCCCAGCGGCGGCGCTAACTCTGTGGTCTTGGTGTCTCCGGGCCCCGCCGGGCCGCTCTAGGGAGGAGGAGGCGAGAAGATGGCGGACGACCCCAGTGCTGCCGACAGGAACGTGGAGATCTGGAAGATCAAGAAGCTCATTAAGAGCTTGGAGGCGGCCCGCGGGTGAGCGCCGCGTCCGGCACCCTCCGTGCCCTCTTGGTTCCCGGACCCCTCAGGATGGACGCCCCCGCGCCGCATGGCCGGATGAGGAGAACCAGGCACTAGCCAACTCCCGCCTTCTGGATCTCTGGGTAGTAGCCCCTGACCCAGGGGCGAGGGTCGGCGCGGTTGGCCCGAGAAGGGGTCCTTTCCCCGCATGGGGGTAAGGGGCCCGCGCTCCCCGGGTTTAGATCACTTGGCCCCCTTCGTGGTAGGCCACCGCTACTTTTGCACCTCTCCTGGGCCCTTAAGTCCAGGTCCTCCCTCTTCGGGCTCCAGGTGCTGCCACCCGACTCGGATGCTATTGTGGCAAAGTGCTCGGCCTTTCCCAAGGCCCTTCCCCAATTTCCTTTTCTCCTTTCGTTCCTCAGCCAGGCCTCATTAAAATGGCCTCTCCCTCCTGGGCTTCTGAGACCCGGGTGGGTGAAGTTTGGATGGAACGGGAAGCAGAGGTGGCCAGGGACAGCTTCTTTTTGATTCCTGATTTCTCTGGGTCTTCCACCTGTCCCAAGATGACTTCTCCCAAGTCCTCTAATTACCCCGGAGCTTCCTGGTTTTAGCTGTTCCAGGACCCACCTATAAACGGAAAATGCCAACGTATGCGCGATGTGAGGGGTGCTGGGTAGGTTTTGGTTAATGAATCTGCATGTGTATGTCCAGGAGAAATACGGATTAGGGGGCCGTTTGATAGGAATCGTAACTACAGAGTCCCTGCTGGCATTTCTCTGAAACTTGTGGGGATATCGCTGTAGAGAGGCGCCTGATGTACTTGATGCTTGTTGAGTGAGATTCAGAATTGAATTAAATGGGCTTTGAGTCTTGTACATTTTAATAAGAAACCGTAGGTGTGTCCATTGTGGGGAGAGTAGGCTAGATTAAAATTAGCTGTGTGTGTGTGTGTTTTCTTTTTTTTTAATGTTGTTCGTTTGAGGAAGGTGTGCCAGAGGTATTCCTGTTTCCTTTATCACTTTATTTTGTTCCTTTCCCAGTCATAGAAACTTTTTACTTACAGGAAGTGCCCCCCCCCCCAAAAAAAAGTGTTTGGAACATTATTACATACTTGTATGTCTGAGCATTCTTAGACTAGTAGAATGGCCTGCCTCAGGCCATGTGAAAAGTTGATTTCAGCACAAGCATTGTCATTTATGGGTAGATTTGCAATTTTAGAATGACAGCCCCTCCAAGCTCTTCATCATTACTGTTTTATGAAACAGGATGTGCTTAACTGTACTGAAGGCCCAGTTCACAGGTTGGTTTTGCTAGTGTTTTGTTCTTAATAAATTAGGGACAGTTCTGTTTGGAATGAAGCTTCTCAAAGTTTGGCCCCATTCAATGACTTGGGCTTATGCTCACTCCTTCGATTTACTGGAGAAACGTTAGTTTAATGTGAATCGAAGACAGCAGCTTATTTTTTAGTCCTTAGGTTTTTCTTTGAGTTTAATAGAATATCCAGACCTTCTTAATAATCTTACAGGAACTTGTGCCATATAGTAGAGTGACCAGTTATTCCCAAAATGTGAGAATACTGTACGGAAAGGGTAATATAGGTCACGACCCATTATGTTGCACTACCAAGAATTAGGTTCTTTTGTTTCAGTAGGATCTTCTGTTTTGTTACTTGAAGCCTTCAATCCAGTATTGCATTTTATAGATTGCTATTGTGGTATTGTATATAGGTGGATGTGACCTGTGGATTTGTTCTTACTACTTTCATTAGCAGGCAGGTTCACACATTTTAATTTGCATACATTATATTCTCTGAAACAGTCCAAAAAATTAAATCGTGACTATAATTTGCCTGTTTGAATGAAGTAACATTGAAGATGACATTGCTTAATAAGTAACAGCATTCCTTTCTACTGCTTGATGAAGGAAACTCATTCTTAAATTTGTTCTACCCATGTTACCTAGCCACTAGAAACTTTTAATCTCCTCTTTAAGGCTTTTGAAGGCTTTACCTCTTTGTTTAGCAAAGTTCAGTAAAGTTTAAAGCATGCTAAAAATGAAGTTATAAGACAAAACTTGTATTTCAAGTTGTTGAGTTTGGATATTTTAGACATGATTAAGCTGTCTAAAATAGCTGGAGGATCTTCCTCTAAACATTGTGGTTAATAATCATGTCCTACTTTGCTTTTAATCAGGATTTGGTTGCGTCTTGATCCCGTGGAAATTTAAAATCTTGGCCATCTCTGAGTATTGGTAAGGGAGTCAGAAGATTCCCCAGTGTATACCAGTTTTTGGAGGTGGGAATATTTTCATTGCCAACTTGTGTTAAAGTCAGACTCTAGATTTTCATAGATAGGGCACAGTGAAAAATGTTATTCCTACTTTACCTAGTGATAAAATATTTTTAGGAGAATTGTAATGGGCTTTAAAGACTAAGTGGATGGCGAAATGAATCTATTTGCTGATGTTTTGGGGATACTCTGGTTTTCAGGAGGAAACAACAGGTTTTCAGGCATGGTTATTAGGACAAGATAGTGAGACTTAGTGGTGGAGTAACAGTATTGTTTTGGAAATGAAAAAGCCATTTCCTCCCCTTAGCAGTGTAGAATTCTAGGCATAGGAATCATGGATTGGTTTTTAACAGTAGTTATTAAAATATGCTAGAATAAGAGTGATTTTGAAATTAAGATAATCCTATGTGGTTATCTCTTGATATATGACCCAAATTTAATGTAGCTTGAAAAAGGAACCACCTGCAAAATGGGCTCACTAACTACATCTGAATAAAGGGAAGTATGTTGGCAAAATAATTTATTAAGCACATACTATATTATAGACTGTGCTACAGTACATTATTAAGTCATTTAATCCTCACAAGTATTGCCACCATTTGGTAGACAAGGCACCTTAGGCTAAGAGATAATTTGTCCAAGATGTCACAGCAAAAATGTAGCAGAGTTCAGAACTTAAACCAATGTGCTACACTGGGTGTATTTTATTTTCAGAAAATACAAAACTAGATTTCTTTAAAATGTAGTCTGAGCTATAACAGATTCTATTTTATGTTACACGTGTGTAGAAGAGCATTTATAGAGGCCACATTACTAAAATGGGGAACTTGATAGCATTCTGTTTTGTAACCAGCATCATACTTAATCTTCTGAGTTGAAAGGAGTGTCACACATAAACTTGATTTTTAATTTGGGTAGAACATGCTTATTTCGGATAAGCCTGGTCAAATGTTAGTTTGTATGTGCTAGTAAAACAACCAGTTAATTATTTTGGTAGACATAGGCCCCACTTAAAGTTGATGGTAGTTCTTTCCTGTTCATGATTGCTCCTGGTATATGCTCCACAGTTGGCTTATGAAGGACAAATATGTACATAAACCAATGCTGTGGTTGAGGGTATCTTGAATAAGGAACTAAAACAGGTGAACGTATGTTGGAAAAGGGGAGAATTATTGGTTGTTTTTTCTCTTGGTGTTTTCTGAGCAGGCAAGAGGTGGCCTCAGAAATAGTGTTGGACACCTTATAGTTTTAAAGTAATGTTAATAAAATCATAACTACAGCCTGTCCTAGCTAGGAACAGTGGTGAATGTGACAAAGGAATGGGCAGTGTTAATTTGGGTTAGGTTGTGTCTGTGGGTGTTAAAATGTCTTTTCACTTATCTTCACTAGGAAACCTTATGTGTTTCTTATCTAATGAACATTTGGTCAGATAACCCTCATAACCATAACCATAACCCTTGTTTGAAGGTCAGTGAGCTTGCAAACTTCTGCTGTAGTGTTAGGGCATTTTAAAAGCTGTTTACTTAAAAATAACTTGTTGATATCTTAACTCTAAATAAAATAAAATTAGTTGTTCCTGCCCCCAAATATAACCATTTTTAAAGAATCCCCACTGAATTCCTCACATTATATAGATTTAACAGTTAATGTTTTGGCAAGATCATTGAATAGGTTAATGTTTTAAATCTTAGAGATAATTAATATGAACAGATGGCTTAATTTATGTACTTTGAATAAATTAAGGTATGTTGGCCGGGCGCAGTGGCTCACGCTTGTAATCCCAGCACTTTGGGAGGCCGAGGCGGGCAGATCACGAGGTCAGGAGATCGAGACCACGGTGAAACCCCGTCTCTACTAAAAATACAAAAAAATTAGCCGGGCGTGGTGGCGGGCGCCTGTAGTCCCAGCTACTCGGAGAGGCTGAGGCAGGAGAATGGCGTGAACCTGGGAGACGGAGCTTGCAGTGAGCCGAGATTGCGCCACTGCACTCCAGCCTGGGTGACAGAGTGAGACTCCGTCTCAAAAAAAAAAAAAAAAAAAAAATTTAAGGTATGTTGGATGTGTTTGAGTACCTTCCCCAAGTAAACATTGTTGGTTAATAGAATATTCACCTAAATGGTGGTGGAAATAATGTTCTCAAAGCACTGAATTTCACATTCTTTTTTTTTTTTCCCTCACTATCCTTGAAGGGCTGGTTGTAGCCAAAGTGATACACTGTGGTCTTTGATACAAATACCTGAACCATTTAAAGTTCAGGCTCATAAAGACGACTTTTTTTGTCCTCTATTCTGGCTCTTTCCATGCCTCCCTCCCCCCAAACTGTTTGTTAGACAGATTAAAAGACCACATAAGGACTGGGCACGTTGACTCACACCTGTAATCCCAGCACTTTGGGAGGCCACGGTGGGCGGATCACTTGAGGTCAGGAGTTCAAGACCAGCCTGGCCAACATGGTGAAACCCTGTCTCTACTAAAAATACAAAAATGAGCTGGGTGTGGTGGCTTGAACCTGTAATCCCAGCTACTCGGGAGGCGGAGGCAGGAGAAATGCTTGAACCTTGGAGGCATAGGTTGCAGTGAGCCAAGATCCCGCCACTGCACTCCAGCCTGGGCAACAGAGTGAAACTCTGTCTCAAAAATAATAGGGGCCCAGGCCGGGCGTGCTGGCTCACGCCTGTAATCCCAGCACTTTGGGAGGCCAAGGCAGGTGGATCACCTGAGGTCGGGAGTTCAAGACCAGCCTGACCAGCATGGAGAAACCCTGTCTCTACTAAAAATACAAAATTAGCCAGGCGTGGTGGCGCATTCCTGTAATCTCAGCTACTAGGGAGGCTGAGGCAGTAGAATTGCTTGAACCTGGGAGGTGGAGGTTGCAGTGAGCCGAGATTGCACCATTGCACTCCAGCCTGGGCAACAAGAGTGAAACTCCGTCTCAGAAAAAAAAAAATGATGATAATAATAATAATAATAATAAATAAGGGCCCGGTGCGGTGGGTCATGCCTATAATCCCAGCACTTTGGGAGGCCAAGCTGGGCAGGTCACAAGGTCAGGAAATCAAGACCATCCTGGCTAACACAGTGAAACGCCATCTCTACTAAAAATACTAGCCAGGCATGGTGGCGGGCACCTGTAGTCCCAGCTACTCGGGAGGCTGAGGCAGGAGAAAGGCGTGAACCCGGGAGACGGAGTTTGCCGTGAGCTGAGATTGCGCCACAGCACTCCAGCCTGGGCGACAGAGCAAGATTTCATCTCAAAAAAAAAAAAAATAACAATAATAGTAAATAAAGACCACATGAGAAAAAAGTCAAGAACTAGACTATTTTAAGTTTTGTGAGAAGATGAATATAGAACAAACAACTACAGACCTCTCACTCTTTCCAAATTTTGGTTTCCACATGTCTAACTATGGACATTAATCTTGGATTAGGTGGTAATAATTGAGATAATACGGGTTAAAATACCTAACACCACATTTGCCACATAGAGAGTGCTCTGTAATGTTAGCTCTTTCCTTTTGTATATACATTGATTTTGTAGAGATATCCTAATGGAGAATTGTATTATTAAAAGATCAGGATACAGATGCCACAGATCTGAACTAAGAAAGAGGAGAAATAGATGAGAGAGAAAAGACGTGGTAAAGGGAAGAGGACAGAGTATATATGTTAGAAAGGATGTGGTGGTGGTCCTTAGTTTCCTCCAAGTATGTAGGCTGCCTGCTTCAACTCAGAACTAGTCCTAACAGCCGTCGTATCTGGCATGGTGTTCTATGCACTGTGAACCTAATGAACAATTACTCCCTTTGAATTTCAAGTCTTGACAGACTTCCTATTGTAATAGCAGATATACTTACCCTTCCAGGGAAGGAAGGCTTACTCTGGACATACTGCAAGGTAAGCAAGAGTACATAATTAGAGTATCATTTAAGGCAGAGTGCTGTGTAGGTTATAGGTCTCTCCAATCCTCCACACCAGTTGGACCCTTTCTTCAGAGGGCTTGTTTTCTTTGAACTTGAGATTGAGGGTCGGCCCAGTACAGCACCACCCCCTGTCCTGGGATGGTACTTCATTGTTAAAAAAGTTAGTGTCAGCTTTGCAGCAGGGCTAAATGGTCTTCGATCCTATTTGAAGAGTAGGAAGGAGAAATTTGCCTTCCCACTGCTCGATCTGTTCAACTAAGAGGCTGGACAGTAGAAATTACTTCTCAGTCCAGCTTATTCTCTAGGGATCTCAGAATAGAACCTTCTCCTAGGATACATTCTGTAGGTGTCTTTTAATTCTTCAGCAGCCTGCTATTTTAGTGAGGGGGAGAAGGAATTAGGAAGGTTCAGGCTTTTTTTCTCCAGCAGGTTAGAAATTGAGAGTCTGAGGTTTCTCACTGGGTACTGTTCTCAGAGAGTATGATGAAGCTCCCTCTGATACGGTTTTATCTTATGCCATTTGACACACATCCTTGCCCACTGTCTTTACTCTTCTCACAATCCTTTCAGGTTCAGAGGACTTGACATTTTCAGGTGCCTGACAACTGGTTCTTGTCAGATAACTCTGCATGTTGAGTTTGTACTCTTGTTTTCACATTTTCATTTGTTCTTCTAAGATCTCCTTTAGAAGAATGATCATAGTCAAAATAAAAGGTTCTTTTTGTTTTCCTGCCATGTCTGTGACCTTATAAACTAGATTTTCCTCCAAAATACACATCTGGGTATATGAATATGAAGCCAGAAATGCACTTTTACTATTAACTAGTAAGCTAATGGGCTTCACCAGACATCTGCTGTGAGTTGGGCACTAGACATTTTGGAAGAAATATGTAATAAAATGAAAACATGATGTGCCACACAACCATGGAATGATAATATAAACCATTTTCAACTCCATATTAGTGAGTACAGAATAACACAGTACATGTTGAAGGGGATTTAGTATAAGCAGATGATTAAGGTCTTTTTTTTTTTTTTTTTTTTTTTGATATGGTGCCATCTTGCCCAGGCTGGAGTGCAGTGGTGCCATCTCAGCTCACTGCAACCTCCACCTCGAAGGTTCAAGTGATTCTCCTGCCTCAGCCTCCCGAGTATCTGGGATTACAGGCGCCCACCACCACACCTGGCTAATTTTTGCATTTTTTAGTAGAGACAGAGTTTTGCCATGTTGGCAAAGCTAGTCTCGAACTCCTGACCTCAGGTGATCCGCCCCCCCTCGGCCTTCCAAAGTGCTGGGATTACAGGCGTGAGCCACCGTGCCTGGCCGAAATTCATCTTTTATTTAAAGGAGGTTGCAGTGAGCCAAGATTGTGCCACTGCACTCCACCCTGGGCAACATAGCCAGTCTCTGTCTCAAAAAAAAAAAAGCCAATTATTCATCCACGGGCTTCAGTTTCCCCATCTGCTTCACGGGGGAAATAATGCTTTTTTCTTCTTCTTTGAAAAAGGTAACATTGGCTGGGTGTAGTTGCTCATGCTTGTAATCCCAGTACTTTGGGAGGTCTTGGCAGGTAGATCACTGAGGTAAGGAGTTCGAGACCAGCCTGGCCAACATGGTGAAACGCTGTCTCTACTAAAAATACAAAAATTAGCCAGGTGTGTTGGCGCATGCCTGTAATCCCAGCTACTCGGGAGGCTGAGGCAGGAGAATCGCTTGAACCCAAAAGGTGGAAGTTGCAGTGAGCCAATACCAGCCTGGGCTATAGAGGGAGACTCTGTCTCAAAAAAAAAAAAAAAAAAAAGAAACTAGTTTTCTGAGGATGAGTAGCATACATTTTGACCCCCACTTACAACAGCTCTGGGAGGAAAGCTATTATTGCCATTTCATGGATGAAGAAATTAAAGTACATACAGGGAATAAATAGCTGTCTAATATCACAGCCTTCAGTAAGGGTCATTGGGACCGGGTGCGGTGGCTCATGCTTGTAATCCCAGCACTTTGGGAGGCCGAGGCAGGCGGATCACGAGGTCAGGAGATCGAGACCATGGTGAAACCCCGTCTCTACTAAAAATACAAAAAATTAGCTGGGCGTGGTGGCGGGCGCCAGTAGTCCCAGCAACTCGGAGAGGCTGAGGCAGGAGAATGGCGTGAACCCGGGAGGCGGAGCTTGCAGTGAGCCGAGATTGCGCCACTGCACTCCAGCCTGGGTGACAGAGCGAGACTCCATCTCAAGAAGAAAAAAAAAAGTAAGGGTCAGTGCCAGATTCTGTACTCACTTTTCTCATTTCAAAGCCTGTGGTGCTAATTTGTACAACACTACCTTGCTCTTTGGCAAGTATTTCTTTTGCTGAATAGAGACATCTCCCATTCCCTTCTGAAAGGAAGACTCTTGTCCATGGAGATTTGTAATTTAGTAGAAGGAGCAGGTGTGCTGAGACTCAGGTGCAAAGATTTAAAAGAAAACAGGCATGCTATTTCCACCCTAGGAAGAACTTGGATACTGAACATGTTTATTCTTGATGAGCATCAGTGGAGAGAGAAATAACTTGTTGCAAAATCCCTCCCCAGAAGTTCATTCGTATATTAGAAAGATCTAAGTAGTGAAGTAGTGAATCCCGAACACTGGTTGTGATTGCAGTCTCTTGCTTTGCACTGTTGTAAGAACACTAGAGAAATTTTCCAGCTTCAAAGCTGCTTCCTGGTGGAATATTCCACTGGGTTTTGTGAAGATCTTTTAATTTTTCTTTTTAAGACTAATAATGCCTATCATTGTAGAAAAAGTATACACACTCTACCAGATGTGAACATTTTTGTTTTAGATGACTGAGTAAATCTTTGTTCTCTGGGGGATAAAAAGCTAAAATGAACCTTTGTGAACTTTATTCTGAAAATGTTTGGACATCTGAGTTATTCTGTACCCTAGGGTGGAAGTTGCTGTAATGTCTCAGTAAGTTCTGGTCTTGGTATTTCTCCCATTTGGTAATAGCATCTGACTCTAAGGTCAATTGCGTAAACTAATTTCAGGTAACTTTCCTAGTCCCTTTGAAGGGTAACAGAATCATCCCTCCTAATTTGATAGTCTAACTAAACCTTTTATAAAAGGCAGCCCCATCCACCTCCTAACTTGCCTCATAGATTAGGTAGTAGCAGCGGGAGTGGGGTGGCATTAATGTGAGGATCAACAAAATTAAAATAAGACACTTCATAAGGATTGGTTTTGTTTAGTGCTGGTTTTGTTAAGCTAAACGCCTAATAGTATGATGGTTTGAGCTTTTAGGTGCAGTGAAAGTTGGGGACAGTTAGTCAATTTAAGGCACATTAGTTCCTCTCCAAGGACTGACAATTCGTTGTTGGTTTTTGTTTTGTTTTGTTTTTGAGATGGAGTCTTGCTCTGTCTCCAGGCTGGAGTGCAGTGGTGCGATCTTGGCTCACTGCACCCTCTGCCTCCTGGGTTCAAGCGATTCTTCGGCCTCAGACTCCCGAGTAACTGGGACCACAGGCACGCGCCACCACACCCAGCTAAGTTTTGTATTTTTAGTAGAGACAGGGTTTCACCACGTTGGCCAGGATGGTCTCGATCTCTTGACCTCGTGATCCGCCTGCCTTGGCCTCCCAAAGTGCTGGGATTACAGGTGTGAGCCACTGCGCCCAGCCAGATTTTTTTATTGATATCTTATTTGGTAGTTTAGAATAAATCTCTGGTGTTTGCTTAAAAAAGAGTATATAGAAATGATGGTAGGAATTGGCCATTTATTCATTTTTCAAATGTTTGAGCACCACTATGTGCTAAAATGATTTTTGCCCTCAGGAAGCTTATATACACTTGGGCTGGGCCCAGTGGCTCATGCCTGTAATCCCAGCACTTTGGGAGGCTGAGGTGGGTGGAGAGGTCAGGAGTTCGAGACCGGTCTGGCCAACATGGCGAAACCCTGTCCATACTAAAAATGCAAAAATTAGCCGGGCGTGATGGTCCGTGCCTGTAATCCCAGCTACTTGGGAGGCTGAGGCAGGAGAATTGCTTGAACCCGGGAGGCGAAGGTTGCAGTGAGTCGAAATGGCGCTACTGTACTCCAGCCTGGGTTACAGCAAGACTCCATCTCAAAAAAAAAAAAAGAAGAAGCTTATATACACTTACTGTAAACAGTGTGTTTCATTGTTTGATACTTGGTGGAAGAGAAAAGAGAAGTTGGGTATCAGGTCCCTGTGAAGTGACTGGCCATAGGTTATATCAGAATACTGAACTCATGCCACAAAAGTTTTAGAAAGGAATGAATTTCTGTGGTTCTGCCTTATGATAAATTACAGAGTTTCCAGTGTTCTGGCCATATTATTTTTGGTATAGCTCTTTTGTTCTGTGGAAGATTTCACAAGTCCCGTAATCCTATAAAGGTGACCATCATCTGCTGCAAAAAATCAGCTCATACTTCAGGACTTAACAGGATTCAAACAAGACTTCAACCCCATCTGATATTACCTCTCTCCCCTCTCCATTTCTAGTTGGGCTGTGCTACTTCTTTCCAACTGGTACTACTGGTGGAGGGGAGGCGATAGTAAAGAACTAGAGTTCCATCTCATTACCATTTAGTGATCAGTTACTATCTGCTCTCCAAGGTAGGCACTTGACATATATGATCTTGTAGAATCCTCATGATCTTGTGAAGTAAGTAGAAACAGACCCACAGGGATTTGTGTGGTTTGCCTTTGGTCACACAGCCATTAACTGATAGAGCTGGACGTGAGCCTGAATCTGGGCTCCTCCTATTCTGTTCCCATATTAACCCCATATCAAAAAGACTATCTTAGATTAAAAGTTTAAACTTAGTTTTGCAAATTTGGGAGAAGAAAAATAGAAAACACACAGTGAATAAAACAATGACAGTTTTGGAAATGGAGTAGAAATTGAAGAGGAACTCATTGATTTTCAGGTGGTGATCCATGTAATACTGCTGGCCTAGTGACTTCCCCAGAAATGATCTGGCTGAGACTTTATTTATTTATTTATTTTATTTATTTATTTTTTTGAGGCGGAGTCTCGCTCTGTCGCCCAGGTTTGGAGTGCGGTGGCTCGATCTCGGCTCACTGCAAGCCCCGCCTCCCAGTTCACGCTATTTTCCTGCCTCAGCCTCCCGAGTAGCTGGGACTATAGGTGCCCGCCACCACGCCCGGCTAATTTTTTGGTATTTTTAGTAGAGGTGGGGTTTCACCGTGTTAGCCAGGATGGTCTCAATCTCCTGACCTCGTGATCCGCCCACCTTGGCCTCCCAAAGTGCTGGGATTACAGGCGTGAACCACTGCACCCGGCATCTGGCTGAGATTTAAATTGAGCTTTGTGAGGCAGGCGCAGATGGGAGCTTGAAAAGGGAAGTGGTGAAAAATTTGGTCATCCATAGCCTAGGCACAACCCAGCCATCAAACCCTGGGATGAAAGCTTCTTGGGGAGCATGTACTGTACATCCCAATTAGGGAGTATAGTAGGCAGTGTCTAAAACGTTCCTGGTCCTAACCTGAAAGTAGTTAACGTGACTTACAAGTGATGACTTGGATGGCAGAGTACTTGAGGGGGAGTGAGTGTTCGGGCTGGTAAAAGTTGAGTATCTCTGAGCTGTCACGATTCATTATGGTTGTATTATAGCTAGGTTGTCTTAGGTTTTGGGGGTTTTTTGATTTTTGTTTTTGTGCTGCTATAACAGAATACCACAGATTGGTGTTCTGGTAAGGGCCTGCTCTCTGCTTTTAAGATGGCACCTTGAACGCTGCATCCTTTGTTGGGGAGGAACACTGTTCATCTCATGGCAAGAGAACAAAAGAGAGATGGCCCACTCTTATAAGCACCTCATTTTATCTTTTTTGTGTGCGTGTGTGACTGTAGTTCTCAGGTCTTACACCTTATTTTAAATAGCAACATGAATCTATTCATGAGGGCAGAGCCCTCATAACCTAAACACATCCCATATGCCCCACCTTTCAATACTGTTGCACTGGGGATTAAGTTTCCAACACATGAATTTGGGGGGACACCTTCAAACCATAGCATAGGGTAAACGTAGCAAACGACTGCTCTGGGTTCTTCTTCTTGGGTGGAGGTAAGGTTGTGGAGGCATTGGAATCTTTTGTATTTGAGGCCGGGCACAGTGGCTCACACCTGTAATCCCAATTCTTTGGGAAGCCAAGGCAGACAGATCACTTGAGGTCAAGCGTTCGAGACCAGCCTGGCCAACATGGTGAAACCCCATCTCTACTAAAAATAGCCAGGCATCGTGGCACGTGCCTGTAACCCAAGCTACTTGGGAGGCTGAGGCAGGAGAATCGCTCGAACTGGGGAGGCGGAGGTTGCAATGAGCAGAGATGGCGCCATTGCACTCCAGCCTGGGAGACAGAGCGAGACTCCTTCTCAAAGAGAAGAATCAGCTGGGCACGGTGGCTCACGCCTGTAATCCCAACACTTTGGGAGGCTGAGGTGGGTGGATCATTTGAGATCAGGGGTTCGAGACCAGCCTAGCCAACATGGCAAAACCCCGTCACTACTAAAAATACAACAATTAGCTGGGCGTGGTGGTGGGCGCCTATATCCCAGCTACTTGGGAGGCTGAGGCAGAAGAATCGCTTGAATCCAGGAGGCGGAAGCTGCAGTGAGCCGAGATCACACCACTGCACTCTAGCCTGGGTGGCAGAGAGAGACTCTGTCTCAGAGAAAAAAAAAGAATCTTTCATATTTCAAAATTGAGACTGTCTCACCCAAAATCATCACCACCCTCCCTCTCCCTATTCGGAAACTATTGAGTCAGGATGGAGGAAGAAGGGATCTTTTGTGTCTGAGCATGTATTCTTTTATTTTGCTTTTTTAGAAAGCTCTAAAAGGATTCGGGGCGGGGAGGTATGCAAACTGAAGTGTTCTTGAGCATTGTTGATGATGGTGAACGTTGATTAAGATCTTCGTGGGTCAGGCGGGCACGGTCGCTTGCGCCTATAACCTTAGCTGCTCAGTGAGTCTGAGGTGGGAGGATCGTTTGGGCCCGAGAGTTTGAGACCAGCCTGGGCAACCTTGTGAGATCCTGTCTCGAAAAGAAAAAGAAAAATTAGCTGGGCGTGGTGGCACGTACCTATAGTCCCAGGCTAGGGTGGGAGGATCACTTGAACCCAGGAGTTTCCAGGTTACAGTGAGCTATGATTGTGCCACTGCACTCCAGCCTGGGTGACAGAGCAAGACCCCATCTCTAAAAAAATAAATTATCTTTCTACTGGAGTTTTGTTTGGGATTTATTTGGTTTAGTTCTGTTACAATTCCTTTTTTTCACCTGTTTGATTTTTCAGAAGTTAACCCTCTGGGTGAAGCATTGATGAAAGCTTTGGTAAGCCAAAGTGCCCCTAAAACCAATGAGAACAAGAAGGGATCTGAGTGCAGAGGCCCTTGGGAGCTTTGAGGGATACATTGCTGTATGTTGTCTCTTGTTTTGCCCAGTTTTTACAACCTGCATGTGACTCATTGCTGTACCCCATGATTCACTAGTTCTCTGATTTCGGAAGAGGAGTATAGGGACAGTAGAAAAACGAAGGAAAACTATTATAGTTAAAGAAGGTTGTAGATCGCCTGTGTAGCCAGCATCTCCTTAGTGAGAGCTTTATTTTTCATTCTCCCCTGAAGGGTGATCACTTTAAAAGACATGGAAGTATTCAACTTAATTTTATTTTGGGGGTTTACACAAACTGGTCTAACAACTTTGATTGGCTTGCAGGAGTGAGGGTAAATGAACGTTTATCTCGTTTGGAAACTTTACTGGAAAAACGTTAATCTGCTTGTTGTTTTTTTGTTGTTGTTTGTTTGGTTTTGGTTTTTGTTGGGTTGTTTTTGTTTTTGTTTTTGTTTTTTTTGAGATGGAGTCTCGCTGTGTGACCCAGGCTGGAGTGCAATGGCGGGATCTTGGCTCACTACAACCTCTGCCTCCTGGGCTCAAGCCGATTCTCCTGCCTCAGCCTCCCAAGTAGCTGGGATTACATGCGTGCACTACCACGCCCAGCTAGTTTTTGTATTTTTAGTAGAGATGGGGTTTCCTCATGTTGGCCAGGCTGGTCTCGAACTCCTGACCACAGGTGATCCACCCGCCTCGGCTTCCCAAAGTCCTGGGATTACAGACATGAGCCACTGTGCCCGGCCCAGTCTGCTTGTATTAAACCTAACATACAAAACATCAGAAGTTATTAAAGTACCCTTTAAATTTTTAAAGTGAACGCCATCCATTTAATAATCTGCATTTCCCCTCCCTAGTCAGGTGTCTTATTTTAAAGGTAAATTCAGAAACTTAATGTTTCCCCCACAGAAGGTAGGGGGAGGGGGCATGCAGGGAAACTAGTGAAAGGTAATTTTTTGCACCTAATTCAAAAGGAATAAGAAGCTAAGACCAACTTTCAAGTTTTGTTTCATTTATCAACTTTGTAGAAGTCTACCAAACAAAAAACAATTCTTAGGCAAGCTACACTTTTGAGCCATTTTTTAAAGTGGAATCCTATAACAAGATTACATTCTTAGGTGTATTTGCTCCTTGGTCCTCTGGAATGTTACATGGATATGGAATGTAAGGTTGCCCAACTGGTCTATACAGTAGGGTTGCTTAATGAATGTTTATCTTCTTAAACTATCAGCAGTGGAAAGTAAGTAGCTGCTTATCTTAAGGGCATTGCTTTGCCCTCCACATCATTATCTTATTTGAAGTGTTGCTGTAAGGCATTTTGAGTTCTCTCAGTTAATTTGTCCCAAATTTCTCCCCTCTTTAGCCTTAAACTTTCCAAATCTTTGGGGTTTGTTGCCTGTTCTTCCTCAGCTCTGAGCCTTCACCTCTGCTATCCGTTTTCATTCCATTCCCTGCCGACGGCATCTTAGGAAACTGTTCCCTGTAAGTCAGAGCATGTCAGCTTTTTAAAAAACCAACCCTTGTAAGAAAGAACTTGCAGCCGGGCATGGTGGCTCATGCCTGTAATCCTAGCACTTTGGGAGGCTGAGGTGGGCGGATCACCTGAGGTCGGGAGTTCGAGACTAGCCTGACCAACATAGAGAAACCCCATCTCTACTAAAAATACAAAATTAGCCAGGCGTAGGGGCACACACCTAAAACCCCGGCTACTCAGGAGGCTGAGTCAGGAGAATTGCTTGAACCCGGGAGGCGGAGGTTGCAGTGAGGCGACATCGCACTACTGCACTCCTGCCTGGGAAACAAAAGGGAAACGCCGTCTCAAAAAAAAAAAGAAAAGAAAGAACTTCCTACAAACCCCTAGGGTTATAGGCCCCTTGAGAATTGGCTTACCAAGCATAAGCCAGTAAAATTGATACTCAAGGGTTTTCCCCATCTTTTATCTCTTCGTATTCTCCCTGTGCATGAGTGGACCCCTGTGTCAGGTAGGTGGCACCTACAATCTAGATTGTGATGGAAATTCTGTTTAGTTTCCCAGTGTTTCCAGCCTCTCCCAAAGCAAATGTCTTTTCTCTCCATTGGCCTGTATGTAGAGTTTGACATAACTCCAGAAGGAATTATCAAAAAAGTTTTTTGGAAATTACAGTTTAGAAGCCTAGCAAGTGTTTATGATGATAACTGAAGCAGTGTATCATAAATTTCCTTGATTCCGTGGTTTGGCCAGAATACTTGCTCCCCTATCCAAGGGGTGGCAGCAGAGCACACACCATACTCTCCTGTGTACTGTCTTTGATTAGCTTGTAATTTATTGGGGAAAATAGCACAAAAGTTTATGAACCAGCCTTCAAGGTAGACACCCAAACAGAATTCTGATTTTTGGAGATGTAACTTTGGCTGCCAATCTGAGAGTAGCTATTTTTGATAGTGGGAGGACTGGACAGCCAGCTCATCTACTTAGAAAGAAAACTGTTTTCTGGGCCGGATGCGGTGGCTCACACCCGTAATCCTAGCACTTTGGGAGGCCAAGGCAGGTGGATCATGAGCTCAGGAGTTCCAGACCAGCCTGACTAACATGGTGAAACCACATCTCTACTAAAAATACAAAAATTAGAAGGCCGGGCATGGTGGCTCACGCCTGTAATCCCAGTACTTTGGTAGGCTGAGGTGGGCGGATCACAAGGTCAGGAGATCGAGACCATCCTGGCTAACATGGTGAAACCCTGTCTCTACTAAAAATACAAAAAATTAGCTGGGTGTGGTTGCATGCGCCTGTAGTCTCAGCTTCTCGGGAGGCTGAGGCAGAAGAATCGCTTGAACCCAGGAGGCAGAGCTTGCAGTGAGCTGAGATCGCACCACTGCACTCCAGCCTGGGCAACAGAGCGAGACTCTGTCTCAAAAAAAAACAATAGCTGGTGGGCATGATGGTGCATGCCTGTAATCCCAGCTACTCCAGAGGCTGAGGCAGGAGAATTGCCTAAACCTGGGAGGCGGAGGTTGCAGTGAGCCAAGATCGTGCCATCGTACTCCAGCCTGAGCAACAGAGCAAGACTCCATCCTGGGGGTCAGGGGGTAGGGGGGAAGAAAACCATTTTCTGCCTGGAAAACTTGTGGAATTAACCACTAGGAGAAAACTTCCAGGGCAAGAGGTCCTGTTATGAGATCCCTTCCCAATGCAAATACCGAAGACACCATAGTACACATTTACGAAATTTTGCTTTATGAACATAAGCTTTCTAGGACCCAATTTGAGATATTTTCATATTTTAAACACCTGTAGTTAAAAGCTAATGTAGGGGTTTATTTTTGTTCCCCTCACAGTGCTGCTTCTCTTCTTACTAGTCACTTAACACGTAAGCCCATTTAATTTGATTCTGTAACCAGCTTTCTAATTTCTTTTTCTTGCCAGCTTCCACTGGACTCTGGGTGGGTGAGATTCTATTAAAGCTGGCATATTGGGCTACTGTGAGATTATGGACTCTCAGTAATTAGGGGAAAGTTTAGATGGTTCTGGCAGTCTAACTACAATATTAAACTTGTTATAATACCCTTTAAGGGTATAGATCCAAAATCTATAAGGATCTCAGGAAGTAACTTTCTTACGGTCTCGTGAAATATCAGATAGAAACAGTTTATAAAGTGATACCACATTTCTTTTTTTTTTTTTTTAAACGGAATCTCGCTCTATTGCCCAGACTGAAATGAGTGGCATGATCTCTGCTCACTGCAACCTCTGTCTCCCAAGTTCAAGCGATTCTCCTGCCTCAGCCTTCAAAGTAGCTGGAATTACAGGCCTGTGCCACCACACCCAGCTAATTTTTATATTTTTAGTAGAGATGGGGTTTCACCATGTTGGCCAGGCTGGTCTCGAACTCCTGACCTCAGGTGATCCACCCGCCTCAGCCTCCCACAGTGCTGGGATTACAGGTATGAGCTTCCATGCCTGGCCAGGTGATACTACATTTTTTAGTGTGCTTTGGTTCATATCAGATCAGCCTTCGCCTTCAAGATGTAAGTCAGCTCAATTTATACTGATAGCTCTTGTACCAAAGCCAGCCTTTAGATCAGGTCAGGGCAGATTTGAGACTTCTAGTTTCCTATATGTTGTAGATTTGATTCTGTTTATACTGCTGCTTGTTCTCCTTATAAAATTATTAATAAGCCAGGCACGGTGGCTCACGCCTGTAATCCCAGCACTTCGGGAGGCTGAGGCAGGCGGATCACGAGGTCAGGAGTTCAAGAGTAGCCTGGCCAATATAGTGAAACCCCATCTCTACTAAAAATACAAAAATTAGCCAGGCGTGGTGGCGCACACCTGTAGTCCCAGCTACTTGAGAGGCTGAGGCAGGAGAATCGCTTGAACCCAGGAGGTGGAGGCTGCAGCAAGCCAAGATTGCCCCACTGCACTCCAGCCTGGGTGACAGTGTGAGACTTCATCTCAAAAAAAAAAAAAAAAAATTATTAATAGCTGGTTTTCTTAACATGATAAAATTAGAATTTATTGATAATTTAGTAAAAACACAAATTAATACTTTCAGGAAAACATGCTTTGGCTTTTATGGGGGAAACTGTCAGGTTGAGACCAAGAGACATTAAAAGAAATATCCTGGGTCCTATTATTTCTAGTCATGATGAATGTATTTTGTATACCATCTTCATATAATTAACTTCCAAAAATGTAAAAAAAAAAAAAAAAAAAAAAAAGGAAAGGAAGGAAGAAAAGAAAGAAAGAAATATCCTGGCCGGGGGCACGGTGGCTCATGCCTGTAATCCCAGCACTTTGGGAGGCCGAGGCAGGCGGATCACAAGGTCAGGAGATCAAGACCATCCTGCCCAACTTGGTGAAACCCCATCTCTACTAAAAATACAAAAATTAGCCGGGTGTGGTGGCGTGTGCCTGTAGTCCCAGCTACTGGGGAGGCTGAGGCAGGAGAATTGCTTGAACCCAGGAGGCGGAGGTTACAGTGAGCCGAGATCGCGCCACTACACTGCAGCCTGGTGACAGAGCGAGACTCCGTCTCAAAAAAAAAAAAGGAAAGAAACCTGTTATGTACTGTCTGTATCATTTCCATATATATATATAAAATATATGTATATACTATCTATCTATCTATATATATATGTATATGTACTTTTTTTAAGAGACACAGTTTCACTCTGGTTTCCAGGCTGAAGTGCAGTGGTGTGATCACGGCTCACTGCAGCCCCAACCTCTAGGGCTTAGGTAATTCTCCCACCTCAGTCTCCCAAGTAGCTGAGATTACAGGCACATACCACCACACTTGCCTAATTTTTGTAGAGACAGGTCCCACTATATTTTTCTGGTTTTGGTTTGTTGTTTTGTGACAGTCTCGCTCTGTCACCCAGTCTGGAGTGTAGTGGCACGATTTGGGCTCACTGCAACCTCCATCTCCCAGGTTCAAGCGATTCTTATGCCTCAGACTCCCAAGTAGCTGGAATTACAGGCGTGTGCCACCATGCCCAACTTTTTTTTTTTTTTTTTTTTTGAGACAGTCTCACTCTGTCACCCAAGCTGGAGTGCAGTGGCACAATCTCGGCTCACTGCAGTGCAACCTCTGCCTCCCAGGTTCAAGCAATTTTCATGCCTCAGCCTCCAGAGTAGCTGGAATTACAGGCATGAGCCACCACGCCTAGCACGCCCAGCAACTTTTTGTATTTTTAGTAGAGATGAGGTTTCACCATAGTGGCTAGGCTGGTCTTGAACTCCTGGCCTCAAGTGATCTGCCTGACTCGGCCTCCCAGAGTGCTGGGATTGCAGGTGTGAGCCACCACGCCCAGCCAGGGTCTCACTGCATTGCACAGGCTGGTCTCAAAACTCCTAGGCGCAAGCAGTTCTCCTGCCTCAAGCCTCCCAAAGTGCTGGGATTACCAGTGTGAGCCACCTCGCCCAGCCTTTCCCCTTTAAAGTGCATTATTTCACTGTTTTCCCAGAGTTGTGCAACCACTAATTTTAAAATATTTTCCTTAAAAAAAGAAAAACAGTATTTCCATCAACCTAAAAATCCCTGTACCCTTTAACAATCACTCTGCATTCCTCCCTCTCCTCAGCCCCTGGCAACCACTAATCTACCTTTGTCTCTCTGGAATGCCTGTTGTGAACATTTTGTGTAAATGGAACTATACAATATATGGTGGTTTTTTTGTTTTGAGACAGAGTCTCACTCTGTTGTCAGGCTGGAGTGCAGTGGTGCTGTCTCGGCTCACCCACCTCCCGGGTTCAAGCGATTCTCCTGCCTCAGCCTCCCTAGTAGCTGGGACTACAGGTACACACCACCATGCCCAGCTAATTTTTTTTTTTTCCTTGAGACGGAGTCTAGCTCTGTCATCCAGGCTGCAGTGCAGTGGCTCGATCTCGGCTCATTGCAACCTCTGCCTCCCAGGTTCAAGCGATTCTCCTGCCTCACCCTCCTGAGTAGCTGGGATTACAGGCACACGCCACTACGCCTGGCTAATTTTTGTATTTTTAGTAGAGACGGGGTTTCACCATGTTGGTCAGGATGGTCTCGATCTCTTGACCGTCGTGATCCACCCACCTTGGCCCCCCGAAATGCTGGGATTACAGGCATGAGCCACTGTGCCCTGTCTACAATGTGTGTTCTTTTGTGACAGTTTTTACTTGATGTAGTGTAAGTTTTTTTCTGTTTTTTGTTTGTTCGTTTGTTTTGAGACGGAGTCTTGCTCTTTCGCCCCGATGGACTGCAGTGGCGCTATCTCGGCTCGCTGCAAGCTCCACCTCCCGGGTTCACACCATTCTCCTGCCTCAGCCTCCTGAGTAGCTGAGACTACAGGGGCCTGCCACTGCGCCCGGCTAATTTTTTGTATTTTTAATAGAGACGGGGTTTCACCATGTTAGCCAGGATGGTCTCGATCTCCTGACCTTGTGATCCGCCTGCCTCGGCCTCCCAAAGTGCTGGGATTACAGGCATGAGCCACCGTGCCAGGCCTAAAGCACAAATTTTTTTGTGTTAACATACTTTGTCAGTTCTCTTGGGTATCTAAGAGTAGAGTGGTTGGGTCATATGGTAACTCTGTGTTTAAACTCCTAAGGACTGTTAACATTCCCAGCAGCATTGAATCAAGATTTCGATTTCTTCACATGCTATGTCTTTGTAGAAATGTCTCCTTACACCCTTTGCCCAGTTTTTATTTGGGTTTTTTGTTGATGAATTATGAGTTTTTACATATTCTTTATATTCTTTACATAAATCTTAAGAGATAATATGATTTGCATGTATTTTCTCCCATTCTGTGTGTCTTTTTACTTTCCTAATGCTATCCTTTGAAGTCCAAAGGTCGGTTTTTTTTCTTTTTGTTTTTTTTTTTTTGAGAATGAAAGCAAGTTGATTAGAGAAGTAAAAAAAACAAGACAATGGCTACTCTATAGAGCAGCCTAAAAGTTTTTAATTTTGAAGGCCGGGCGCAGTGGCTCATGCTTGTAATCCCAGCACTTTGGGAGGCCAAGGCGGGCGGATCACGAGGTCAAGAGATCGAGACCACGGTGAAACTCTGTCTCTACTAAAAATACAAAAAATTAGCCGGGCGTGGTGGCGGGCGCCTGTAGTCCCAGCTACTCGGAGAGGCTGAGGCAGGAGAATGGTGTGAACCTAGGAGGCGGAGCTTGCAGTGAGCCGAGATTTGAGCCACTGCACTCCAGCCTGGGTGAAAAAGCAAGACTCCGTCTCAAAAAAAAAAAAAAAAAAAAAAGTTTTTAATTTTGAAATCCACTTGATGTAGATCATTTAATATTTTAAATAGTCGTTTATCCATGTTATGTCTAAACTAAGAAAAATCAGGATGAGAAAAGAAATGAAACTTACAGGAATCCTTTTTGAAAAGGAATCACCTAGAATGAACTCCCCAGGTGATTTTCATCTGCAAAAAATTGAGAACTACTGTTTTGGGGAAGTGCGTGCTCTAAAAAATTTTAACTTATAGGCTGGGCGCTGTGGCTCACGCCTGTGATCCCAGCACTTTGGGAGGCTGAGGCAGGTGGATCACCTGAGGCCAGGAGTTCAAGACCAGCCTGGCCAACATGGTGAAACCCAGTCTCTACTAAAAATACAAAGAAAATTAACTGGGCCTGGTGGCACACGCCTGTAATCCCAGCTACTTGGGAGGCGGAGGCAGGAGAATCGCTTGAACCTAGGAGGCTGAGGTTGCAGTGAACTGAGATGGTGCCACTGCACTCCAGCCTGGGCAACAAGAGCGAGACTCTGTCTCAAAAAAAAAAAAAAAATTTAAGTTATAATTGGACTAAGTAGTTGATCTTTAAGAATTTTTTTCTCATGGTAAAAAATACATAACATGAAGTTTACCATCTTAACCATTTACAAGTGTATAGTTCAGCAGTATTAAGTACATTCACACTGTTGTACAGCCAGTCTCTAGGACTTTTCATCTTGTAAAACTAAAACAACTATTAAACAACTGCCTAGTTCCACCTTACTCCAGTTGCTGGCAACTGCAATTCTACTCTCTGTCTCTATGAACTTTAATACTCTAGGTTACCTCATGTAAGTGGAATCATACAGTATTTGTCCTTTTCCGTCTGGCTTGTTTTTCTTAGCATAATGTGTTCAAGGTTCATCCATTTTGTGTGTCAGAATTTCCTTCCTTTAAGACTGAATAATATTTCATTGTGCACACACACCGCATTTTTTTGTTTGTTCATCCACCAGTGGATGTTTGGGTTGCTTCCACCTCTTGGCTATTGTGAATAATGCTGCTGTGAACATTGGTGTGCAAGTACCTGCTCTCACTCTTGGGTATATAATTGGAAGTGAAATGGCTAGATCATATGGTAATTAGGTGTTATAATTTTTTTTTTTTTTATTGGAGGAGCTACCACACTTATCCCAGATGGCTGTACCATTTTATATTCCCACTGGCAATGCACAAGGATTCCAGTTTCTCCACATCCTCACCAACACTTTGTTTTCTTCCTTCCTTCTTTTTTGAGACAGTCTTATGCTGTTGCCCAGGCTGGAGTGCAGTGGCAAATCATAGCTCACTGTAGTTTCTAACTCCTGGGCTTGAGTAATATTCCTGCCTCAGCCTCCTGGATAGCCTAGGGCTACAGGCCTGCATCACGTGACACTCAGCTAATTATTTATTTTTTGTACAGTTGGGAGTCTCATTATGTTGCCCAGGCTGTTCTCAAACTCCTAGACTCAAGTGATCCTCCTATCTTAGCCTCCCAAAGTGCTGGGATTACAGGTGTGAGCCACTATGTTTGCTTTGCATAGAAGTAGGAATTTTCCAATGAGGTATTTCTTGACTGGTAGTGATGATAAGTGTCTTTGGAAGTTGTAGATAAAAAAGATATGTTACTGGCATTGGTGTTGAAATTTAAAGGGGGCTTAAAAATGGGTTGGTAACTGCTCAGAAGGGACCTCCCATGTGGCAGGGCCTTGATGGTGTCTTCCATAGGTCAGATTTTGGTCCCGTTTTTTAGTTCTAAAAACTTGAATTTGGTTGGGCACCCAGAATTTATCAGGCTGTCAGTCATTCCTCTTTTTAATCAAACTCAAATGCAATTAATATGTTGCCATTTAAAGAGAATGAATTTGTGAGAGAGAGATTTTTTTTTTTTTTTCTCGAGACTAAGTCTAGCTCTGTCGCCCAGGCTGGAGTGCAGTGGCACGATCTCAGCTCACTGCAACCTCCGCCTCCCAGGTTCAAGTGATTCTTGTGCCTCAGCCTCCTGAATAGCTGGGATTACAGGCACCTGCCACCATGCCCAGCGAATTTTTGTATTTTTTTTTTTTTTAGTAGAGACGGGGTTTTACTCTGCTGGCCAGGCTGGCCTCGAACTCCTGACCTTGTGATCCGCCCGCCTTGGCCTCCCAAAGTGCTGGGATTACAAACGTGAGCTACCGCACCCGGCTGAGAGAGAGATATAACTGGGACATTTCTGTGACTTCCAGAGTTCTCCTTTCCCATCATTAGGGTGCTAAATTCGTGATTACAAAATATGCCTAGACTTTGGAAAGACTCATTGCATCATCCTGTCATGGCATCTCCCACTCAACCACCACATTTGAAGGCTCTCTCATGGACAGATTCACTACCAAATTCCAGCCTGTTGACACTCCTTATTTATCATAGATAGCTTCTTTCTTTACCCTTAGGAAATGAGGTGTTTCTCAAGTATCTCTCCAAGTGTATTCTTTACGTAACTTATCTCACTGTTCAATCAAATTGAGCACTAGATTCTGAACACTGTTCCTAACTCTGTGTATACGTTCATAAACAAGACTAATATAGTCCCTACATTACTCCTTTGAGAGTGACCTGTTTCCATAACTTAGGGGGCATCTCCCTGTAGCTTGCTTTTACCAGAGAGAAACATGAGTTTACTTACGTGATATTTAAACCCCTAATGAGTTATTCTTTCTTCCACAGCAATGGCACCAGCATGATATCATTGATCATTCCTCCCAAAGACCAGATTTCACGAGTGGCAAAAATGTTAGCGGATGAGTTTGGAACTGCATCTAACATTAAGTCACGAGTAAACCGCCTTTCAGTCCTGGGAGCCATTACATCTGTACAACAAAGACTCAAACTTTATAACAAAGGTAATCTGGAGTTTGCTGCTTTTTCTTCTCTACACATCTTGGTTATGTTTTATACTGTGATCCTGCTATGGTGCTTTGTTCACTAATGTTTCCTTAAGTCAGCCGTCATCAGTGTCTCTATGGCCTTGGTGGTTAGCTTGTTTGTTTTGTTTTGTTTTTTGTTTATTGAAAGTTAAGTAGGCCAGGCACAGTGGCTCATGCCAGTAATCCCAGCACTTTGGGAAGCTGAGGCAGGTGGATCACTTGAGGTCAGGAGTTCGAGACCAGCCTGGACAACATGGTGAAACCCTGTCTCTACAAAAAATACAAAAGTTAGCCAGGCCTGGTGGCACACACCTATAGTCACATCTACTCTGGAGGCTGAGGCGGGAGAATCGACTGGACCCGGGAGGTGGGAGTTGCAGTGAGCCACTATCTCGCCACTGCACACTAGCCTGAGTGACAGAGTGAGACGTTGTCTCAATTTTTTTTTTTTTTTTTTTGGGATGAGACAGTCTCGCTCTGTCACCCAGAGGCTGAAGTGCAGTAATCTGATCTCAGCTCACCACAAGCCTCCCAGGCTGAAGTGATTCTTCCACCTCAGCCTCTCGAGTAGCTGTGATTACAGGTGCCTGCCACCACGCCTGGCTACTTTTTGTATTTTTTGTAGAGACGGGGTTTCACCATGTTGGCCAGGTTGGTCTTGAATTCCTGATGTCAGGTGATCCGCCCACCTCAGCCTCCCAGAGTGCTGGGATTACAGGCGTGAGCCACCACCGCGTCCAGCCTATTTAAAGAATAAATCCTACTGAAACGTCTCAGAAGAAGTTTTAAAATTAGGGAGGGAGTTCTGCCTGAGAGATTTCAAGCTTTTTCTGCTTTATTTAAATTATGACTTAAAGGGTCAGGCAGGGAAAGTAGGCTATGGGAACATTTTCTATTAATTGACGAAAAACTAGATATGAGGTAAAGTAGAAAAATTGTTTGTGTTCTTTGCAGTACCTCCAAATGGTCTGGTTGTATACTGTGGAACAATTGTAACAGAAGAAGGAAAGGAAAAGAAAGTCAACATTGACTTTGAACCTTTCAAACCAATTAATACGTCATTGTATTTGTGTGACAACAAATTCCATACAGAGGTAAGAAGTCAAACCCAGAACATTTTCATCACTCCAGAATTCTTTCCCCGTACCCATTAGCAGTCAGTCCCCCATCCCTCCCACTTACCTCTCTCATTCTAGGCAACCACTATATTTTCTTTCCATAGATATGCTTGTGCTGGACTTATTATTTTTTTTTTTTTAGGCGGAGTCTCGCTCTGTCGCCCAGGCTGGAGTGCAGTGGCATGATCTCGGCTCACTGCAAGCTCTGCCTCCCAGATTCAAGGGATTCTCCTGTCTCAGCCTCCTGAGTAGCTGGGATTGCAGGCACATGCCACCACACCCAGCTAATTTTTTTGTATTTTTAGTAGAGACGGGGTTTAACCACATTGGTCAGGCTGGTCTCAGACTTCTTCTGATCTCGTGATCTGCCCGCCTCAGCCTCCCAAAGTACTAGGATTACAGGCATGAGCCACCCCACCCAGCCTGGACATTTTATATAATGGAATCATACAGTTTGTGGCCTTTTGTGACTGGCTTCTTTTACTTTATACTTTTAAGGTTCCATGTGGTAGCATTCATCAGTACACTCCATCCCTTTTTATTACCAAGTAGTATTCCATTGTATACATATATGCCATATTTCATATTCTATATGTCTTTTCATCAGTTTTACATTTGGGTGGTTTGCACTGTTTGGCTGTTATGAATAATGCTGCTGTGAACATTCATGGACAAGTTTCTGTGTGACCATACATTTTCATGTTTCTTAGATTTGTGGAATTGTGTAGGTTATATAGTAATTATGTTTAACTTTTTAAGAAGTTGCTAGACTGTTTTCCAAACAGTTGTACCATTTTACAAAGCTTTTTTCAAAAAGTAAGGCAATTTACATTTATTATGACACTAGTCATTCAGCATGTTTTGAGACAGTCTCACACTGTCACCCAGGCTGGAGTGCAGTGGTGCAATCTTGGCCCACTGCAACCTCCATCTCCATGGTTCAAGTGATTTTTGTGCCTCAAGCCTCCTGAATAGCTGAGATTACAGGTGTGCACCACCATGCCTGGCCAATGTTTTGTATTTTTTTAGTAGAGACAGAGTTTTGCCATGTTGGCCAGGCTTGTCCCAAACTCTTGGCCTCAAGTGATCTGCTCGCTTCAGCCTCCCAAAGTGTGTGTGTGTGTGTGTGTGTGTGTGTGTGTGTGTGTGTATGTGTAATTTTTGTGGGTACATAGTAGGTGTATATGGGGTACATGAGATGTTTTGATACAGGCATGCAATGTGAGCTATCACACTATGGAAAATAGGGTACCCATTTCCTCAAGCGTATATCCATTGTGTTACAAGCAATCCAGTTATACTCTTTGAGTTATTGCACTCAGTTTTCACATAACAAATTGTAAAATTTTTAGTAGCAGAACTTAAGAACTCATTTTCCCCTCTTTCCCCATGAAACTTTTGAGTGACAAAGCTGCCATAAGATGAACTTGAACGGTGGAAAGGAAACCTTATTAGAGTGACCTAAATCAGTCAACAGTAGAACAATCAAGAATTCACAGCTGGCTCCTAGTTCATTCTCTTGCCTTTCATCAACCTAGGGAAAAACCTCTACAGTGGAATTAGAACTGACATTTGTCGACAGTTTACAGTGGATGATTTTTGCTAACTTGATGGGAAGTCCATTTATAGTTGGATCTTGGTCGACTGCATAGACAATCCAGACTGTTTTTCTCTTCACTACCACACTCTACTTACAGCAGAGGGTTTTTCGGGGAGCCTCTCAGCCACTGAAACCACTTACCTGTATCTGGTTGGATGAAAGCCGATTTTGAATCTTGCTGATTTAAACGGTGCCAGGTACCCATGTTATCTGGCTTTTGCTCACTTACTGAGTTAGCCTTGTTGGCTTTTTTCCAAACCTTAACTCCTTTTCTGAGATACTGTTTAATCTTGCTAACTTTGTACATTTTAGCTTTAACTGAGAGGGTTATATCCTGTTTATCAGGGTAATTATATATTCTAATAAGGGATATGCCTATTCCCTGATAAGCAGATTAATTAAAAACTTCAATCTACCTAACAGGTCATTTTGATAAGGCTATATTATTAACATGCAATATTCATATTCATGTCTTTTTTTTTTTTTCTTTTTCTTTTTTCTGAGATTGAGTTTTGCTCTGTTGCCCAGGCTGGAGTGCAATAGCACGAACTCGGCTCCTTGCAACTTCCGCCTCCCGAATTCAAGTGATTGTCCTGCCTCAGCCTCCTGAGTAGCTGGGATTACAAGTGTGCACCACCACACCCAGCTAATTTTCGTGTTTTTAGTAGATGAGATTTCACCATATTGGCTAGGCTGGTCTGAAACTCCTGACCTCAAGTGATCCACCCACCTTGGCCTCTCAAAGTGCCATTGCAGGCATGAGCCACCACGCCCAGCCACAATATTCATGTCTTAATGCTAACTATCTAGCATGGTTTGTTAAAGATGGATTCTTAGTTGATCCATCTGCTTTCTAGTCAATTATTGAAGGGGCTGTTTTCTTAAAATGGAATGGTAAGGCCAGGTGTTGTGGCTCACACGTATGTAATCCCAGCACTTTGGGAGGCCAAACAGGAGGATCAGTTTATAAAAATAAAATGGAATGGGTAACAATTTCTTACTTCCAAAGAGATTGTCCCCTGGCAATTAGAGATCAACTAAGTGTGTAGTATTCTGATTCCACTGTGAGAACTCTTATCTATGTATGTCCCAGGACTGTTTCAACATTTTCTCTTTGGGAAGGCATAAATAATGGGGATATAAAGTTAACATAGAAGGAAGGTTTTCCTCATAAAACTCAGAATCACTAGCTGTAATACCTTTAAAGTCATGCTGGCTCATGCCTGTAACCCCGGCACTTTGGGAGGCTAAGGCAGAAGGATCATTTGAGTCCAAGACTTTGAGGCTGCAGTGAGCTATGATGGCCACTGCACTCCAGCCTGGCCAGCAAAGTGAGACCCTGTCTCAAAAAAAAAGAAAAAAAAGGAACAAGTTAAAGTTTTTTTGTTTTTTGAGACAGGGTCTCTGGATCACCCAGGCTGGAGTACAGTGGCACAGTCTTGGCTCACGGCAACCTATACCTCCCAGACTGAAGCCTTTCCAAGTGGCTGGTAGGGACTACAGGCACGTGTCACCACGGCCACCTAATTTTTGTATTTTTTTGTAGAGACAGTGTTTCGCTGTGTTGCCCAGGCCAGTCTCAAACTCCTGAGCTCAAGCCATCCGCCTGCCACAGCCTCCTAGAGTGCTGGGATTACATGTGTGAGCCACCATACCCAGCTTAGAACTCTATATTATAAAACTGAAACTGTATCCATTGAGCAATAATTCCTCATTCCCCCCTTTTATCCAGCCCCTGGCAACCACCTTTTGACTTTTTGTCTCTGATTTTGATTACTCCGGGTACCTCATATAAGTGGAATCATACAGTATTTGTCCTTTTTTGACAGGGTTATTTCACTTAGCATGTATTCAAGTTTCATCCTTGTTGTAGCGTGTTTCAAAATTTTCTTCCTTTTTGAGATTGAGTAGTATTAACTGCTGTATGTAATATTGCTGTAAACATGGGCATACAGATATCTTTGTGGTTTTATATTTACATGCCCATGTCAAATATGTTGAAAAGCTTCACATAGATATCATTCGTTATTTCTTTATTGGGTTCAAATTTGTCCGTAAGAGTTACATGTTTGGCCCTGCCTGGTGGCTCACGCTTGTAATCCCAGCACTTTGGGAGGCCAAGGCGGGCGGATCACGAGGTCAGGAGATCGAGACCACCGTGAAACCCCGTCTCTACTAAAAATACAAAAAAATTAGCCGGGCGTGGTGGCGGGCGCCTGTAGTCCCAGCTACTCGGAGAGGCTGAGGCAGGAGAATGGCGTGAACCCGGGAGGCAGAGCTTGCAGTGAGCCGAGATTGCACCACTGCACTCCTCCAGCCTGGGCGACAGAGCGAGACTCCCTCTCAAAAAATAAAAATAAAAAAAAATAAATAAAATGAAAAAAAAAGAGTTACATGTTTATAACTAAAGTCTATAAATTATTCCATAGAAGGTTTTTCCACAGTGCTAATAGCATGGTGAGTGGAGCGAAAGGGCTTGCATATATCCTTTCAGAGTTTTTTTGACCTTAGCAAAGCTTTGGGATTCACCGTGTGGTACTTGTGTTTGCTTTTCAGGCTCTTACAGCACTACTTTCAGATGATAGCAAGTTTGGATTCATTGTAATAGATGGTAGTGGTGCACTTTTTGGCACACTCCAAGGAAACACAAGAGAAGTCCTGCACAAATTCACTGTGGATCTCCCAAAGAAACACGGTAGAGGAGGTCAGTCAGCCTTGCGTTTTGCCCGTTTAAGAATGGAAAAGCGACATAACTATGTTCGGAAAGTAGCAGAGACTGCTGTGCAGCTGTTTATTTCTGGGGACAAAGTGAATGTGGCTGGTCTAGTTTTAGCTGGATCCGCTGACTTTAAAACTGAACTAAGTCAATCTGATATGTTTGATCAGAGGTTACAATCAAAAGTTTTAAAATTAGTTGATATATCCTATGGTGGTGAAAATGGATTCAACCAAGCTATTGAGTTATCTACCGAAGTCCTCTCCAACGTGAAATTCATTCAAGAGAAGAAATTAATAGGACGATACTTTGATGAAATCAGCCAGGACACGGGCAAGTACTGTTTTGGCGTTGAAGATACACTAAAGGCTTTGGAAATGGGAGCTGTAGAAATTCTAATAGTCTATGAAAATCTGGATATAATGAGATATGTTCTTCATTGCCAAGGCACAGAAGGTATGAGAATTAGAAAATAAGGTTGCTATTTGTTACTGAGCCAGGAAGCCTGGGGTGGAGATTTGGGAGGGATGGCTGATTTCAGGAGCAATCAGAAGGTAGATCTACCCCTTGTTCCCCACTCCTTCAGTCTGTAGCACATTCCTGCATAGATTTTTCTGCTTGAACTGTTTAACGTCTGCTTAAGATTGTTAAATCTGCTGAGGACCAGGACTAAATCTTGAACATCTCTGATGTTCCTTATGGTTGAAGCATTGTACCTAGTAGACACTCAGTGTATGCTAACATGCTTATGGAAAAAAGGTTGAGAGATTGAGTCCCTGAGCCCTTTTCTCATCTAACCTCATCTTACGGAGCTTACACAGATTAGTATATGAGAGCCAGGTTAACACATTTTTTCCTCCTAATACTACAGAGGAGAAAATTCTCTATCTAACTCCAGAGCAAGAAAAGGATAAATCTCATTTCACAGACAAAGAGGTATGTGATTATTTTCTTGGTTTGATGATACATGCAAGCATAAATCTGTGTGTTAGAGCACTGGCAGTGTAGAGGGTGAGCTTTGCAAAACCAAACCTCATACTAATTGGGGGTGCTGTGGGAGGTGGTCATCTCCTATCTGCCACATGTGAATCTGATTTCAGGGAAGGAGCTGCAGCTTTTTTTTTTTTTTTTTTGGAGACAAAGTCTTGCTCTGTTGCCCAAGCTGGAGTGCAGTGGCATGATCTTGGCTCGCTGCAACCTCCACCTCCTAGGCTCAAGTGATCCTCTTGCCTCAGCCTCTCTAGTAGCTGGGACTACAGGCATACACCACCACGCCCAACTAATTTTTGAATTTTTTGTAGAGAGGGGTTTTCACCATGTTGCCCTGGGCTGGTCTCAAACTCCCGAGCTCAAGCAATGCACTTACCTCGGCCTCCCAAGTGGTGGGATTACAGGTGTGAGCCACCATGCCTGGTCTTTTTTTTTTCTTTGAGATAGGGTCCTGGTCTGTCACCCAGGCTGGATTCAGTGGCACAATCATAGCTCACTATAACCTCGAACCCCTGGGTTCAGGCAATCCTTCTGCCTCAGTCTACTGAGTAGCCAGGAGTACAGGTACAAGCCCTCATTCCTTTTTTTTTTTTTTTGAGACGGAGTTTTGCTCTTGTTGCCCAGGCTGGAGTGCAATGGTGTGATCTCGGCTCACTGCAACCTCCACCTCCCAAGTTAAGCAATTCTCCTGCCTCAGCCTCCCGAGTAGCTGGGACTACAGGCACCCGCCACCACGCCTGGCTAATTTTTGTATTTTTAGTAGAGACTGGGTTTCACCATGTTGGCCAGGCTGGTCTCGAACTCCTGACCTCAGGTGATCCACCTGACTCAGCCTCCCAAAATGCTGGGATTACAGGCGAGCCACCGTGCCTGGCAGCCTAATTTTTTTATAGAAATGGGGTCTTGCTGTGTTCACCAGGCTGGTCTTGAACTCCTGGGCTCAAGTGATCCTCCTGCATTGGTTTTCCAAAGTGGTGAGATTACAGGCGTGACCCACCATGCCTGGCCTGGTTTTTGTTTGTTTGTTTGTGTTTGTTTGTTTTTATTTTTAAGTGGTTAAGCAATCAGGAAAACATTTCATTATCCTTGAAATTTAATACGGAGGAAAATGTAATTTGCATAATGCCTCTCCTGCACTGTGAAACCTGTGTTGCTTTCTTCACTTGATCAGCTCTTCCACTGCAGTGGCTTCTCTGGTTTGCTCTAAATGCATCACAACAGTTGAAAGTATCACCCTCCCATATGAGATAGGTTTAAATGGTAGCTTCCTCAAATTCTGGTTTGGAGAGCTTTGTTCTCTGCGAGGCCACTCCCAAAAGCAGTCATGGCATGTCTCTTCTGGGCCATTGAATGGGTGCTGCTTAGAGACACTACAACAGCCTGACTTCTAGAGTCAACAGTAGGAATCATAAGCTGAAAACCCACTGACTTTTTGTGTTGGTATTTCATGGCTGAGGGTAGAGCCTGAGGAGAAGTGTTGTTTGAAATAATCCGAATTTCTCTGCTTATATCCATTACGTTATCAAAACCAGAGATGATTTACAGAGCTTTACACACAGACATGCCTATAAGTGGGAGGATGAGAGTGATAGGTGGGCAAGGGAGCTGTGAGAGGGACTAATTAGCCTTCATATATCCTAATCCCCCGTTTTTTTATCTCATGGTCACCCCTGTAGACCGGACAGGAACATGAGCTTATCGAGAGCATGCCCCTGTTGGAATGGTTTGCTAACAATTATAAAAAATTTGGAGCTACGTTGGAAATTGTCACAGATAAATCACAAGAAGGGTCTCAGTTTGTGAAAGGATTTGGTGGAATTGGAGGTGAGTAGCAAATCAGCAAACCAAACTTAAAACCAGGGTCTCAGGCCAAGGTCCCTCCTGGCTAGCCCTGCTTCTGGTGAGGTGCTCATTATCTGCTGGGATAGGTGATTGACGCAGCAGTTGCAGGTTCCTAATTTGGACCCATGTTTATTTTATTTTTTTTTTTTGAGACGGAGTCTCGCTCTGTCGCCCAGGCTGGAGTGCAGTGGCACAGTCTCGGCTCACTGCAAGCTCCGCCTCCCGGGTTCACGCCATTCTCCTGCCTCAGCCTCTCCGAGTAGCTGGGACTACAGGCGCCCGCCACCACGCCCGGCTAATTTTTTGTATTTTTGGTAGAGACGGGGTTTCACCGTGGTCTCGATCTCCTGACCTCGTGATCCGCCCGCCTCGGCCTCCCAAAGTGCTGGGATTACAAGCGTGAGCCACTGCGCCCGGCCTGGACCCATGTTTGTTATTACCTCTTTGTTTTCTGCAATTCTGCAAGAGAATAGGGCTTCCCTTATTAGAGTGACCAGCCACCTACACACATGCCCATTCCGTGAACACAGGTAATTTACCTTTTGGTTTGTTTCTCCAGGTATCTTGCGGTACCGAGTAGATTTCCAGGGAATGGAATACCAAGGAGGAGACGATGAATTTTTTGACCTTGATGACTACTAGGTAGTCGACATGGGTCCGGCAAAACGTGCCTCACCCTCCAGCATCCAACCCAAGGAGCATACCCATGGTGGAATCCAAACAGATCCCTGCCTTACAATTGGAACATTTCCAGAACTTAATCCATGAGCATTGGATATTGAAAAGAAAACCGAAACAAAACCAGACCCAGCCCTACACTTTGGTTTGTCATGGTGTCAGCACAGCAGCCTACAACTAAGTTCCTAAATGCCACTTTGGACTAATTTAAAAAAGAATCCCAGTTTTTACTTTTACTGGATGGTGAAATTGGTTGCTCTTGTATTTTATGAAAAAAATGATTTTTTTAACCTTCATACATAGAAGCAAAAATACTTTAACTGCTGTAAACCTTCAAAAGTTAATAGAAGTGAGATCATACTGGTTTGTTTCTTATTTTGATTGGAGAAAAATTAAATTGCTGCATTTCGCAGTGACCCATTTACATGGCATTCTCAGCTTAGACTGCGTAAGAAGAAATATATGTGGTGAAATGTTGGAACCATTTCTTTCTTGGTCTCTGTTTAATGTTGAAAGGGTGAGCTAATAGGAGGCACTTTCAACTTCACTCCCTCACGCTACCCCGTCCCCCTCCAGACTGGCAGTTTCAAGGATGCAAATTGCGTTGCAAAATCAAACTGACTCATGAAGCATTTGGGCCAGTGCACTGTTTACTTCCATCTGTTTGCAGACACATTTGTGCCCGGCGTTTGGGAGCCCTTTGTATCAGTGTTCTGACAAGGGTCCCTATAACCTTAACCTACTCGAAACCAGTTTGGGATGGATGTGATGGGGCTTCTGTGCTATTGCTGGGATTGGGAGAAATAAAACATGCAATTTAAGTGGAAGCGAAGAAATTTAAAGAGGATTTTATTTTGCTTGGGTCAATCCTTGTTAAAAGGGAGGTGGATGTGTTTTCCTTGTGTTGGATGGCATGAGATTATGTGAATGTTTTGATTTATTAAAATGAACTGCAAGGTTTTTCACAGGAACGACAGACATGTATGACTGCATGTAATTATAAACTCCTGACCTCCTGGTGGGGTTGGAGCATCTGTTTCAAATGTGGGACTTACAAGCACCTCTCACATGAGAAATTAGGGGCGGGTGGGAAGGGATGGGACACAGCTTCTGGCACCATGGATTTAAGACCATGTTGGATCCAAAAGTTGGCCTGAAACCCTGAAGCTTATGCTTCGAAGCTGGGCTGTAAGTCAGACTTGAACCCAGCTGACATGCAAGGTCATGGCGTGCCCAGGGTGGTGACAGTTGAACAAAGTGTATAGTATGTGCCCAGTGGTAGCGATGGAAAAAAGTATACCAAATGGACTTTGAAGGACCAAAGGTTTTAAAAGTCAATTGGTATCACCTCCACACTGACTAGGGTAGTGGGGTGCAGTTGGTTTTCAAATTGGGTACTTTTAACACTTTAGTGCCTGACTGCTGTTCTTTACTGACTTGATTCAGTCACTCGTAGCTTTATTGGTCTGAACCAGCTCCTTGTTCCCAGGTTACAGACCTGCCTATCGTTCCAATAATCCTGTTTCACTTGAATGAAGGGAGTATGTCTTAAATGTAAAGTTTCTGGTTCTCACACTGTACTCTGAGGTCCAAATACTGTCTGTCAATGTGTAACCTGATGTCTCAACCCCCAGTGAGAAGAGTCCATTATTTGGTGTTCACCAACGTGGGAGACTTCACCGGAACAGGCTTTTTTGCTTTGGGCTCTGCTATTTGTTTGCAGAACACCCAAGAGCGAGCAAACATGCTCTCTTCACAGCAGTACCTTAGGGTTTTGCCATTGTAAATGGGTCTGATGTGATATGACAAGACCAGAGAAATTGGATGTAAATTTACATTTTTGAATATGCTTGTTGTTTCACATGATACATTTAGGGTATGCAGCTCCTTTTGTAGTTTTTATTTTTACTATTTAAGTTTGGAAATGATGCCAAATTTTTGTATTTCTTTAATCAATGTGTTCTCTTCGGTGATATATATTGCATTATATATTGATGTGTGTATCAATATATATTGATATGTATTACACTTACACATACAAACACATATAAGAGGGGGTGAAAACCGTAGCCTTTGCATTCTCTATAGCCTCTGCAGAGAGATCCTAAGCAGCAAAATCTTGGTGTTGTGATGTACAGAAATGGAGAAGAGTATTAAACCATATTTAAGAATATACTTTGTGTGCTTGAGATTTTTTAGGACTGGTCTAGAAAGGCCTGAACTGTGGAGACAGTGATTCTCTAAGGCATACCTCAGATTAGTCACAGCCAATAGCATTTCAGCCTTGGGTTTGAGTTGTGTTTACTACATTTGTCTATGGAAAGGTATATGCAAAGTTTTTCTGAGGTCATGATCGCAGAGTTATGCTAGAGGAAGAAGGTTCAGGTTGCTGGGGCCAAACTAATTTGTATTCTCCCCCATTCTACATGCATGCCAAAGGGAATCTTGCCTTTTTTTTTTTTTTTTTAAGGTATGTTAAGTATATTATCCCATAACCCAGCATCCCATGGAGGTAGATGGTGTACCTAGTTTTACAGGTGATAGAACAAAAGGTTAAGTAGCAGCTCTTTAGTGATAACACCAAAATTTTATCCCAGGCCTTATTCCAAAGTTCTCTCTGTATCTGTCTTTGAGTCCTATAATAGAATGGTCCAGATGGAATAGCAGAAACTAGGCCTGGGCCCTCTCCCTCCCACGCTCCTTCATCTTACATACCTTACACTGGGTAGGAGAGTAGTAGCCCATGCAAGAGCAGGTCAGGGGCTGGTCCAGTGGAGCAGGGCTCCTAGGCCAGGTTCAGAGCAGAAGAGGATTTGTTTTGTTTGTTTTCCCCCAAGGTTGAGGTGCTTAAAGAGCCTCTTTGGTAGTTTAGGAGGCCTAGTTGAGGAGCCAAGGTGGTGCATGGTTTGCTTTCTCCAGGTTTGAGAAAACTGTTTTAAGTAAAATTGACCAGTAATGGCACTTGGCATACTTTCCACCCATTTTCTTACCTGATCTAGATGATAGCTCTGACGATGAAACTCAATTACCAGCTGGGAAGGGGCGAACATGCCTGTGCTGGTGGAAGTGTAATTTTCCCTCCTAATGCGTGTCTAGGTGCTGTTCTTGAAGACAAAATTGTTGGAAGGCAGCATAGTGGTGCAGGATGTATAGGCTGTGGTGCTTGCCTGTCTGGGCCTGCAGCACTTGCCATCTTTTGTTCTCTGACTCCAAGACGCATGCCATGACACTCCTAGACAGGCACAGTGGATTCAGAGCTGAGAGCCAAGGTGGAATTTCAGCTTCATGCCAGCTTCTCCTTTGTTGCCAGCTTGAGTGAATGCCAGCTGGGATTCCTGCCTGCCAAGTCCAGTCCTGATGGGACTGGGTCTCAGGGGACCTAGGAACTGAACAGCCAAGTGGTGTAGGAGCATCCGATTAGAGCTAGGGAAGCAGGGCACAGTTACTTGCTTGTTTTGTGGCAGTTTGGGTGCTGCAAGTTGCTGAGGATGTGGCTGAATAGCAGGAACTAGAAATATAGGTGAAAACAATTCACCACCTAAAGGGTTCTCTATAAATCAAGTCTAAAACCCTGTCTGGTGAATTCTGTTTCAGATACAGCCATCTCCAGGAGTCCTTCCCTGAAACTGGCAGGCTTACCTGGGGCTTAGCTAAGAGCCCAGAACCAAACAAGGGAGTCAAGAAAAGCTCTGGTTCTGCTGGGCACCGTGGCTCACGCCTGTAAACCCAACATTTTGGGAGGCCAAGGCAGGTGGATCACCCGAGGTCAGGAATTCAAGACCAGCCTGACCAACATGGTGAAACCCCGTCTCTACTGAAATTACAAAAACTAGCCGGACAGCTGGCGGGCACCTGTAATCCCAGCTACTCAGGAGGCTGAGGCACAAGAATTGCTTGAACCTGGGAGGCAGAGGTTGCAGTGAGACGAGATGGCACCACCGCACTCCAGCCTGGGCGACAGTGAGACTGTCTCAAAAAAAAGAAAAAAAAGGCTCTGGCTCTGCAGTTAACTGGGTTTGTGACTTCACAGTATCAGGCAGTCCCTGAATCTGAAGTGCCGTGCCAGCCAGCTTCCCCAGGAAGCTATCAGGAGAGCACAGTAGGAAGCAGGATCTCTGAGGTCTGAGGTAGAAATCCTGGCTCCACCTGAGAGGCTGGCGAACAGTTTCACCACCTGTAATAAGGATTTCCCTACTTCATAAGGATTAAATGGAGTAAGGCACATGAAGGCACTTAGCAAGGACTGGGATGGCAGCTACTCGTGGTTCCTCCACTCCCAATCTTGGTCCTTTGGAAGTGGCCAGGGAAAGTTTGTGCTGGTGACCACAAGGTGGTGGTATAGAGTTAAGGACGCTGACTGGAAGAAATTTGCTTCATCTGAAGTAGGAGGGATTTCTGACAAGCATTAAGAGGTGCCTGGGACAGCTTGCTTTGCCCTTAAATTTTGGGAAAGTGGAGAGGGCAGTTTAACAAAGGAGTAGGGACGAGTGAACGGAGAGGAGAGCCCAGGAGTCTCAATCCAGCTCTGCCCAGTTTTCTTACTCTTCATTCTGGGCTTTGAGCTATCCGTCTGTGAAGTAACTATAGTCACTGACATTTGTTGAACAGTTATGTAATCCTTAGAAAAACGTAGTGAGGGAGATGCTGTTTATATCTTCCTATCCACGTTCTACTAAGTGGCAAAATCTGGGACTCAAAGTCAGGTCTATTTGGTTCCAAAGCCAGTGCAAATGCAGGTCATCCCTACAGAGTGAAATAAAACACGAAGAAGGGCTTCTTGGGGGGCCCTTGGCCCCAAGTAGGTGAGCAATCCTGGAAGTGATGAAGGCAAAGCTGTACCTGGGAATGTCAAGCCCATTCTCAGAAAGGACTAGAGTCTCATTCGACTCTAGTCCTTAGTCTACGGCCATACCTTTATATAGCTTTTCTCCACGATACCCAATACTTAGACTTCTTAAGGAATCATAATTTTAGCACTTAATTTTTTTTTTTTTTTTTTTTTTTTTTTTTGAGACAGTGTCTCACTCTGTTACCCAGGCTGGAATGCAGTGGTGCAATCTTGGCTCACTACAGCCTCAGCCTCCCAGGATCAAGCGATCTTCCCACCTCAGCCTCCCGAGTAGCTGGGACTGCAGGCACACGCCACCACACCTGGCTAATTTTGAGTTTTTTGTTGTTGTTTTTGTAGAGATGAGGTTTCGCCATGTTGCTCAGGTTGGACTTTTTTTTTTTTTTTTTTTTTTGAGACGGAGTCTTGCTTTGTCACCCAGACTGGAGTGCAGTGGCACTATCTCGGCTCACTGCAAGCTCTGCCTCCCAGGTTCATGCCATTCTCCTGCCTCAGCCTCCTGAGCAGCTGGGACCACAGGCACCCGCCACCACGCCCAGCTAATTTTTTGTGTTGTTTTTTAGTAGAGGCGGGGTTTCGCCGTGTTAGCCAGGATGGTCTTGATCTCCCGACCTCGTGATCCGCCTGCCTCGGCCTCCCAAAGTGCTGGGATTACAAGTGTGAGCCACCGCGCCCGGCCTCCCCAGGCTGGTCTTGAACCCCTGAGCTGAAGTGATCGGCCTGCCTCAGCCTCCCAAAGTGTTGGAATTCCAGGTGTGTGCCACTGTGCCGGGCCCCTTAATTTTAGCACTAGAAAGGGTCTTGCACCTTACCTATTCCAATCCCCTCATTGAAGACAGAAGAAAGCTGAGGCCAGAGAGCAACATAGTGACCTGTCAGGCTCACGCAGCAAATTAGCAAAGCCCACATGAACACTTGCTGCAACTCCAGATTCGGTGCTCTTAACAGCTGGATGATCTTGTTATTCTTCATCCAGGCCCTGTTCTCTCCAATGTTATAAATGAGAGAAGGGACAATTGGAGGGAGCATGTGGCCTGAAACCAAAGAGCTATGAGAGGAAAGGTGGCCAACATCCAGATGGAGTTATGAAAGCTGTTTGAAGTCACTTCCCTGTGAGTCAAGGTTGGCTTGAGTGTGTAGATCAACTTGCTGCTTCAGCCCCCGGCCTTCCAAATTAGCCCCATCTAGCTCTCCCTGATTGCCACAGACTTCCAGCTCCTCCCACTCTGCTGAGATACTATACCTAGGCTTAGCCCCTTCTGCTTGCCTCTCCGTCCTCACTCAAAGGAAAGCTAGAGGGCAAACCCATTTCCAAGGAAGCCAGGAGAATAAGGAAGGAGGGTGGAAACTTGAGAGAAAGGCTCCAAGCAGGAATGGCAAGGATCTTCTGAGAGGCAAAGATGCAGAGATACTCCGATTCCTGGGAGAAGACATGAGGAGAAATCAGGGCTTGATGATGCCAGGACCCTCTGCCCCATGTTATATTACTGTCCAGACCCAAAGACATGCCCAGCCTAGGCTCCCTGGTGGGGAAAGGGGAGGCAAGATGAGCCAGCTGCGGTGGGCCTGAGGGCCTGCAGAGGGGGACTCTTTGTAATGAGGCAGGATGTTGCCTGGGAGAGAGTTGCACCTCCAGATAAAGACCAATTTCTGTGCTCAGGGCTAGGGGCCCTCCCTAGCACCTCTGCCGGGCTCTGATTCTGAAAGGTAACATGGAAGGAGTTCTACCCCAGTCTCCTCCAGCCTTCTCTACAGATGCACTCCATGGCCACCTCTATTCCTTAAATGAGACTTGGGTTAAGCCAGTCTCATTCCTTGACTCAACAAGCATTTAGATATGTCCCGTGTGCTAGGTCCTGTGCAAGATTCAGTGGTGAACAGTGCAGGTGCACACCCTGCCCTTCGGTGTTGAAGGTCCAGCAGTGGAGACTCTGAACAAGGAATGACAATGAATGTTAAAGGACAAGGGGAGTGCAGGGTGGCTCCTTCCTCCTCTGGGGGTGCTAGGTCTATGTGGGGACCTGGGTTAGCTGGACAGATGAGAGGGTGAGTTTGGAGAGGCACGTGGATCAGTCCTGACTGGATCCAAAGGCCAGGAAGACATTCAGATTTCAGGACACTGTTTTTTTTCTTTTCTTTTTTCTTTTTCTTTTTTTTTTTTTTTTTTGAGACGGAGTCTCGCTCTGTCACCAGGCTGGAGTGCCATGGCGTGCTCTCGTCTCACTGCAACCTCCACCTCCTGGGTTCAAGCAATTCTCCTGCCTCAGCCTCCCGAGTAGCTGGGACTACAGGCGTGCGCCATCACACCTGGCTAATTTTTGTATTTTTAGTAGAGACAGGGTTTCACCATGTTGGCCAGGATGGTCTCGATCTCCTGACCTCGTGATCCGCCCTCCTTGGACTCCTAAAGTGCTGAGATTACAGGCGTGAGCCACCACACCCGGCTAGGACACTGGTTTTTTCATCCTGCTATCATTTCTGTGGTTTGCTTATTAACAACTTTATTGAGGTATAATTTACAAACTATAAAATTAACCCACTGTAGGTATAGTTTGGCTATTTATTTTTAAAAGTAAATGTGTGTAGGCCAAGCCTACACGCCTGGCCTCTAACATCTTGATCCCAGAAGGTGGAGGCTGCAGTGAGCCAAGATCCCACCACTGCACTCCAGCCTGGGTGACAGTGAGACTGTGTCTCAAAAAAAAAAAAAAGTAAATTTGTATAGTTATGTAAACATCCCACAACTCACAACTCAATGTTCAACATCCCAAAAAGATTATTTGTGCTCTTTTGCAGTCAATCTCTGTTCCCACATGTTCCCATATCCAACCCTGGGCAACTACTGATCAATCTACTTGCTTTGTTTTTTTTTTTTGGAGACAGAGCCTTGCTCTGTCGCCCAGGCTGGAGTGCAGTGGCACGATCTCAGCTCACTGCAACCTCCACCTCCCAGGTTCAAGCAATTCTTATGCCTCAGCCTCCTGAGTAACTAGGACTACAGGTACCTGCCACCACGCACAGCTAATTTTGCTATTTTTAGTAGAGACAAGGTTTCACCATGTTGGCCAGGCTGGTCTCAAACTCCTGGCCTCACGTTATCTGCCCACCTCGGCCTTCCAAAGTGCTGGGATTATAGGCATTAGCCACCATGCCCGGCTGCTACTGATCTGCTTTCTACCTCTACAGTTCTGGCCTTCCTAGAAATTTTTATATTAATGGAAAAGCACAACATGTAGTCTTTCATGTGAAGCTTCTTTCATTTAGATAAATTTTTGAGATACATCTATCCTCCTTTCTTTTTTTTTTTTTTTTTGAGATGGAGTCTGACTCTGTCACCTAGGCTGGAGTGCAGTGGCTCAATAACAGCTCACTGCAGCCTTGATCTCCTGAGCTTAAGTGATTCTCTCGCCTCAGCCTCCCAAGTAGCCGGGATTACACCATCATGTCAGGCTATTTTTTTGTATATATATATATATATTTTTATAGAGATGGGGTCTCCATATGTTGCTCAGGCTGGTCTTGAACTCCTAGCTCTAAGTGATCCTCCCGCTCAGCCTCCCAGTGCTGGTATTACAGGTGTGAGTCACCATGCCCAGCCTGTTGCATGTTCATTTTTATTGTTGAGTAGTATGATACAATAAGATATACATATACAGGTCTTTGCTCCACCCCTTTCCTGGCATGCAAAACCCATGGAATCTCCAGAGTGATGAGAGTGTCTTTTCTATGCTAATAAGATTACTGATAACTGGGGGCCCCTAGGTAGCTTCAGGATGGGGACTGGTCACCAGAAAGACCAAAACGTGATTAGAGAGTAGAGCTTTTGGGCCAGGCGCGGTGGCTCATGCCTGTAATCCCAGCACTTTGGGAGGCCAAGGCAGGCAGATCATTTGAGGTTAGGAGTTCAAGACCAGCCTGACTAACATGGTGAAATCCTGTCTCTATTAAAAATACAAAAAACATTAGCTGGGCCTGGTGGCATATGCCTGCAATACCAGCTACTCAGGAGGCTGAGGCAGGAGAATCGCTTGAATCCAGGAGGCAGAGGTTGCAGTGAGCCAAGATCGCTCCACTGCACTCCAGCCTGGGCAACAGAGCTAGACCTGTCTCAAAAAAGAAGAAAAAAAAGTGGAGCTTTCAGCACCTGCCTCCCACCTCCAGAGAAGGGAAAGGGGCTGGAGGTTGAATTAATCACTGATGGCCAATGATTTCATCAATCATCCCTATATAATGAGACCTCCATAAAACCCCCTAAATGACGGGGTTCAGGAAGCTTCCAGGTTGTGAACACATTGAAGTGCTGGGAGGGTAGCATGCCCAGAGAGGGGATGAAAGCTCTGTACCCATACCTTGCCCTATGCATCTGTTCTGTTGACTGTCCCTGAGTTGTATCCTTTGTAATAACCTACCACAATGTGTAGATTTTTCTTGAGTTCTGTGAGCTGTTCTAGCAAATTATCAAACTTGAAGAGGGGGTCATGGGAACCCCTTATAGCCAGTTAGTCAGAAGTACAGGTGGTAACTTGTGACTGGCATCTAATATTGGGGCAGTCTTATGGAACTGAACCCTTAATCTGTGGGGTCTGCTAACTTAGGGTATTAGTGTCAGAACTGAGTTGAATTGTGGGACACCCAGTTGTGTCTGGAGAGTTGGAGAATAGGTTGATGTGGGAACAAAACTCCACACATTTGGTGTCAGAAGTGTTGTGGGTAAAACAGCACAAAAGTAGTATTCCATTGTATGAATATACCACATTTTGTTTATCTCTTCCACTGGTGGATATTTGGACGGTGTCCAGTTTTTAGCTGTTTGAATAATGCTGCTATGAACATTCACGTACTAGTCTTTGTGTGAATATATGTTTTTTGTTTCTCGTGGGTTGATACTGTATATCTTAGGAGAAATGTCTATTCAACTCCTTTGCCCATCTTGAATTGGTTTATCTTGTTGAGTTATAACAGTTCTTTATATTCTAGGTACCAAATCCTTATGAGATATATTATTTGCAAGTATTTTCACTTTCTTGATAATGTCTTCTGATGCACAGAACTAATTTTGGTGAAGTTCAATTTATCTGTTTTTCTGTTGTTGCCATATCTAAGAATCCTTTGCCAAATCCAAGGTCATGATTTACCCATGTTTTCTTCTCTTAGAGTTTTAGCCCAGGCACAGTGGCCTCTGCCTATAATCCCAGCACATTGATAGGCCAAGGCAGGAAGATGGTTTGAAGCCAGGAGTTCAAGGCCAGCCTGGGCAACATAGCAATACCTCAACTCTATAAAATATTTAAAAATTAGCTGGGTGTGGTGGTGCACACCTGTAGTCATAGCTGCTTGGGAGGCTGAAGCAGGAGGATCGTTTGAGCCCACGAGTTTGAGGTTGCAATAAGCTATGACTGTGCCATCTCACTCCAGCATGGATGACAGAGCAAGACCCTATCTGTTATGTATCATTGGCCCATTTTGAGTTAGTTTTTGCATATGGTATGAGGTTGGGGGTCCGACTTCATACTTTTGCATGTGAATATCTAGTTGTTGTGGGGTTGGGCATTGTGGCTCACACCTGTAATCTCAACGCATTGAGAGCCCAAGGCAGAAGGATCACTTGAGCCCAGGAGTTCAAGACCAGCCTGGACAACATAGGGAGACCCCATCTGTACAAAAAAGTTAGCTGGACATGGTGGCACTCACCTGTGGTCCCAGCGACTGGGGAGGCTGTCGTGGGAAGATCACTTAAGCTTAGAAAGTCAAGGCTGCAGTGAGCCATGGTGCTGCCACTGCACTCCAGCCTGAGTGACAGAGCAAGACCCTGTCTCAAAAAAAAAAAAAAGTTGTGCAAGCACCATTTTGTTGATGAAACTATTATTTCCCCCATTTAATACTCTTCGCTCCCTTGGAGAAAATCAGTTGGCCATAGGTATATGGGATTATTTCTGAACTCTGAACTCTCTGAATTACTTCTGAACTCAGAAATAATCCCATATACCTATGGCCAACTGGGTACGTTATAATAATCCCATATACAACTGATATAGATATATAGGTTTGTATTTCTAACTTTATTATACCAGTATCACATTGTTTTGATTTATGTTACTTTGTAGTATGTTTGTTTGTTTGATCTTTTTTTGAGACAGAGTCTCTTTCTGTTGCCCAGGCTGGCATACAGTGGCAGGATCATGGCTCACTGCATCCTCTACCTACTGGGCTCAAGCAAACCTCCCACCTCAGCCTCCTGAGTAGCCTGTACTATAGGTGTGTGCCACCATGCCCAGCTAATTTTTCTTTAATTTTTAATAGAGATGGGGTCTCACTATTGCCCAGACTGGTTTTGAACTCCTGGGCTCAAGCAATCCTCCTGCCTTGGCCCAATGAAACACCAGGATTACAGGCATGAACCACCATGCCCCACCAACTTCTAATATTAAACATTAAAATAAAGTGAAGCTGGGTGCAGTGGCTTGTGCCTATAATCCCAGCACTTTGGGAGGCTGAGGCAGGTGGATTGCTTGAGGTCAGGAGTTCGAGACCAGCCTGGCCAACACGGCGAAGCCCCTTCTCTACAAAAATACAAAAATTTGCTAGGCGTGGTGGCACACAGCTATAATCCCAGAAGCTGAAGCAGGAGAATCTCTTGAACCTGGGAGGTGGAGGTTGCAGTGAGCTGAGACCACACCTGCACTCCAGCCTGGGTGATGGAACAACACTCTATCTCAAAATGAAATAAATGTGAGCTGGCTGGGCGCGGTGGCTCATGCTTGTAATCCAAGCGCTTTGGGAGGCCGAGGCGGGCAGATCACAAGGTCAAGAGATCGAGACCATCCTGCCCAACATGGTGAAACCCCGTCTCTACTAAAAATACAAAAAATTAGCCAGGCGTGGTGGCGGGAGCCTGTAGTCCCAGGTACTCGGCAGGCTGAGGCAGGAGAATGGCATGAACCCAGGAAGCGGAGCTTGCAGTGAACTGAGATCGCGCCACTGCACTCCAGCCTGGGTGACAGAGCGAGACTCCATCTCAATAAATAAATAAATAAAATAAAAATAAAATGTTGGCTATACACACATTTAAGAAAGATTCATAAGAACAAGGATTGGCCAAGCATGGTGTATGCCTGTAATCCCAGCACTTTGGGAGGCTGAGGCGGGCGGATCACCTGAGGTCAGGAGTTCGAGACCAGCCTGGCCAACATGGAGAAACCCCGTCTCTACTAAAAATACAAAATTAGCCGGGCATGGTGGCACATGCCTGTAATCCCAGCTATTCGGGAGGCTGAGGCAGGAGAATTGCTTGAACCTGGGAGGCGTAGGTTGTGGTGAGCCAAGATCACTCCATTGCACTCCAGCCTGGGCAACAAGAGCGAAACTGTCTCAAAAAAAAAAAAAAAAACAAGGATTATTTACTCAATTTTTGGTGAATCAGGGAGGTTGTGGTCGTGGGTTAAATGAAGAAATAAATGTTTGCAAAACAAAAATTGTAAGGAGCACCTCCTACTACTTCACCTGCCTGAGTTCAAAAACAATCACAAATATGGAAGGCTTGCTGAGCACTTTCATATGGCATTGTTTATCATTGTGCATCATATGATTATTGGATATTTACAGATTTTTATTTGACAATAATTTGTATTCATTCATTCATTTTCCACCCCACTTCTTCCAGTTGCGGGTCTCAGGTGGCAGAAGCCCATCCCAGTAGCTTTCAGGGCACAAGGAAAACACCAACCCTAGACAAGATGCCATTCCATGGCAGGGCACACTCACAAACACACCCACACTCATTCATCCTGCAACCATTTAGACATGCTGATTCATCTAATGAGTACATCTGTGTAAGGAGACCAGCGTTCCCAGAGAAAGCTCATGCAGACATGGGGAGAACGTACCAACTAAAGAGCACTCAATCTAGTGGCAAGCCCAGCCAAAGAAAAAATGCCATGGGCCGGGCGCCGCGCCGTGGCTCACGCCTGTAATCCCAGCAATTTGGGAGGCCGAGGTGGGAAGATCACCTGAGGTCAGGAGTTCTAGACCAGCCTGGCCAACATGGTGAAACCCTGTCTCTACTAAAAAGAATTTAAAAATTAGCCGGGTGTGGTAGCGGGCGCCTGTAATCCCAGCTACTTGGGAGGCTGAGGCAGGAGAATTGTTGAACCCAGGAAGCGGAGGTTGCAGTGAGCCAAGATGGCGCCACTGCACTCCAGCCTGGGCAACAAGAGCGAAACTCCATCTCAAAAAAAAGAAAAAAGAAAAAAAAAAGCCCTGGTTTGGTGGTTAAAAGCACAGAGGGTTTTGTGGGGCAGGGAGACAAAAGTGGCACCCAATCCACTGGCAAGAGAAGGTTTGGTTTCTGTCTGGAAATCGCATTTTGTGGAGGAAGCAAGCACAGGAAAACAATGAGAAGAAAAATGCAGGAAATAAGAGGCGGCTGTGGTATTATTGGGTGTCACATTGGCAGTTGTTGAAAGATTATCAATCCCAGGCTCCAGTATTCCTAACAGGTCCGAAAGCCAGCCCCAGGACCACTAGAGCATAGGTCTTCTCTTAAGGCAGGGAATAGCCCAGGACCCTTACTGTTTCATAGGGCTTTCAAAGAATCAAGGCCCCGCACAGGCGTGGTGGCTCACGCCTGTAATCCCAGGACTTTGGGAGGCCGAGGCGGGCGGATCACGAGATCAGGAGATCGAGACCACGGTGAAACCCCGTCTCTATTAAAAATACAAAAAATTAGCCGGGCGTGGTGGCGGGCACCTGTAGTGCCAGCTACTCGGAGAGGCTGAGGCAGGAGAATGGCATGAACCTGGGAGGCGGAGCTTGCAGTGAGCCAAGATTGCGCCACTGCACTCCAGCCTGGGTGACAGAGCGAGACTCCATCTCAAAAAAAAAAAAAAAAAATTAGCCAGACACGGTGGCACATTCCTGTAATCCCAGCTACTCGGGAGGCTGAGGCAGGAGAATTGCTTGAAACCAGGAGGCAGAGGTTGCAGTGAGCCAAGATCACACCACTGCACTCCAGCCTGGGCAACAGAGTGAGACTCCGTCTCAAAAAAAAAAGAATCAAGGCCCCTGCACCCAGAAGAGAATAAAAGCCCTACCCAAGCAGAGGCCTGGGGTTACTGCAAATTCTGTAGCAGCCTACAGGAGCTCCCCTCACACCTTGCCCCTTGGCTAAGCTGAATCATAAATAGCTCACTGGTTTCCAGCCTGGGATCTCCCATCCCTGCAAGGAGCCTCCCTCCTCACTCTGACTTGCCCTCCTCCTGGAGCAAGAAGAGGGGTGGCTGTCAGAGGCCTGAGAGGAGGGGAGGAGAGGGCAGGAAGCAGCATCACTGGGAACCTGGCCTCTGTGGACTGCATTACCCACAATCCTAAAGCATAGCTCTGCAGAGAAGGCTGCTGGGGGCCTGCAGCCCTAAGTGGGAAAACAAGGCAAGAAGTATCCTAGGCTCTAAGTGTGCAGCCCGGATTCTGAGACCCAGTTTTTTCCCAAACCTACCTCCTGGACCTTTGAGATTCTCTCCATGCACCCTATTCACAGGCATTCAGCCAACCTGGGGCTGTGGAGACCCACAAGGCTCCTTAAGTTTTGGATTTGCAGCCACTGTGTGTGTGTGTGTGTGTGTGTGTGTGTGTTGCGCCTGGAAGCCTGTGAGTGATTTTATTCTGGGTGGGTGTGTGTGTGTGTGTGTGTGTGTGTGTGTGTGTGTGTGTTGCGCCTGGAAGCCTGTGAGTGATTTTATTCTGGATCGAGCCCAGAGGCTGCTTGGCCCTAAAAGCCCCTTCTCTGACATATTCACCCACTCAGTCCCAACCTCTGAGCTTTTCTTTCCCTGCCTTACCTGTGGCAGAACAATCACAGGCTCACAGGCTGGTCTAGCTGGCCACATGGGGACTTGCTTATCTCCTCCCCAGCAGAAAGTTGGACTTTGTGACAGCTGTCCTGCTGGAACATGGGGGGAGGGGGCTCGGGAACTGCTGCTGGCTCCCTCTGTGCTGAGATCCAGTCCTTGTTTGTGACCTTTCTCATGGCAGGTCAGATCAGGGTAACCACATGGCTGGGCCAGGTTTGTTTCTGGAGGCGCTGTCGAGAGGGCCTGTAGGGGCTTGCTGGTTCTTCCAGTGGTGGATAAACCAGAGCTGTCAGGCTGAGCAGGAGAGGCCCTTCTGGGTGATCGGGGCACCCAGGGGCAGTGCTCAGCCCCAACTCACTCCGGGTGTACACTTGCCCTAGCTGTGGCTCCCCTCACCCTACCCCTCCAGCTTTCTCCTGCAGAGTCAAACTACTCAAGTAGGGTTGTGGGGTCATGAGCCTCAGACCACAGGGAGCCATAGCAGGTGGAGACGTTGGGGACCAGACCTAAAGTCAAAGATGCCTGTCCAAGGTGAAAAGGGACTGCGGCAGGCCTGAAACAGGATCACTCAGATAACGACACTTTAAGATCCTATGATCCTAAATCAGCTCAGCAGAGGCCGGTGACCTATGGGTGGGGGTGGGAAGGATTTCCAGGAGGCCAGAAGTCTGAACCAAGTAAAGGATGCGTAGCAGTTCTTTCTGCCAGAATAGTGTGGGAAGGGCATTCCAGGCGGAGGGGGCAGCTCGGCTGAAGCCAGGGAGGTACGAGAAGCGCAAGCGGGGAGGAAGGGAGATGTCAGGGAAGACCCACTTATTAACTGTCAGGGGAGAGCGGCCGGCGAGGCTCGGAGACCCGTGTGGCTGGAGGTCCCGGGCTGGGGCCGCTGAACGACCTCCGGCAGGGCGTGCTGTGCTCCGGGCTGGGGTAGAAAAGCGGGGCAAAATACGAAACCAGCGGGGACCAGCGGGACCCCCAGGTCGGCCCGTCCCGCGCCTCCCGCGCCGGGCCAGGCCCCGCGTTCCCGTCCCTCCCGCTGCCGCCCCCTCCTTGGCAGCAGGTACCCTGGCCGCGGGCTCCGGGGTTGGGCGGGCCCAGCGGACCGGGCTCCCAGCCCGCGGGCCGCCAGCCAGCCGCGCCGGGAAGGAAGCGCCTTGTATGGGCCTGGGGCCGGGAGGAAGCGCCTTGTAGGGCTCGGGGAGGAAGCGCCATAAATGGCGCGGGGCGGACGGGGGCGGGCCGGGGGCGGGAGCCCGCCCGGGATGGAGCTGTTTCCGCCGGGGCCTCTGCGGGCCCCGAGCTTCGCAGCCGCGGGCGGGGCGCAGGGGCGCAGGGGCTCCAGGGTTCTACGCGGCCTCGACGCCTGCGGGCCCGGTGGGAATTCCAGCAAGGCCGCGCACGATCTGTGGCCTTGGGTGCAATGCCTTCGTCTCTGAGCCTCGGGCCCTCTCCCGAGGCTGGAGTGAAACGAGAGGCTGCGGGGGAGGCCCGCGTGGCGGCTCCGGGCCCTCGCAGTTGCAGGCTGCAGGAGCGGTTTCCCAGACGCCGGCTGGTCGTGCCGCTTTAGCCTCTTCCCAGCCGTCTCAGGCCCGGGAAGCCTGTACGAAGGGCAGAACGAGGAGCGGACGGCTTCGGGAGAGATCTTTCCAGAAGAAAATAGGGCACCCTGAATCTGGAGTTTTCCTTTCCAGTTCAGACAGCGGGGTTCCAGCCCCAGCGTCTCCCCTTGCCAGCCGGGTGATGCTGGGACGGGTACTCACCTTCTCCTGAGCCTGTGTCCTCATCTCCTCCGTGAAATGGGAGTGAGAGTTCCTGCTGTGCAGGTTTGTGGAGATAATTAAATGAAATGGGGGCTGTGTCAAGTGCCTGACGTGGCGTAGGTGCTTCGGCAGTGCCAGCTCCTCAGTCCTCTGTGCCCTTTCCCTGTTCAGGAGTGGGCGCCAATCTCCCTGGAAGCCCTGCCCCTTGAGGGAGACGCTCCTCCTTAGGCGTCTCGGGGCCTCCTCGCCAAGACTGGGCCTTCTCCATAAGCATGCCTGTGGCCCACTGCCCCGGTGACCTGCCATCCCTGCCTGCTGCCCTCCTCTGTCTACCCCAGAGCATAGGTAACCTCCTAGACCATCCTGTGAAGGCAGAAAGAACCTGGAGGAAGTCGAGGTTCCCCATCACAGCCAGAAACTGGTATCTAGGACACCGTCCCCTCCCACGCCTGCTGTCAGTACCATACCCACACATTTCACCAAGAGATGGGTATCAATCTCAGAGAAGCATTTCCCAATCCTCGGTTGCTGGCCCTGCCCTGCCCTGCCCTCATCAGTCCTGCCCGTCCCGGAGTCCCACTGAAATCTAACCTGAATCCTCCTGTTCCATCCTGCTGAGCAGCAATCCACAGCCCCTGATAGATTCCAGGCAAGTTTGTGGACACACAATAGATGCATGTCACCCACGGCCTTGTTTCCTTTCATCCCTGTCAGGGAAGGAGGCTGTCGTTGGCATGGTAACCTTCTCTGTAAAAGTTGCAGCCCTCAAGGATGTTTTTCAATTCCAGCAGGGACACAGCTCCTTCCCCTCATTGCAGACTATGGGGTGACATGTAGCTGTGTCATTCTGGCCTCCCCCAGAACGGGGACATGGAGCTGGCAGCACAAAAGGATGGGTTCGTGGAGGGCAGCAAAAGGCTTAAGGGAGATGTCGATTGGATCTCCGAGGAACAGGTTCCTTCTGCCCTGTGTGCTGATCCTCTGCCACCCAGAGAAACCAGTTCTGAGGCCCAGAATATTTTGGGAGACTCTTGGGATCTCATGGTGAAGGATAAACACATATCTTCGCTAGAACCAGGCCCCTGACAAATGGCATGATGCCCAGGGCTTAATTCCATAGAATAAGCTGATAAATCATAAAGCCTCCAAAATCCAGCGATTTCCTTTTTCTTCAGTTCCTCTGTGGAAAAAATGAATATTTATTAGCCATCTCCCATGTCCCAGCTTCCCATACATCATTTCAATTAATTCTCTGCACAGTTCCTATGAGGGACATACTACAACATTCATTTTGCAAATAGGGAAACTAGAATTTGGGGAAAGATCTTAAGCACCTTGACCAAAAATCGCATGGCCGTGGAGTGGAGTGGCAGCACCAGGGCTGGGACCCCATTCTTCAGAGCCCAGCCCCGTACCTTTTCCACTAGTTCTGTGTTCCTTTATATTTGCTTCTGTGCTACAGGTAAAGATAGTCTTCCCCGCAGGCACCAAGGCACTGCCTATCTAGGGAGTCCTCAGCAAGGAAAGGTGGCATCAGCGTCTGCCTCTGGGCCCGTGTGTTCCTGTGTGGCCCTGCCTGGCACTGCAGCAGCCCCAGCAGCCCCAATCCAGAGGCTTCTCCCTGCCAGCTGCCTTGTCTCCGTCATGGAGTTTCCCCGGCAGAGGGCAAGCGGAGGGAAAGTGGTTCCCAGCTGCCAGCTTCATCTAGGCAAAATCACTTTCGAGCCAGCCCTGGCTTCCCTCAGTCCCTCCAGAGGAGCACATTCAGCTCCCCCGCAAAAAGGAGGCGGGGAGAGACACAGAAAAAAAGGGAACTTCCTTGTCTTTCTCTCCCTGGCTGGGAAGCACTTGGCTTTGGGCTGCCACTCATCTTGTAGGTGGGGAAGATTAATACTGATCCTCTTGAGATTACAGAAGTCTCTAAAATGAACCCTTGGGCAGAGCTTTGTCCAAGAGAGATGCTCGTGGGAAAGCCCTGGGTCTGAGTGCTGTGGGAGGGGACAGGCAGGTCTCAGCAAGGACAGAGACCCCTGGATCTCCTCCTGCTCTCCCACATGCTCTCTTCTGAGTGCATTCTTCTGTCCAAAAAGATAAGAAGGGTCATTTCCTGGCAAATGGAACAGGGTCAGGGAGAAAGCAAGAGGAGGAAGGAACTATCAGGTTTTGACCTTGAGCAAAACAGGGGAGGTGTTGATAGTGTTAATAGTTAACATTTACCCACAGTGTGTCAACCACTCTTCATTTATTATCTCATTTAATCCCCCCTCAGGTAATCCTACTGTTATCTCTGTTTTAGAGATAAGGAAATTGAGGCATATGGATTCCTCAAGAACAACTCCCAATTTATGAGAGAGTTGGCCAGCTTGGGCAACATAGCGAGACCCCCCAAGCCTTGAAATTTTCCTAAGAGACCAAGATGTCTCAATTGAACAGCCTCGGGAGATCTGAAGACGCAAGGAGGTGCTTCTTGGAGAAGAGGCTGGAGAGCCCAGCAGTTTTTTTGTATGTTTGTTTGTTTGAGACCACATCTTGCTCTGTTACCCAGGCTGGAGTGCAGTGGTACCCTCTTCACTCACTGCAATCTCCACCTCCCAGGTTCAAGTGATTTTTCTGCCTTAGCCTCCCGAGTAGCTGGGACTACAGGCACGTGCCACCACGCCAGGCTGGAGTGCAGTGGCGTGATCTCGGCTCACTGCATTCTCTGTCTCTGGGATTCAAGTGATTCTCCTGCCTTAGCCTGCAGCTGGGACTATAGGTGTGCACCACCATGCTCTGCTAATTTTTTGTATTTTAGTAGAGACGGAGTTTCACCATGTTGGCCATGCTGGTCTCGAACTCCTGACCTCGTGATCCATCCACCTTGGCCTCCCAAAGTGCTGGGATTATAGGCATGAGCCACCGTACTTGGCCAAAATGCAAGAGAAACTCTCCAGAATGGGCTCAAACCACCCATCTCCAGAGTTGGAGGCAAGCACACCAACCAACTGCACCACACAAATGTTCACTAATCTTTGTATTTTTAGTAAGATGGGGTTTCACCATGTTGGCCAGGCTAGTCTCAAACTCCTGACCTCAAGTGATCCACCTGCCTCGGCCTCCCAAAGTGGCATTACAGGCATGAGCCACCGGGCCCAGCCAAGCCCAGCAGTTTTAATCAGGCAGACCTCGGCCGGGCGTGGTGGCTCACGCCTGTAATCCCAGCATTTTGGGAGGCCAAGGCAGGTGGATCACGAGTTCAGGAGAACGAGACCATCCTGGCTAACATGGTGAAACCCCGTCTCCACTAAAAATACAAAAAAGTAGCCGGGCGTGATGGCGAGTGCCTGTAGTCTCAGCTACTGGGGATGTAGTCTCAGCTACTGGGGATGTAGTCTCAGCTACTGGGGAGGCTGAGGCAGGAGAATGGCGTGAACCCGGGAGGCGGAGGTTGCAGTGAGCCGAGATCGCGCCACTGCACTCAGGCCTGGGCGACAGAGCGAGACTCCATCTCAAAAAAAAAAAATCAGGGAGACCTCTCATCTATCACTGAAGGCCTTTAGCCAGCCTGGCTCTCATAGCTCACAGAGCTCCTCTGCATGGTGACAGGAGCATGACTCCAAGGCTCCCACCCATGCTGTGGGCCTGAGGGGGTGGGAAACACTTTAAATCCTGAGTCAGAGGAAAGGTTCCACTTCACTTTCCCTGGAACAGAAAGCCAAGGATGCAGCAGTCTGTATGGAGAAGAAGGGGAACTGGAAAGTGAGAAAGAATAGTGCTTACTTCCTTCCCTACCATCTCTTATTTTTAAAACATTTTATTTATTTCTTTTTTATTCCACCATATGTGATTCATGCTCATTGCAGAAAATACATGTGATGGAGATAAGCTTCATTAGTTTGAGTGTTTCTCCCTGTTTTCTCTCCTCTCACCCATCCACAAAAGGTTTCCAGCTCAGAATTCATGCCCACTCCCAGCTCCAAGAGTCTGCTCTCAGCCATCCCAGTCCGGCATCTTTTGTGATGCAGAATCAAAATGAGTGGGTGAGGGTGCTGGTTAGAGACAGAAGGAGATGGAGAGCTAGAGAGGCTGGGAGAAAGAAGGACTTAGGCAGAGAGGCTAAATCCATCTATATAATAAAGAACAAGGAAGGGGAAGAGAGAAGGGAAAGAGAGGGGGCAGAAAGGAAAGGTTAGGAGGAATTTTATAGAGTACAGTATTGCTCTGAGGCATTAAGTAGACACCCTGTAGTTTTCCAAGTCAAGATTGGATTTATTTTTGTTTTCTGTCTCCATTATCATAATTTTTTTTTTTTTTTTGAGACGGAGTTTCGTTCTTGTTGCTGAGGCTGGAGTGCAATAGCGCGATCTCGGCTCACCACAACCTCTGCCTCCTGGGTTCAAGCAATTCTCCTGCCTCAGCCTCCCGAGTAGCTGGTATTACAGACATGCGCCACCACGTCTGGCTAATTTTGTATTTTTGATAGAGACAGGGTTTCTCCATGTTGGTCAGGCTGGTCTTGAACTTCCGACCTCAGGTGATCCTCCAGCCTTGGCCTCCCAAAGTGCTGGGATTACAAGCGTGAGCCACCGCACCAGGCCAGGATCATAATTTTTTATTTGCAACTACATGGAGAGCCTTGACCATGTAGACATTCAGAATTTCTTTTTTTTCTTTTTTTTGAGATGGAATCTCGCCCTGTCGCCCAGGCTGGAGTGCAGTGACGCGATCTCGGCTCACTGCAACCTCCACCTCCCGGGTTCACGCCATTCTCCTGCCTCAGCCTCCAGAGTAGCTGGGACTACAGGCACTGGCCACCATGCCCGGCCAATTTTTTGTATTTTTAGTAAAGACGGGTTTTCACCGTGTTAGCCAGGATGGTCTCGATCTCCTGACCTCCTGATCCGCCGACCTCAGCCTCCCAAAGTGCTGGGATTACATGTGTCAGCCACTGTGCCCGGCCGACATTCAGAATTTCTTTGGGGTTCCATACAGGAAAGTACAAAATATTGTCATTTGACAAATGAAAGAAGAGACTTGAGTATTTATCGTGCTTTCTTTACAATTATGATTTAGTCTAGAAAAATTCTGGCTAATAAACGCAAACAGAATGATAGAATTATAAAATCACCCTTTGGCTGAGTGCATTGACTCATGCCTGTAAACCCAGCACATTGGGAGGCCAAGGCGAGCAGGTCACTTGAGGTCAGAAGTTCGAGACCAGCCTGGCCAACATGGTGAACTCCCATCTCTACGAAAAATACAAAAATTAGCCGGTGGTCATGGCGTGCACCTGTAGTCCCAGCTACTCAGGAGGCTAAAGCAGGAGAATCGCTTGAACCTGGGAGGTGGAGGTTGCAGTGAGCCTAGATCACATCATTGTACTCAGTCTGGGTGACAAGAGCGAAACTCCATCTCAAAAAACTAGAAAAACAAAAAATAAATAAAATCACCCTTTTAACCCCTAAAGAGATAACAGATTTAGATAAGGATCATTAATCATCGGAGATTTCTGTAACCATTGCATGAAAGGTATAGGGAAACTTTGTAATGCCAATGATACTTGGACCTATCAATCAATCTGGGTTTTTTCAGAGACAGGGTCTCCTATGTTGCTTAGGCTGGAGTGCAGTGGCTGTTCACAGGTGCAATCATAGCTCACTATCGCCTCAAACTCCTGGGCTCAAAGGATCTTCCTGCCTTAGCCTCTTGATTAGCTGGGACTACAGGCACCTGGCTGATTAATTCATTTTAACATCACACACACAAAAAGAGAACTACCCAAGAGAATTGAAAACATATGTTTGTACAGAAACCTGTACATAATGTTCACAGCAACAAGTATTATTCAAATAGCTAAAAAATGGAAACAATCCAAATGTCCATCAACTGATGAATGGATAAATAAAATGTGGTATGTCCATATAATGGAATATGATTCAGATATAAAGAGGAGTGAAGTACTGAGACATGCTACAAAATGGATGAACCTTGAAAACATTATGTTCAACGAATGGAGCCAGACACAAAAGGCTGTATATTATTTAATTCTATGTATATAAAATATCAGAACAGGCAAACTGGTAGAGACAGAAAGTAGATTAGTAGTTGTCAGTGATTTGGGGGCAGGTGGTGGTAAGGAATGGAGAGTGCTAACAGATACAGGGTTTATTTTGGGGATAATTGTAATGTTCTGGAATTAATGGCAACGGTTGTGCAACACTACAAATATACTAAAATTCATTGAATTGTACACTTTATTTTTTATTTTTTATTTTTTTTTTTTTGAGATGGAGTCCCGCTCTGTCACCCAGGCTGGTGTGCAGTGGCGCGGTCTCGGCTCACTGCAAGTTCTGCCTCCCGAGTTCACGCCATTCTCCTGCCTCAGCCTCCTGAGTAGCTGGGACCACAGGTGCCCACCATCAAGCCCGGCTAATTTTTTGTATTTTTAGTAGGGACGGGGTTTCACCGTGTTAGCCAGGATGGTCTCGATCTCCTGACCTCGTGATCCGCCCTCCTAGGCCTCCCAAAGTGCTGGGATTACAGGCTTGAGCCACCACGCCCGGCCTGTACACTTTAAATGGAGAATTTTATGTTATATGAATTATATTTCACCGTTTAGAAATCCCATATAGGAAACTAAAGAGAGAGAGAAAAAAAATAAAACCCTAAAAATTATGTGCTTCTTGTTATGTTGCAATACCAAGTGTATAGCATCACCTAAAAAGTGAACCCGAGTCGGATCCAGCCTCTGGGTGTAACAACCAGTTTATGTGAAATTGATGGGATAAAAGGACATATTGAACAGAATTATAAGGGGGGAAACAAGGCAATGTGTACAATTCAAAAAGTGGGAAATTCTTCAGGACAAATAACCTGTTTTCTTCAAGACAACCTGTTTTCTTCAACAAATAGATAGCAAAAGGAACTATTGTGGCTGAAAAGAAACTTTAAAGACATCGACCAAATGCAAAGTGTGGTCTTTTTTGGGTTCTGATTCCAGCAAAAGAACTTAAAAATACTTATGAAGATATACACTGAAGTATTTACAGATGAAATTATATAATGTCTGGGATTTGCTTCAAAATAATCCAGTGTGTGGGGGTGAGGGTAGGGAAGAGGGTGTTATAGAAGAAACAAGACTGCTGTGAATTGATCATTGTTGAACTGGTTGATAGATACAGGGAAGTTATTACATCATTCCCCCTACTTTTGAGGATATTTAAGATTTTCTACAATAAAAATTATGAAGCTTGATCTAGCCACAAAATGGATATTTAGAATTTATTTTTAGAATTTATACATATGTGGGCCAGGCGCAGTGGCTCATGCCTATAATCCCAGCACTTTGGGAGGCCGAGGTGGGTGGATCACAAGGTCAGGAGATCGAGACCATCCTGGCTAACATGGTGAAACCCCGTCTCTACTAAAAATACAAAAAATTAGCCAGGCGTAGTGGCGGGCGCCTGTAGTCCCAGCTACTCTGGAGGCTGAGGCAGGAGAATGGTGTGAACCTGGGAGGGGGAATTTGCAGTGAGCAGAGATCGCGCCACTGCACTCCAGCCTGGGCGACAAAGCAAGACTCTGTTTCAAAAAAGAAAAAAAAAAAAAAAGAAAAGATTGAATAGTTGAGTTTCAGGTAGCTCAGACCTTATTGAAAGCTGAAATTAAAAAGCATGCATACAATCCGAAGTGATCCATCTAAATTATTGTTATTATTGCTACATCAGAAGTGGAGGACTCTCGGCTGGGCGCGGTGGCTCACGCCTGTAATCCCAGCACTTTGGGAGGCTGAGGCGGGTGGATCACGAGGTCAGGAGATCGAGACCATCTTGGCTAACATGGTGAAACCCCGTTTCTACTAAAAAAAATACAAAAAATTAGCCGGGCGTGGTGGCGGGCACCTGTAGTCCCAGCTACTCGGGAGGCTGAGGCAGGAGAATGGCGTGCACCCGGGAGGCGGAGGTTGCAGTGAGCCGAGATTGTGCCACTGCACTCCAGCCTGGGCAACAGAGCAAGACTCCGTCTCAAAAAAAAAAAAAAAAAAAAAAGAAGTAGAGGACTCTCCTGAGGAGACAGGAAGCAGTGTAGCTTTTCAGACACCCAGAAACACGATCAAAAGTAGTGGCGTGCCTACACACTAATGCCATCTCAGTCCCTGTTGCCTTCAGGAAAAGTACAACCCCTTGGACTGTCACTGAGGGCCTTCCAAATCTGGCCCCAACCTGCCCTTCCAGCCACATTCCCTGCCCCTCCCCTCCGTGCTTCCTGCCGCCCCACCATTAATTTGCTGGTTCCTGAACACACCTCCCTGGCTTTGCACTTGCTGTTCCCTTGCCTGCATGTCCTCCTGTGAACTCCTGGTCTTCCTTCTACACCCCATTCCTCCAACTCTCCTCCTTGACAGAATTAGTCACTCCCTGCTCTGTACACACCTCTCATATATCACACTATGGTAATTATTTCTTTCTGAATCTTTCTGCATGCAATGTGGTGCTGCCCCAGCCCCAGACTCTATCCTGTTTATCTGTATGTGCTCAGGGCCTGACATAAAGTAGGTATTTGATAATACATTTTGGATAATTCTGATCTATTCATGATAGAGCAAAGGAGCCACATAGACTCTGGATGAACTAGTACTGAGGGTGACCCCGAGAGTCACCCAGACTTGAGCTCTTCTTTCTTTCTTTTTTTTGAGACGGAGTCTTGCTCTGTCCCCCAGGCTGGAATGCAGTGGTGTGATCTTGGCTCACTGCAAGCTCCGCCTCCCAGGTTCACGCCATTCTCCTGCCTCAGCCTCCCGAGTAGCTGGGACTACAGGCGCCCGCCAACACGCCCAGCTAATTTTTTTGTATTTTTAGTAGTGACGGGGTTTCACCGTGTTAGCCAGGATGGTCTCGATCTCCTGACCTCGTCATCCGTCCGCCTCGGCCTCCCAAAGTGCTGGGATTACAGGCTTGAGCCACCGCGCCCGGCCTGAGCTCTTCTTTCTAAGGGGTGCCTACGAAATTGTAGAACAATAAAACAAAGTCTGACCCAAGAATAACCAACAGGAACACCTCGCTAACACCAATTCAATAATAAGCAAAAGAAAGAAATTTAAGAGAAAGGCTTTGAGCCTAGTGCTTTGTGTGAGTTGTATATGGGGAATGAAGATAGAGAATTCAGTGACGGGGGTGAGATCTCATGAGTTCTCTAATAGTTGAGGGAGCTTGGTGAACTAATAAAATAACACTTTCTGGTTTTTAAAAAACCTACAGCCCCCAAATTTAGAAGCCAACAGCAGTTGTCTGGTGCTTCTATCCCGCCAGCCTCTAACAGACAAACCATCCACTGACGGGGAATGTTAAACAACTTGCATCCGCTCAGCAAAAGCCTAGAGGCCTGAGTCCCTAGGAAATCTTTCCCATCTTTTTGTTTGTTAGTTTTGTTTTGTTTGAGACAGAGTCTCGCTCTGTCACCCAGGCTGGAGTGCAGTGGTGCGATCTCAGCTTATTGCAACCTCCGCCTCCCCGATTCAAGCGATTCTCATGCCTCCGTCTCCTGAGTAGCTGGGATTACAGGCACCTGCCACCATGCCTGGCTAATTTTTGTATTTTTTTTTAGTAGAGATGGGGTTTCACCACATTGGCCAGGCTGGTCTTGAACTCCTGACCTCAAGTGATCCACCCGCCTAGGCCTCCCAAAGTGCTGGGATTACAGGCATCAGCCACCATGCCAGGCCTGTTTTGTTTTGTTTTGTTTTGAGGCCAGGTTTCGCTTAGTTGCCCAGGCTGCAGTGCAGTGAAGATCATAGCTCACTGCAGCCTCAAACTCTTGGGATCAGGTGATCCTCTGACCTCAGCCTCCCGAGTAGCTAGGACTACAGGGGTATGCCACCACACCCAGCTAATTTTTTGTACTTTTTGTCGAGACAGGGTCTGTCTGTGTTGCCCAGGCTGGTCTTGAACTTTTGGTCTCAAACCATCCTTCTGCCTCAGCCTCCCAAAGTGCTGGACCTGGACCCATCTTTATTTTTTACCAGTCTTTATCAAAGGGGCATATTCCTGCAATGCAAGAAAATAGTCCATCAGAGGACCTTTATAATAAACCAGATTCTAGAAAATATTTACTTGCTTATCTAGTCTTTTTCTTTTGCTTTCTTAAATAGAATGATTTTCTTCCAATGATAAAAACATCTGCTCACCGGCCACAGTGGCTCACACCTGTAATCCCAGCACTTTTGGAGGCCGAGGAGGGCAGATCACCTGAGGTCAGGAGTTCAAGACCAGCCTGGCTAACATGGCGAAATCCCATCTCTACTAAAAATACAAAAATTAGCCAGGCGTGGTGGCACAGCACTAGCTACTTAGGAGGCTGAGGCAGGAGAATTGCTTTAACTCGGGAGGTGGAGGTTGTAGTGAGCCAAGATTGCGCCACTGCACTCTAGCCTTGGCGACAGAGCAAGACTCTGTCTCAGAAACAAACAACAACAACAACAAAAATCAGCTCATTTGGAAAACACAGAAAAGTATAGAAAATAAAAGTTAGGCCAGGCACAGTGGCTCACACCTGTAATCCCAGCACTTTGGGAGGCCAAGGAGGAAGGATCACCTGAGGTCGGGAGTTCGAGGCCAGCCTGACCAATATAAAGAAACCATGTCTCTACTAAAAATATAAAATTAGCCAGACGTAATGGCACATGCCTGAAATCCCAGCTACTCGGGAGGCTGAGGCAGGAGAAGCGCTTGAATCCGTGAGGCGGAAGTTGTGGTGAGCCGAGATCGCGCCATTGCACTCCAGTGTTGGCAAGAGCAAAACTCCGTCTCAAAAAAAAAAAAAAAAAAGAGAGAGAGAAAAGAAAAAGAAAGAAAAGAAAGAGGCCGGGCACGGTGTCTCACACCTATAATCCCAGCACTTTGGGAGGCCGAGGAGGGCAGATCATGAGGTCAGGAGATCGAGACCATCCTCGCTAACACGGTGAAACCCCGTCTCTACCAAAAATATAAAAAATCAGCCGGGTGTGGTGGCAGGTGCCTGTACTCCCAGCTACTCGGGAATGGCGTGAACCCGCAAGACAGAGGTTGCAGTGAGCCGAGATCACGCCACTGCACTCCAGCCTGGGCGACAGAGCGAGACTCCGTCTCAAAAAAAAAAAAAGAAAAGTTATACTACCTGGAATGACAACCACCAGCATTTGATGTATAGTGATGTTATATGTGCATGTATTTTATAAAATTGGGATCGTACCGTGTAAAATTTTATATCTTACTTTCATTCCTTAGTATTATATTGTGAGCATTTTCAGGTCAATAATTATTTTACAACATGATTTATAATGACTGCCTAGTAATTCATCGTATGATATAACAGTTTATTTCAGCCATCACCCATGAGACATGTATGCTGTTGCCATTTTTCTCCGTTACACATAATACTGTGATTAAAAGCAGTCGTGGCAGAATTGCTAGGAAAGAAGGCATGAACTTTTTTTTTTTTTTTCTTTTGAGACAGAGTCTCACTCTGTCTCCAGGCTGGAGTGCAGTGGCTAGACTTCGGCTCACTGCAACCTCCGCCTCCCGGGTGGCATGAACTTTTATAAGGCTCTGAGTATGTGCTTGTAGCCCTCAGGAAAACTGGGCCTAATTCATTCTCCCTCCATCAGCATGTGAGTTTCATGTGTCAAAGGCTTTCTCTTCTTTCAACATGTGTGAAAAAGGTATGCTTTTATATTTTTCACAATGAATATGTATCTCATAATAAGAAAAAAATTCACATTACTCTTTTTTTTTTTTTTTTTTTTTTTGAGACAGGGTATTGCTCTTTCACCCAGGCTGGAGTACAGTAATGAGATCTCGGCTCACTGCAACCTCCACATCCCAGGATCAAGCAGTTCTCCCACCTCAGCCTCCCAAGTAGCTGGGACAACACGCCCACCACCATACTCTGCTAATTTTTTATTTTTTGTAGAGATGGGGTTTCACCATGTTGCCCAGGCTGGTCTCAAACTCCTGGGCTCAAGCAGTCCACCTGCCTCGGCCTCCCAAAGTGCTGGGATTATAGGCATGAGCCACTGCACCCGGCCAACATTACCTTTTTATTTTATTTTTTTATTTTTTATTTTATTTATTTTTTTTTTTTTTGAGACGGAGTCTCGCTCTGTCACCCAGGCTGGAGTGCAGTGGCGCGATCTTGGCTCACTGCAAGCTCCGCCTCCCGGGTTCACGCCATTCTCCTGCCTCAGCCTCTCCGAGTAGCTGGGACTACAGGCGCCCGCCACCACGCCCGGCTAACTTTTTGTATTTTTGGTAGAGACGGGGTTTCACCGTGGTCTCGATCTCCTGACCTCGTGATCCGCCCGCCTCGGCCTCCCAAAGTGCTGGGATTACAAGCGTGAGCCACCGCGCCCGGCCTACCTTTTTAAAGAAGAAAAAAAAATAAACATTATTTCCCCCATGAAGTAGATGGGGAAACTGAAGCCCATGGATGAATAACCCAAAGACTTGCTTTACGAAGGCTGACAGCTGGGCCTGAGGAGATGGAAAAAATGTTTCTGAGTAGAACCAAAATACTTCTTTCTTTTTTTTTTTGAGATGGAGTCTCGCTCTGTCACCCAGGCTGGAGTGCAGTGGCGCAATCTCGGCTCACTGCAAGCTCCACCTCCCGGGTTCACGCCATTCTCCTGCCTCAGCCTCCCGAGTAGCTGGGACTACAGGTGCCCTCCACCACGCCCGGCTAATTTTTTGTATTTTTGTAGAGATGATGTTTCACCGTGTTAGCCAGGATGGTCTCGATCTCCTGACCTCGTGATCCGCCCACCTCGGCCTCCCAAAGTGCTGGGATTACAGGTGTGAGCCACTGCACCCAGCTAGAACCAAGATACTTCTGAAGAGAAAGTTGTAAGGACCTTGACAATTTCATTAGCCAAAAATGATATCTAGCTCTGAAGAGAATGAACGATGATTCTGAAGAGACAATGCAGGGGAATCATCACAAATTTGGTGACAAAATTGGTTCTGAGGCTGCTGTAATGGGACTGGAAGCAGTCACCACTGGAAAGTCCCTGTTTTATGGGGACTTGAGGGCAATAGAAATTGTGTTAGTGTCATTAACAGAAGATTGAGAACACTGCCATAGCTGACCAGCGAAGGCTTACGAATGGACCCAGTCAGGTGGATCTGAGACTATTAAATGGGTGGTTCTGAGATGATAGCTTGAGATGGACAGTTGGTGTTGAGGTGACTGAAAATTGGTTCTAATAAGGCAGCTGGAGGGGATGCACTGTTTGTGAGAAGCCAGTTTCAGGGAATTCAAAGTTGGTTCTAATGAGATTCAAAGATGGTTGGCAAGGCTGGAGTGGTTGAGTTTCTCCTTCTCCCAGAGCCCCTCCAAATCCTCAGAACCAACTCCCCCAGTGTAGGTGCTCTGTTAATTTGTACAAAAAATGAGGCCTAGTTTGGTTCTCAGTGTTCTGGTCACTGGATCTGAAAAGGTTCTAGGAAGTGAAGTTGGTTCTGAGGAGAAATGAGCTTCCTGGGAGGCTGAGTTGGTTTTCTCTGAGTATGGCACCCACTGCTGGTTCTGTGGAAATGGTGACTTCTAGATTTATCTGGCAGTTGAGGAGCCACTCTGGCCCGGGTGGGCAGCCTGTTCTTTTGTTTTTGTTTCGTTTGTTTGTTGAGAGGGAGTCTCACTCTGTCTCCCAAGCTGGAGTGCAGTGGGGCAATCTCGGCTCACTGCAACCTCCACCTCCTGGGTTCAAGTGATTCTCCCACCTCAGCCTCCCAAGTAGCTGGGGTTACAGGCGCCCGTCACCATGCCTGGCTAATTTTTGTATTTTTAGTAGAGACGGGGTTTCGCCATGTTGGCCAGGCTGGTCTTGAACTCTTGACCTCAGGTAATCTGCCCACCTCCGCCTCCCAAAGTGCTGGGATTACAGACGTGAGCCACTGCGCCCAGCAAGCAAGGATAATGTTTTAAATATTCCAGCTGGGCTCACACCTGTAATCCCAGCACACTGGGAGGCCGAGGCAGGCAGATCAGTTGAGGTCAGGAGTTTGAGACCAGCCTGGGCAACATGGCAAAACCCCGTCTCTACTAAAAATACAAAAATTAGCCCGGCGTGGTGGCACATGCCTATTGTCCCAACTACTCAGGAGGCTTAGGTAGGAGAATCGCTTGAACCTGGGAGGTGGAGTTTGCAGTAAGCCAAGATCGCACCACTGCACTCCAGCCTGGGTGACACAGCAAAAACTCTGTCTCAAAAAAAAAAAAAAATTCTTCCTAAGTTATAATTTACATATCATAAATTTCACCCATCTTTGTGTATAATTCAATAACTTTCAGTAATGTAAACAATTGTTCAAACATAACAATCCAGTTTTAGAATATCTCCATGATCCCCCAAATAGCAAACTCATTGGCCATCAATAACTCTCTTACACCCAGCCCCAGACAACTACTAATCTGTTCTCTGTCTCTATAAGACTTTTGACTTTTCTGGACACTTCATATAAACGCAGTCATACACCTAACTTCATCAAAATGTTTTGAGGTTTACACATGTTGTGGCACATATCTGTATTTTGTTCCTTTTTATTGCTGAGGCCTATTTCATCGTTTGGATATACCACATTTTGCTTATCTATGCACTGGTTGAATAGACACTTGGATTGCTTCCACTCCGGCTATTATGAATAATGCTGCTATGAACATTTGCATGCAAGTCTTTGCATGAACATATTTTTATTTCTGTTAGGTAGATACCCAGGAGTGGAATTGCTGGGTCATGTGGTTAAGTGTATGTTTAACTTTATAAGAAATAACTAAACCATTTTCCAAAGTGGCTGCATCTTTTCACGTCCCCACCAGCAATATGTGAGGGTTCCGGTTTATTCACATCCTCACTGATACTTGTTCTTGTCTGTCTGGAAAGAATAACTGTGAAGGATAGCCTCCACACATGCCAGGTCATCAGCAAGTGTCAGTTTATCAGAGTTGCAAGCACAGACCCAGACCTGCCTTCCAGCCTCCTCTGTCTTTCTCTCCTCTGGTGGCTCCATAGCCCCACACTCCTGATGTCCAAAGAGGAAAGAGAGGAGTTTTAGTTACAGTACTAACCCCAGTCCGAGAGGTGAAAATGTGGTAGATTAGAGTCTGTGACAACCAGTGGGTGAATGGGGACCGTGTTCCAGAAAACCCATCAGGAACTGCCCACAGGAGATGGTGATAAAGGCAAAGTGTACAGATAACCTCTTGGGACTAGTCCCCCAAGGGCAGCGTCCCACATCACCTGACCCTTAGCCTCTTCCTGTTTTTGGGATAGGAGTATCTGATCAATCCCAGGCTCACCCTCTCCCAGGCACCTCTTCTCTTTAGAAAACTATCACCATGGACTTTTGTCCATTTGCCGAGCTGACTAAATAATGACAATCTACCTTGCTTAGCCCAGACACCTCATTACCAGGAAGATAGAAACAAATGGGGCCGAGCGTGGTGGCTCATGCATGTAATCCCAGCACCTTGGGAGGCCGAGGCAGGCAGCTCACTTGAGGTCAGGAGTTCGAGACTTCTACTAAAAATACAAAAATTAGCCGGGCACGGTGGCATGTGGCTGTAGTCCCAGCTACTCGGGAGGCTGAGGCAGGAGAACTGCTTGAACCCCGGAGGTGGCAGTTGCAGAGAGCCAAGATGGTGCCATTGCACTCCAGCCTGGGCGACAGAGTGAGACTCTGTCTCAAAAAAAAAAAGATAGAAACGAATAGGAGAGAGCTTGGAGTAGAGCAATAAAAATGACAAAGGGGTCGGGGCAGTGGCTCACGCCTATAATCCCAGCACTTTGGGAGGCCAAGGGGGGTGGATCATGAGGTCAAGAGTTCAAGAACAGCCTGGCCAACATGGGGAACCCCGTCTCTATTAAAAATACAAAAATTAGCTGGCTGTGGTGGCACATGCCTGGTAGCTCAGCTACTCGGGAGGCTGAGGCACGAGAATTGCTTGAACCCGGGAGGCAGAGGTTGCAGTGACCCAAGATCCTGCCACTGCACTCCAGCCTGGTGACAGAGCAAGACTCTGTCTCAAAAAAAAAAAAAAAAAAAAAAAGACAAAGGGGCTGGCTCTGTTTACTTGAGCAATGATTAAAGGAAGCAAATCTTTTAGGAGACTTTGACTGTGAGTGTGGGAGAAGATGGGTGCTTGTTGTTTTAAGCACCAGGGATGTGAAAAAATGTGGATATGGTGGGAAGAAGGAGCCAGAACAGTTGGGGGGAAACTTTGGGGTAAATGTGGACACATCCACACAAGGACTTGTGCTCCAGTGATCACAGCAGCTTTATCTGTAATAGCACCAAAAGAATCAGCCCAGATGTCCCTCCACAGGGGAAAGGATGAACAACTGGGGCATAGCCATATAGCAGAATGCTACTTGGCAATGAAAACCAGTGAACTATTTGCAGTGTACACACAGCAACATCAGTGAATCCTGAACAGTGATGCTAAGTGAAGGAAGCCAGATCAAATCAAGGACATATGGAATGATTCCATATATAAGACACTCTATCCTCTTTTTCCGGCTGGAACCATGAAGGGTATAGAAGAGAAGAAGAAGAAGTTTCCTGCTGTGCCAGAAACCCTTAAGAAAAAGCGAAGGAGTCCGGGCGCAGTGGCTCACGCCTGTAATCCCAACACTTTGGGAGGCTGAGGCGGGCGGATCACCTGAAGTTGGGAGTTTGAGAGCAGCCTGACCAATATGGAGAAACTCCTCTGTACTAAAATTACAAAATTAGCTGGGCGTGGTGGCACATGCCTGTAATCCCAGCTACTCCGGAGGCTGAGGCAGGAGAACCGCTTGAACCCGGGAGGTGGAGGTTGCAGTGAGCCAAGACCGCGCCACTACACTCCAGCCTGGGCAACAAGAGCGAAACTCCGTCTCAAAAAAAAAAAGAAAAGAAAAGAAAAAGAAAAGGAATTTCGAAGAGGTGAAAATCAAGCACCTGAGAAAGAAGTTTGCCCAAAAGATGCTTCAAAAGGCAAGGAGGAGGCCAGGCGTGTTTTTTTGTTTGTTTGTTTTGTTTTGTTTTTTCAATTTGAGAGTAGGTACTGTTTTATTTATTTACTTATTTATTTTTTTTTTTGTCTTTTTCTTGAGATGGAGTCTTGCTCTGTCGCCCAGGCTGGAGTGCAGTGGTACGATCTCGGCTCACTGCAAGCTCCACCTCCCAGATTCACGCCATTCTCCTGCCTCAGCCTCCCGAGTAGCTGGGACTACAGGCGCCCGCCACCACGCTCAGCTAATTTTTTTGTATTTTTAGTACAGATGGGGTTTCACCGTGTTAGGCAGGATGGTCTCGAACTCCTGACCTTGTGATCCACCCACCTCAGCCTCCCAAAGTGCTGGGATTACAGGCGTGAACCACCACGCCCGGCCAAGAGTAGGTACTGTTTATTAACTGAGCACCTTAGAAAAATAATCACGGTAGACACCTTAGTTCATTCTTCTAATAAGCCTGTTGATCTGGTCCTCCCTGTTGCTAGCATCTCCACTTTCTACAAAATGGGTGGTCTTTTTCTTCATTCCACCTCGTGGAGAAGATAATTTGAAGAGCCACAGGTAGTCATTTGCTTCTTTGAAGCATTTTCCAACAATATAGATCTCATGAATCAGATCCTCCAGGCAGAAGATGCAATATTTACCAAGAGATCAAGCAATCAAAGTGTTATGTATCAAAGCAATTTGCTTCTTATTGATTTTGCCATAACCACGCTTGTAAATTAGTTCATTTACTGACTTCAGATTTGGGTATCCAATATATGCGATATATGGGTCTACAATCCTCAGCATGTTAACTGAAGCCTGTTGAGCTTCACAAAGTTTCCATTAAAGTTTGACGCAGGCAAAGAAGGTGCAACACCTTTTGGACCTTTGGGCTCACACCATTGATGCCTGTGATCCTGATGACAAACGCCAATTTGGGTTCTGCAGGTACACAGAAGTTGCCAGCTTTTCTTGCCATCCTCGCCATTCGAATTTCAGTTCTGTACATCTGCCTATATTCCTTGTGATCGTGCTTTTCTTTTTCACAGATAAGCTTCCTCCTTTCTTTTCTTTCTTTTCTCTTTTTGAGATGGAGTTTCACTCTTGTTGCCCAAGCTGGAGTGCGGTGGCGCGATCTCGGCTCACTGCAACCTCCGCCTCCCGGGTTCAAGCGATTCTCCTGCTTCAGCCTCCCGAGTAGCTGGGACTACAGGTGCCTGCCATGATGCCTGGCTAATTTTTGTATTTTTAGTAGAGACCAGGTTTCACCATGTTGGCCAGGCTGGTCTTGAACTCCTGACCTCAGATGATCCACCCGCCTCGGCCTCCCAAAGTGCTGGGATTACAGTCATGAGCTACCGCACCTGGACTAAAAAATACAAAAATAGTTAAAAAAAATTTTTTTTGAAACCAGGTCTTGCTCTGCTGCCCAACCTGGAGTGAAGAGGCACGATCTCAGCTCACTGCAGCCTTGATGTCCCAGGCTCAAGCAATCCTCCTACCTCAGCGTCCCGAGTATCTGGAATACAGGCATGGGCCGCTATGCCCGGTTTATTTTATTTTTTTGTAGAGACGGGGTCTCCCTATGTTGACCAGGCTGGTCTTGAACTCCTGGGCTCAAGCGATCTCTAGCCTCGGCCTCCCAAAGTGCAGTAATTATAGGTGTGAGCCACCACACACAGCCCTCAATAGAGTTGTAATAATAATTTTGAAAACCCTAAGTGCTAAGGAGAATGGGCTTGATGGAGAGAACTCCCTGGAAAGGGAAATGAGATTTTACTTGCATCTGAGTTGCTGGGCCACCGATCTGACCTAAGAGGTCATCTGAAGTAAGCTTAGCCACAGAGGCTCTCCTAGGTCCTAGTAATGGAGATAAGGAGACTGAGAGAAAAATTACTGAAGTAGAGGGTTAGATTTGCTATTTGGGTGCAAAAATCTTATTAGCACCCAAAGGTTTCTGGGTAAAATGTTGAAATGTTATTTTCTTGACATCTGATTCTTTTAAACTTGGCCTCATTTCCCTTAGGACTCTGGGATATCGCTCTGCCCAATGGCTTCCCCTCTCCAACTGCATTAAGTGTGTCCTGAAACCGTGAAAACAGTATGGATGCAGGGAGGGGGACTGGCAGGGAATACCTTTGACCCTATAGTACTCTTACCTGGCTCCAGTTCCATACCTGGGGGATAGGGGCGGTTCTGAATAGGGGGAAGGTGGAAGGAAACACACTGAAAACTCCAGCGTGCTGCAAATCCCGGGCCAAGCTCCGCCTTCCTGAGTGCTTGGAATCTTTCAAAACAGGTAAGAACGAGGCTCAACATTCCTGAAATTCAAGCAAAAAGAGTACCTTTCAGGTAGGAGGAGGAAGGGTCAAGGGTCTTCAGGACCTGGTTCTTTCACTTCAGAATCAAAACCTGTCCTTGTCCTTAGCCCAGTCCCCCACCCCCAACTCCCTTCTACCCTACTCCTCTCTGTCCTTCCTCACATTCCTGAAGCCCTAGACAATGTCCCCAGGTAGCAATCAATTGTTCAACACTCTCTGGGACCCTTCTCCAACCTTAACCTTTATCATGATGAGAGCTCTTATCAGCACTGTCTTGTGACCTTGGTTTTCTATTTCCCTAGCAGGAGTAGGAATTTAAATAAACACTTCTTATTCTTTTTTTTTCTTTTTTTTTTTTTTTTTTGAGACGGAGTCCTCGCTCTGTCGCCCAGGCTGGAGTGCAGTGGCGCAATCTCGGCTCACTGCAAGCTCCGCCTCCCGGGTTCACGCCATTCTCCTGCCTCAGCCTCTCCAAGTAGCTGGGACTACAGGCGCCCGCCACCACGCCCGGCTAATTTTTTTTTTTTGTATTTTTAGTAGAGACGGGGTTTCACCGTGGTCTCGATCTCCTGACCTTGTGATCCTCCCGCCTCGGCCTCCCAAAGTGCTGGGATTACAAGCGTGAGCCACCGCGCCCGGCCAACACTTCTTATTCTTATATTTTTATTTTTATATCAGCCAACACATTCATTATACTATAGGACTGTAAAAGGGAGCAGTTTTTTGCCCCATTCCCTATTTCAGCCATGAAAAGAAACTTCAGTTTGGACTGTCAGAACCTAAAGAAACCCTGGTGATGGACTAATAAAAATTAGCTAGCAGCCAAATGTGTTGGCTCACGCCTGTAATCCCAGCACCTTGAGAGGCCAAGATGGGAGGGACTATTCCAGCTCAGGAGTTTGAGACCATCCTGGGCAACAAAGTATGACCCTCCCATCTCTTTAAAAAAAAAAAAAAAAAAATTAAAGGTTGGGTGTGGTGGCTCACGCCTATAATCCCAGCACTTTGGGAGGCCAAGGCGGGCAGATCACCTGAGGTCAGGAGTTCAAGACCAGACTGGCAAACATGGTGAAACTGTGTCTACTAAAAATACAAAAATTAGCTAGGTGTGGTGGTGGGTGCCTGTAATCCCAGCTACTTGGGAGGCTGAGGCAGGAGAATCACTTGAACCCAGGAGGTGGAGGTTGCAGTGAGCCGAGATCGTGCCATTGTACTCCAGCCTGGGCCACAGAGCCAGACTCTGTCGCAAATAATAAATTAAAAAAAAATTTTTTAAATTAGCCACCTGTATTGCATCTGTATTCTCAGCTACTTGGGAGGCTGGAGAAGACTTTGAGCCCAGGAGTTCAAGGTTACAATGGGCTATAATCGCACCATTGCACTCCAGCCTGAGTCACAATGAAACCCTGTCTCAAAAATAAAATAAAATAAATATTAGCTAACGACAAGGCATCTGCATCAGAATGACCTTGCTATCAAGGCCAGTTCCAGGACCCTATTCCAAATGTAAGGTATCAGTCACCTGCTCTGTTCATAGGGCCTGGGAATCTCATTCTGATGCATTTGTAACATACAAGACTCTCTGCTTTAAAGAAAGAGTCTCAATGCTCTTTCTTTCATATTTTATTCTTGCCATGTTTTATTTCTTGGGAGTCTGGAGTGAGAAACTCTTAAGAATGTGTAACAGGCATGGACTTGTGTTCCTGGGCCTAGAGTGAGATGGGGAGGGGTAGGTGGGGCTAGGAAGAGGTGTGCCAATACAAATATTGTGCCATCAGGACCTGGCAATTTTTCCAGGAGGCTCACAGGGATGTGCCCCTTGCTAGAGAAGGTGTCCTGTTCCCCTGCTCAAGGCTGAGGAGTCCGGTGCCATGGGAAAGGGCAGAGGTCAACAGTGTTCGTCAGGGAAGGCTAGACTGCACAAGAAAGAATTGGGCCAATGTCAGGGGTTTATCGGAATTCCTCTGGTTCCAGAAAGTATGGGTTGAGAACCACCTGGGAGACCCTTAGAGGAAGGAGAAGAGATAGAAACAGATTAGACTTTCACTTCACTCAGGGCCTGATAACCATACCAGGTCAAGGGGATACCTCATTGTCCCTCTGATTTTAGGAGTCAGAAGTTGGGAGAGGAGCCAAGGCTTGGGAATTCCAGTACATCAAATCTATTGTACCTATCCACCCAGTGAATGGTGGAGTCTGACCAATTCACAGAAGACTTAGATATCAGGGTTGGAGGTAGTGCTTCCACTCAGTAATCCATCTCATCCACACTGCTGAGTAGACTTAGCCAGTGTCCTCCCTGCCTCACCCACTAACCAAGTCAATCAGGTTGACTCCTGCTTGTGCTTCCTAACTCAATTTTTCCACCTTTCCTAAACCCCTGGGTGGGTTGGGTGCCCTTCACTGTGCTCCCAAAGAGCTCCATTCTTGCCCATATTGCATAACACAATACCATGCTGTGATTTGTGTCTCGTATCTGTCTCCCCAACCAACAATCCACATTCCTCCCATGGTGTCTGTCGTGGCCAGGTCAAGGCCTCTCAGAGTAGGCAGATGCTCATGTGCCCACAGGGATTGCCCCAGCAGCAGGAGTGGTCCCTCAGGGGACTGGGGCCAAAAGAACCTAGAACCTCAGGCCTCCTACACAATGGGAAAAGATTTGGCCTGGATGGGAACTTTAGACACCAGGCCAGCCTTCTGCCCACTCTATCCTCTGTCCCACGAGGCTGCCAAGGATGGCAGTTCCAGCTGGCAAGTAATAAGAATTTCTTCCTGGAAGGATTCTTGGCTTGAGAACTGGCCTTTACCTCTTCTGGGCTTCTTTGATGCCCTCAAGTTGCTGGGGACATGCTGAATGGGAGGGGGAGGCTGAGTTGGCCCCAGCATTGTTACTGTTTCCCCAAAGCCCTTGTGCCCACTTCTTACCTCCCCTAACTGCACATGGCAGGGATTCCCAAGATCATGGATTTTCCAACCCTGAGTAGAGGTGGGGGACGGGACTGGCCCAACATTTGATGCCAGGAGAGTAACACTGCCTCTGGCCACACATGTCCCAGCCCTAACTCTGGCCTTTCTTGGCTTTAGCTAACCAAGGTAAAGTTTCAGCCCAACAGACTGAAGAGGAACAGGCCCATTATCAAGAAGAGAACCCCAACTTGGACAATATGGCAAAACCCTGTCTCTATAAACATTAGCCGAGTGTGGTGGCACGTGCCTATAGTCCCAGCTACTCAGGAGGCTGAGGTGAGAGGATCACTTGAGCCTGGGACGTCAAGGCTGCAGTGAGCTGTGATTACACTACTGCACTCCAGCCTAGGTGGATAGAGCGAGACCCTGTTTGAAGACCCATACTCAGTCCTCATAAATAACAAACTCCAGTTTCACACAGTGGGCCTGACTCTGGCTGGAGGATCCTTGTATCTCTAAAGGCCGAGTGTTCAGAAAACCTCACAGCCCTCAATAGGGCAGAGTCCTTCCCCTAACCCAGGAAACACATACCCAATCGCAGCCACTTTATTTTCCTTTTAATTTTTTGGAAGGATATACACCACATATCCCATGGGCAATAAAGCGCATTCAATGTGTTTATAAGCCAAACAGTCACTTTGTTTAAGCAAACACAAGTACAAAGTAAAATAGAACCACAAAATAATGAACTGCATGTTCATAACATACAAAAATCGCCGCCTACTCAGTAGGTAACTACAACATTCCAACTCCTGAATATATTTATAAATTTACATTTTCAGTTAAAAAAATAGACTTTTGAGAGTTCAGATTTTGTTTTAGATTTTGTTTTCTTACATTCTGGAGAACCGAAGCTCAGCTCAGCCCTCTTCCTTATTTTGCTCCCAAAGCCTCCCCCAAATCATCACTCCCTGCCCCCCTTAAGGCTAGAGGTGAGCATGTCCCTCACAATTGCACATGTCAAGCCATCAGCAAGGCGCATCACACAAAAGGCACCAAGACGTGAAACTTTTTAAACCAAAAGGACGAAGAAAAAACACTTTCAAAAAAAAAAAAAAAAGAAAAACCAAACCATGTTTTGCCACATGTGAGAGTACAGTCGAGCAGTATTTACAAAAAGGTTAACGGAACAACACTCTGACACATGCTCTGAGAACACTGGGATTGCTGTTTCAAAAAAAAGGTTCAAACTTATTGTCACAGCATCATCACAAAATAGAGGATCACCATTGGTTTGCTTGGCTTTTCTTTTTTTTTTTTTCCCCAAGTGAGGACCTAACTCCAAATAATACAATAGAATATGCAAATTATCTTCACATCAAGAGTACCCCAAGAAAAACGAAATCCATGGCACAGACACTGTACAAGGGTGCAGGGCAGGGCTCTGAGGGGCCCAAACCCCATTTTGCCAACTCGATTTTCTAGCATTGAAGGGAGCAAGGGGTCAGGCATATGATGGAGATGATACTGAAATGATTTATCCAAAATCCATGCAAATCAAGTTCTTTGGATAGAGGTGAAGAACTTGGACATGGCTGTTTCAGGCAGCTGAAGTCAAAGGGAATAGGAATTGGGGAAGGGGAAGTGGGCAGAAAGGATTGTTGGCCAATAGACCTTCCACTCCAGTAGAGAGGGAGGACTTGGCTCTGAGAACCTCCATCTGACCTAAGAGGAACCCTCCTCTCCTATGGCCATCTCCTCCTCCTGTCCTTTAAGTCTCTTGTGTTTCTTTTTCTCCCTTTTCCCTTTCTTTCCCCTTTCCCTTTAGCAAATTTCAATTGTCCTGGGAGAAAAGGTTGCTGTCATGTCCGAAAGCCCTGTGGAGGCGCTGAAGGAGTTGGTGACAGCTGAGGAGGGGAAGCTGCTGACCTGGGCCGGGAAAGCAGGGGGAACAGAGGAGTACGTGGTGGCCACCGACGGGGAGGGGAAGCCACTGTGCACAGGGGATGGGTAGGTCGAGGAGCCGGGAGAGGAGAAGGAGGTGGGCACAGGGGATGGGTATGAGGTGGTGGCTGGGGATGGATAAGAGGTAGTAACTGGGGACGGGTAAGAGGTAGCAACCGGGGATGGGTAGGAAGAGAGAGAGGAGGTGGCCGAAGAGGCCACAACACTTTTGTCTGCTTTCTTGTCCTTCTGCCGCAAGTGGATCTTGGTATGCCTCTTGCGTTCATCACTCCTGGCAAACTTTCTCCCACAGATGTCGCAGGCGAAGGGCTTTTCGCCTGTGTGGGTGCGGATGTGGGTGGTGAGGTGGTCGCTGCGGCTAAAGTTGCGCATGCAGATGCGGCACTGGAAGGGCTTCTGGCCTGTGTGGATGCGGATGTGGCGAGTGAGCTCGTCGGAGCGGGAGAAGCGGCGATCACAGGACTCCACTGGGCAAGCGTAAGGGCGTTCGTGGGGGGGCGTCTTGCTGGGCCGGTTGGGGTACTTGCGCATGCGGCTGGGTTTGATGAGCTGGGACTGGTAGCTGGTATTGAGGGCCTTCAGGTCCTGGGAGCCCGACTGAGTGGCAAAGGCCTTGATAGTAGACAGGGGGGTGAGCGAAGGCTGCTGGGTGCGGCTCTCCAGGCCCTGGAAGGGCTTCTGGTCTGGGGTGCCCAGGCCCAGATCCCCCTGCTGCTGTGGAAACAGGTAGTCGGGGATCATGGGAACCTGGAAGCCACCCTTGGCGGCAGGGTAGGCAGGAGGCGGGTACTGGAGCGCTGTCCCTGCCGAGCCCGGGAAGGCCTGGCTTTGTGGCTCAGGGAAAATGTCAGTGTTCGGCGTGGGGAAGGTGGGTGCCGCTGAATAAATGGGACTGCTGTCGTTGGATGGCACTGCGCAGCTCAGGGGTGGGCTCTGGGAGGCGGAGGAGGAGGAGGCCGCTGGAGATGGTGCTGAGGACGAGGAGGCCGGTGGGTTGGTCATGCTCACGAGGCCACTGACCAGGCTGAAGAGGGGCTCGGGCCACAAGGTGTTACCACTGTTGGGTGCAGGCTCCAGGGAAAAGCGGCCAGTATAGGTGATGGGGGGCAGTCGAGTGGTTTGGCTGGGGTAACTTGTCTCCACCAGCACCTTCTCGTTGTTCAGAGAGATGTCAGGAAAAGACTCTGGCAGGAGAGAGAGAAGCGGGAGGTCTGGTTACTGGAAAGCAATCACTGGAGGACGAGGACGACCCGAGCTGCCAGGCAAGAGGTCGGGCCGGCTACCATTGACTCCAGAGGTAGTTAATAATTGATAGCAGCAGATTGCAATGTTCCTGGACCCGTTCCAGTGGTAGAGCCCATTTCAACAACAGCTGACGCAAATACGGAGAATCCCCCTCCACTGCAGCTCGCAGCGCTCCGCAGCGGCGGCTGCGCGGGCGAGGGATTCCCGCCAGCACCCCCACGGCCGCGGCTAGTGCGCGCCCCCAAACCCGGGCTGCCGGGACATCCACGGCCAAGGATCACGGTCCTTCCTTGGGGACAGGCGGCAAGCAAGGCAAGGCAAGCCGTTCTGGAGGTGGGGGGCGCAGCCCCGCTCATCAAAACAAGCCCTCCCCGTTCACCCACCCACGCAGCTCCAGAGCTCTCCATCCAAAACAAAAGCTCGATCCTCTGGGCTCCGGTAGGGATGAGGGCAGGGGGTGGGCTGTGTGGGGTCCCTTGACATCTTCTAACACATGACTCTGGGGATGCGAGGAATGCAAGTGAAACCCGGCTCTCATCCTAAGGTCCAGGAGCACTCCTGCGGTGAAGGACAGGACGCCAGGAGGTGGCGAAAGGGTTCCCCCTCGGCGTAGACCACTGCTTACCTGCGGTCAGGTGCTCGTAGGGCTGCTCGCCCGTGTCCGCCTGAGGGTTGAAGGTGCTGCTGCTGCTGCTGCTGTTGCTGCCGCCCCCGCCGCCTCCACCACCCCCGCTGCTGCTGCTGCTGCTGTTGCTGCCGCTGCCCTCTGGGGCCCCGGCGGCGCCGAGGAACTGGGGAGCCCCGTTGCTCAGCAGCATCATCTCCTCCAGCTTAGGGTAGTTGTCCATGGTGGGCGAGTGAGGAAAGGATCCGAACGGGTCAGAGATCTGCAGCGGGGACATCAGCTGCATCTCGGCCTTGGCCGCGGCCATCCTGGACGAGCAGGCTGGAGAGCTGATGTCGGGGCGGGTGGGCGCAGCCCGGGGCTGGAGCTGCGGGGGACACAGTTGCGGGGGCCTGGCCGGGTTACATGCGGGGCGCGGGGAACACTGAGGAGCGCGCAGGCGGGGACCCCGACTCGCCCTGGGCGCGGGCGGGCGTGGACGCGCCGCGGCTGCGGAGGCTGGGGCAGGGGCCGGTCCTGCGGCGGCGGAAGCTGGCTGCGGCGGCGGATGGCGGCGGCGGCTCCCCAAGTTCTGCGCGCTGGGATCTCTCGCGACTCCCCGGATCCGCCTCTATTTGAAGGGTCTGGAGCCGCACGGGCCCGCCTCCGTCATGACGTACATGGCCATATATGGGAAGCAGGAAGCCCTAATATGGCAGGACCGGCCGGGAGGACCCGGAGTGACGTGAAGCCCCCCCATCCGACAGCGCCCGGCACCTCCATCCTGCACCCTGAGGCCCGCGCCCGCGCCCGCATCCCAGGCACCCAAGCTTCGGGGAAGCCTAGAGCTCTAGCCGCCGCCGGGGCCTCCGGGACCCGCGCCGCTCCGGAGTTCCCGCGTTGCCCCCGCCCCTCCCTCCGCCTTCTTCCCTCCTCCCAGAGCCGGAAGCGGCCGGGCCATATCGGGCCACTCCAAATAAGGTGCTGCCCAAATAAGGGTTGTTCCGGCGGGGGATCCTTCCTGCTCCTTATATGGCATTTCCGGGTCGCAGCTGGTTGCTCCCTCGCTCCCTCCCTCCTCCCTGGTTCCCAGCCGGGAGCCCAAGCGCTCGCGGGAGCCGGGGACGCCCAGGCGGGGAGGGCTCGGGGCGTGTGGCGCTGGGCGCGCGGCTGCTCAGGCGGCTCCTAGGCGTGAACTAGGCTGGGGAAGCCCAGACCCAGAGCGGGGGCGAGGGCGAGTCGGGCCGGGGTTCTACCGCTGTCATCCAGGGCCCGCCCGCCCACCTCAGGGACCGTGAGAGCGAGCCCGCAGTGCGGGGGAGGAGCGGCTGGGCCAGCCTGGGCAGGGGCCGCCCAGGAGAGGCGGGGCCTTGACCCCGGGCCTCGACCTATGGCACGGTGTCTTTCCGGGTGTCGCTGGGAAACTGAAGATGGGAAGTCACGGCCACTTGGTTCTTGGAACACTGTATAGCAGTGAGCTGCCTTGCCTCTGCCACCTGTCGGTGGGATGGGGCTGCTGGTGCCTGGCGTCCCCTGTGCTCCCCCGGAACCGAAAGGCTGTTCCCTAGTCCCCGCCGGCAGAGTCCACCTTTGGGGGACCGAAGTGGGGAAGCTGATTGCCCCAAAAGAGACCTGATTCCTGTTCTCACCAGGAGATAATGGTCCTTGTGGTGAGGGGTCACTTCCCCCCTTTTATCCAGTCCAGGTGGAGGGCCGGCCGACACTGCGGGAATCCGAAAGGGAGGCTTCCCTATGGGCTATCTGGGGACCCCGGGCTAGGCGCGAAGAGACGACCGGCTTGGCGGCTCGGTGCTGCCCCCTGAAGGTTCCCTCTCCACTCCCAGCCCCGGACTCCGGCCGCGCGGGCTCTTCCGCCGCCTCCTCGCTCACCCTCCCGGATGCGGCGCTGGGCGCCGAGCCAGGCCGGGGGAGCCTTCGACGCAGTGAGCGCGAACTGAGCAGGCGCTGCAGCCCGGGCTCCCCCCTGCAGTCCCTGGGGAGCCGCCACTGCCGAGGCGCCCAGGCTCCGGGATAACACTCCTCACCCCGAGCCTGGCCAAGGCGAGGGGGAGAAGGAAGCAGGGGGTGGGTGGTGGCGGGGGAGAACGATTCCCGCAGGTCTCCCTGGGGCCGAACGCGAACAGGGAAGCCCTCCCCGCCGCCACGACGCAGTCAATTGCGCACCCCAAAGGGAACAGGGATTCCGGGAAGGGAAGGCTCCTCCTGCTCTAGCTCTGAATTCAGAGGAGGTGCTGTTTTTCTGGATTTAAAAAGAAAGCAGAAAGTGAATGTGGGGAAGGAGGGTGCTTGACGACACCGAGAGGGAAGGGAGGAGGTGAGGGTCTCTGTGAACCCCAACAGCCTCTGGAGGTCGGGGTCAGGGGTATTAGGTGAGGGAGGGTGTAACTTTCTTGGACTTAATCCCTCTGTGGCTGTCCCCCCTCCAAACATGTTTTCTTATAAAAATAAACTTAAGGAATCCAGCAATGAACCAGGACTCCCTCATCTCGGAGCCTGCCGTCTCAAGTCCGCTGGGGAGGTGGGGGGCTCACTCCTACTGTCTACCGAGTTGTCCATTGGGGCAGGAGTGATGCGCCTCTCAGAGGACTCCTACCGCAAGGGCAGGAAGGCCAGGCTGTTGCAGCGCAGATGGTCTTGTGTCTGAATATCCGTCTTGCCACTTCCTGGTAGGGTACCTTAGCCAACTTTTTTTTGTGCGTTTTTATTATTTCTGAGACGGGGTCTCACGCTGGCACCCAGGTTGGAGTGCAGTGGCACGAGCTCACTGCAGCCTCCGCCTCCCAGGCTCAAATGATCCTCCAGCCTCCGCCTCTCGAGTAGCTTGGACTAGAGGTGCCTGCCACCACGCCTGGCTTTTACTTTTTTTTTTTTTTTTGTATTTTCGTAGAGAGGGGGTTTCACCGTGTTGCCCAGGCTGGTCTTGAACTCCTGAGCTCAAGCAATTCACCCACTTCGGCCTCCCAAAGTGCTGGGATTCCAGGTGTGAGCCACAGCACCCAGTCAGCCAAGCTTTTTGTTTGCTTGTTTTTGCTTTTTTTGAGACAGAGTCTCCCTGTGTCACCCAGGCTGGAGTGCAATGGGACGATTTTGGCTCACTGCAACCTCCGCCTCCTGGGTTCAAGCTATTCTCCTGCCTCAGCCTCCCTAGTAGCTGGGACCACAGGTGCACCCCACCACACCTGGCTAATTTTTGTGTTTTTAGTAGAGACGAGGTTTCTCCATGTTGGCCAGCCTGGTCTTGAACTCCTGACCTCAGGTGATCCACCTGCCTCGGCCTCCCAAAATGCTGGGATTACAGGCGTGAGCCACGGTGCCCAGCCAGCCACGCTTTTTGTATCTCACTTTCTTCAACTGTAAAGTGGGGCTAATGTTAATAATACCCACATGGGGCCAGGCACAGTGGCTCATGCCTGTAATCCCAGCACTTTGGGAGGCCAAGGCGGGCGGATCACCAGATCAGGAGATCGAGACCATCCTGGCTAACACGGTGAAACCCCGTCTCTACTAAAAATACAAAAAAATTAGCTGGACGTGTTGGTGGGCGCCTGTAGTCTCAGCTACTCCGGAGGCTAAGGCAGGAGAATGGCGTGAACTCGGGAGGCGGAGCTTGCAGTGAGCCGAGATCACAACACTGCACTCAAGTCTGGGCGACAGAGCGAGACTGTGTCTCAAATAAATAAATAATAGTAATAATACCCACATGGGAGTATTGTTGTGAGGACTGAAATTTATGCGGGCTGCCATATGTCAAGTCCCAACGCACAGTACCTGCCTTGCAATTGGCATTCGACAAACAGTGGCTATTGTTCTTTTCAGGGGCTTTTGATCCATAGGGTCATCCACAGTTCACCCACCCATCCTCAGCCTCCAAGAAAACTCCAGTGACCCTTTTCTGGAAAGCTGTGCAGATGGAGAAAAACATACCAATCCTATCACAGGGGACATAATCCCTAAGAGTTTATCTGAATCCATCTTGCTGCAGTAGAACGTTTACTAAAGCAGAATTTTTCAACCTTGACTGTGCAGCAGAATTGCTTGTGGAGGTCTGAAAAAGACAGGTTTTACCCTGGACCAGCTGCATCACAATCTTCCCGAGCTTGCGAGTGGCAGCACTGAGCCAAGGTATCGGCCTGGGATTCTTGTGCTGTCACTGGAGAGCCACCCAGCCTGGGAGAGAACATCCTCCGCCCCAGCCAGGGCAAACCAGTTCCCCGATGATTCTCCTGTGCAGCTCACCTAAGGTATTGTCAGGTTCTTGCTGAAGCTCAGCACGGGAAATTCTCATAGTCTACGTCTACATCTTTTGTTTTGCATGACCAACATCAATTCCCCTTTCTTTTTATTACTATTCCCAGCCAGCAGTTTCCTTTGGGGAGCCACCGTAATCCATGTGGCTGGGAGCAGATAGCCCCCACCCTACATCTATAAGTAGGTATGTTCCCTGGGCCTGGCCATCCACCCAGGGGTGGCCTAGCCTAGGAGTGGTTCATTTCCCTAGCTGTAGTGATTGAGTCAGGATAGGCACATGACCCAAACCAGGCCAATGAGAATCACTTTTTCCAGAACTCTTGGTAAAGGGAAATTCCCTTTCCCTGATGGTACTAAGCCAATAGGATGTAAGCCTGGAGGCCGTCTCGCCCACAGGCCTGGAGAGCCTGCCTGAGAATGAAACCAATGCAGGGGAAGTCAGAGAGAAGAGACAGACATACAGAAGAGAGAGACAGACATACAGAAGGTCCCTGCACTCAGCCTGAGCTTTTTAGTTATGCAGGCCAATGAATTCCTTTTTTATTGAATAAAATAAAACATCCTCAGTTAGTTTCTCTTACTCACAACCTAACCAGTTGAACACCTATTATCAACAACAATAAAATCTTCCCTGAGGACTAACTGCAGTCAAGGTTTGGGAATAAGACCCATGGCGTAGGCCTTTGCCTCTAAGGAGCTTACAGCTGGGTAGAAGGGAGCCTGGATTCTATGTTACAAGAGAATAAAGAATAGGAAGGAAGCAGCTCTGTTAGCCAGCAAAACTCAGTGACACTAAGGGACATAGGAGATAAGAGAAGGGAGAGATTCCAAGGGGCTGGGAGACAGTCAGGGACAATGAAGAGATTTTGGAGGAGAAGGAACGTGAAAAGGCCCAAACTTTGTGTTGGGGAAGTGAGAAGGTGTTTCAGGCCAGGCTTGGGGGTGGGTTGGCCAGGAGCGCCCATGTGTGGTCTGTCTGGGGAAAATGAGGCTGGAAGGTGAGGAAATAGGCTGGAGTAGAGAGATTTCCTCTTGGGAAGTAGCAGAAGGTAAAGTTAAATAAAACATTCATTCTTTTGAAAAGGTTTATTGCCCACTGTGTGTATTGGGTGCAGTGCTGAGTCTTAGAGATTCTGCAGTGAGGCTTTGCTCTCATGGAAAATACCATTTAGTGGGATAGACAGAAATAAACAGTTATGCAAATAAAAAGGATAATTTCAGATCATGGTGAGTGTGGCTGATATACTAGGAAGGTGAGGGAAAGGCATATTGGAGGAGGTGGCATTTATGCAGCGATAAAAGATAAAAAAGAGGAAACTGACTGCATAGAGGGGTGTGGTGGGGAGAGCATTGCAGGCAGAGGGCCAGCCTTGCAAAGGCCTCAGGAGGGAAGGGAGTCCGGTTGTGATCTTTGTGGGGCCTCAGGTGAAGGTGTGGACAGCAAGCATTGTGCAGAGCCAAACATACCAGTCCACCCCCACTCTCCCTTGTTCTGTCCTCACAGCTCATATAGAGGAGAAGGTGGCCCTTCCCAACTCTGCCCAGCCCCTGTGGTGTGAGCTCCCTGGAAGGCAGCTTCCACCCAGGAACGGTGGGAGGAGCTGAGCTCAGAACCCTACATGCTGCCCAGGCCTTAGCCTGTCATGAAAAGGGCTGAAAGTCACCTCCCTAGATAGGGTTATGGTGCTGACCTGGCTTCTCAGCCACAAGGCTGGCGCATCTGAGTCACCTCACTCCCTTCTGGTCTATCTTTTGGCCAATGACACACTTCTGTTTGCTGTGATTGGGGGGAAGGAAAGGGAGGAGACGGTGAAAAAATTGGCCCCTCCCAAGGAGCCAAATCTTAGTTGGGGCTAGTGAGCACCCCACCTGTGACCAACAGCCCAGGTGAAACAACCAGCCTGGGGCCTGCAGGAAACCATGTTGGAGGTAAGGAAGGCTCCGAGTCACTCTGCACCCTGGTCTAGGGGCCTACTGGGCCTCAAGGGTGCTTAGGGATGACCTGGGGCTCTCAGACCTTGCTGGCTAAGTGACTGATACCAGAAGCCAGGGAAAAGGTGAGAGGCCCTCAGCTGATATCTGCACTTAGACTTTTCCTTGCAAACCGGAGAGGAGGAAGAGGCAGAGGGGAGAGAGAACTGAGCTTGCCCAAGGCTCCTGAGGCTCCAGGAGAAAGCCAGTGGAACCATCCCGTCTCCAACACCCGACCCAGGGCTGAGCCGGCTGCAGCTCTCAGAGGAAAACAAGCCCCCTTTTCCATTGCTGCGTCCTCCTCCCCAGCCCTGGGCTACGTCAGCACCCAAGTGCACTGTTCAGGCCGTGGTTTGCACGTGGCAGGCCTGGGGCTCAGGAAGTGACTCTCTTGGGGTTTGTCTGGGGCACCTGTCACACTTTCCGACCAGTTTCCAACCGAAGGCTGATGGGCCTTGAATGCGTCTGGGGCAGTTCTGCTCCTACCCCAGGGAAGGCTTTGAGGGGTGAGAAGAAACCTGAGGAGGCCAGGCATGAGATGGGACAGAGGTGCCCTGAGGGGGCAGCATGAGGAAGACAAGGGAGAGAGAGGGAGGATCATCCTGGAGTGCTGAAGTGTGAGCTGTCTCATCTACTCATTCAAGATGCCAGAGGACAGCCCTGGGTCTTGTGCTAGGTGAAGGGCCGTGCAGTGTGATGCTGAGGTCTGAGGCACAGGGCGTCTGAAAAGGGGGCCTGGCGTGCTCTGGACAGGATCTAGGGGCAGCAGGGAAGAGATAACAGAGGATTGAGCCCCTGGTGATGAGGGTCGGGGAGGGTCCTGCCTGGGAGAGTTGGGGTCTGGGCTGCTGTCCCCAGCGGCTGCCTGGGGAGTGATGCACCAGGCAGAGTCAGGTTAGGCCTAAAATGGAAGACCTTGGGGGCATCAGCACTTGGGAGGGGCACAGTCTGTTCTTGGGGGCAGGGGTCTGTAAAGGGAAGAGGGAGTGGGCGGAAGTGGGTCTTCTCTGCCCCACAGTGCCCTGCAGATGCAGAACAAGGCTGCTGCCCTTGGACATCTGTCCCTCTGCTCTGTGCTGGCCAGTCCCTCTCCCAGGCCTGAGGCTGGCAGGACCCTGGGCTCAGAGGACAATCCAGCCTCTGGTGGTTTCTTTGCTCCCCCTACCCCCAGCTGAGTGTGCAGTAAAGCCAGCCGGCTGCAGAAATCTCTGGAAGCTCGTTGGGCAGGAGAGGGAGGGAAGCATTACATAAGAGCCCACTGATGTGCAGGAAGTTGAGAGCAGCCTTTAGATTAGAAAGGCAGCGTTTCCACCCAGCCCAGAAAGGCAGGAATAGCAACGGCGGTTATTTCTGGCCCCTCACCACCGCCCAGCGCCGGGGCTGCTCAGCTTCTTGGTGGGTGAGCTTGGGTTCTGCAGGCCTTGGTGCGGGGGATGGGGAGGGAGGGGGCAGGCAGCCCCTGGGGTCACCCCACTGTGGCACTGGCTTCACCCCCAACGCCCACTCCAACAAACACCAGGATGCAGGAAAAACAGCAATAATAATATCTGTGCTGCTTGTTTCCTCTGATTTTCCTTAATCTCTGAATACATTCTCCATCCCTGCCCTCACCCCGATACACGTTAACCATGTGACAGGCTCTGTGCTAAACACTTGACGGACATTTGTCCTCACAGTGCCTTAAGAGGCAGGTGCCATCCTCACCCCCATCTCACTGATGAGGAAACGTACTCAAAGAGGGCAGGCGATTTGCTCCAGTGGTGGAGCCAGGATTCCAATCCAGACAGCCTGGCTTCAGAGCCCTCCGGCTGAACCCCAGCTCCTACCAAGAACTCTTCTCTGGGACCCCGGAGTGAATCAGATGAAGCTTTCACTTTCACCCTGCAGGGTTCTTGAGTCAAGTCAGGTAGGGGAGACAGACATAGGAACAGGTCACTTAAATTCATCCATTTAACAAGTATTTATCAAACATCATTTCTCCTCTAGGCATTAAAGATGCAAAGAGTGGTAAGGAGGGTCCCCCTCTTTGGCAGCTCACAGCCCAGTGAGGGAGACAGACGTTAAGAAGCACTTGGAGCAGTGTGACACACGCTGTCATGGGGGAAGCACAGTGAATGCGGGGGCCCTGATCCAGCTCCCACCCCCTGAAGTGCTTCCCAGGCAGTCAGACAGCCAACTTGTCATTTAAAAAATCATCGCAGGAGGCTGTAGGGGGCATGGAGAGGGCAGATGGTGAGACCGGCAGGCACCCATGCAATGGTCCAGGAGAGAGGGTGGGGTCTGGATGCACCAGCACCGGCTTATCACAGGGGCTCCTGCAGGGGCCTCCTAGGTAGAGACAGACAGCCAGAAAAGCTGACACCCACGCCACTGACAAGCTGCCCAGCCCAAAGGAGCATCCATCTCCCCGGGTACACTGGCAGTAGGGTGGTTGGGAGGCTGATGGAAGGGCCCTGTCATTTTTCCTTCCTCCAACCATCTTCCTATCAACTCCCTCCATATGGGAACCCTGTTTTAAGCCAAAGTCAACATGCGTGAGTGAGAAGGAAGCTGGCGCCCAGCACGGACGGGAGAGAGAGAGCTTCCATCCATGATCATGCTGACAAACAGCTGTAAGGGCAGGAGGGTCTGCTCCTGTCCCTAGGAACATCCTCAGAAAGGTCTCAGCTGTACTTCCGGCAGAGGCAGCACTTCTCTTCCTAAAAGCAGGCACAGGAAGGGGTCTGGAACTTACAGGATCCAGTTTCCCTCTGGTCCAGTTGCAGAGAGGGCCATCGTGGCAGGACACAACAGTATTTTTTTTTTTTTTTTTTGAGACAGAGTCTCGCTCTGTCACCTAAGCTGGAGTGCAACGGTGCAATCTTGGCTCACTGTAAGCTCCACCTCCCAGGTTCACACCATTCTCCTGCCTCAGCCTCCCGAGTAGCTGGGACTACAGGCATGCACCACCGTGCCCGGCTAATTTTGTATTTTTAGTAGAGACGGGGTTTCTCCATGTTGGTCAGGCTGGTCTGGAACTCCCGACCTCAGGTGATCCGCCCACCGTGGCCTCCCAAAGTGTTGGGATTACAGGCGTGAGTCACAGCGCCTGGCCTAAAATTTTAATTATTAGTGTTTACATTTTATTGTAAAATACACAAAATTTTACAATTTAAACCATTTTAAGCATACAATTCAGTGGCATTAAGTACATTCACACGGTTGTACAACTATCACCACTGTCCTTTTCAGAACTTTCTCATCATCCCAAACAGAAACTCTGCACCCTTTTAATAACTCCCTGTTCCTTCCTCCCTGCAATCCCTCAATCCCCGCTTTTTGTTTTGTGTTTTTTTTTTTTTTTGAGATGGAGTCTCACTCTGTCACTCAGGCTGGAGTGCAGTGGCACGATCTCTGCTCACTTCAATCTCTGCCTCCCAGGCTCAAGTGATTCTCCTGCCTCAGCCTCCCAAGTGACTGAGTCTACAGGTGTGCACCACAACACCCAGCTAATTTTTGTATTTTTAGTAGAGATAGGGTTTTGCCATGTTGGCCAGGCTGGTCTCAAACTCCTGGCCTCAAGTGATCCGCCCACCTTGGCCTCCCAAGGTGCTGGGATTAAAGGTATGAGCTCTTATGCCCAGCTGCCTGCTAATCTCTATTACAGTTCCTGTCTCTATGGATTTCACTATTCTAGGTATTCATGTAAGAGCAATCATACAATATTTGTCCTTTTGTGTCTGGCTTATTTCACCTGCCATAATGTTTTTAGGACTTATCCATGTTGTAGCATGTGTCAAAATCCCATTCCTTCTTAAGGCTGTATAATGTTCCATTGTATGTATATACCACATTTTGTTTATCCACTTACCGACTGATGAACAGAGGTTGTTTCCACCTCTTGGTGACTGGGAATAATGCTGCTGTGAACATTGATATGGAAGTATCTGTTTGTGGACTCAGGGTTCTAATTCATCATTAACCTGTAGCTCTCACAAGGGGAATCAAAGTCAGATTTAAGAAAGACCTCATGGTTTCCAACTACCAGTGACCAAAGTAGCAGCATCTTCCTCTCTGGGTAGCTTTAATATTCAGAGACTCCCCTGCTCCCCCTCGTCACACCCTCTCTAGATGGAGATAATGCCGGGAAGGGTTGCCCTGCTGTAGGAAAGAGGCTTTAAGGGCCACCCTGGGGTCAGAGCTCTGGGTGGTTTACTTTTAGGAGCTGGGTAGTGGGGCTTTCATTGTTTTGTCTTGGGCTCTGGTACATTTGCCACCACCCTCCAACCCCAGACCCTGCTTTCTCTTTCTCCTTTCCCTGGCAACATCCAGGCTGTCTCACTTTTTCTCTCCCAGGCTAAATCGAGAGTGTGAAGCTGCTCTTCTTCCCAATTTAGCACTTGAATTAAAGTGAGAACTGAATGTGGCTGGAAAGCTGACTCCCATCTGTGTGTGAGAGAGAGAAAAGGAGCACAAGTGAGCGTGGGCACACGCTGGGGCAGCCAGGGCAAGGGCAGCCGATCCGGGCAGCTCCTGTTTAGCACAGACACTCATCCTCGGGCGTAGGCAACAGCTCAGCTGAGAGACACTGAAGTTTGAAGGTTGCTGTTTTTCCAGGAAGGGAAGATTGCTGCAGGGGCATCCTTCTAACATGCCACACAAATGTGCCAAGTGTTTATCGTGTGCCAGGCCCCGTGTTGGAGATGCTGGGCAAACAGTGGGGAGCCAGCTGGGCCCATTGTCTATGCCCCAGCCTTCAGGCTGGTTGGTAAACAGACTGGGAAGCAGGCAATGGGCACACAGGGCAATGTGTGCTGTCAGGGGGAAAGGACAGGTATGTCAGGGGCCTGGAGGGGCATCTGACAACTTGGAGGTGGGGTGGGGGAGTCACTCTGAGCTGAGACTCGAAGCACACGCAGGAGCTGACCAGGTGAAGCAGGTGAACAAGGTTGCTTCAGGCAGAAGGAAATGTGCATGCAAAGATTTGAGTGGGGCGGGCGCGGTGGCTCACGCCTGTAATCCCAACATTTTGGGAGGCCGAGGCAGGAGGATCCCTTGAGCTCAGGAGTTTGAGACCAGCCTGGACAACATAGGGCAACCCCTGTCTCTACAAAAAATCATTTTTAAAAATTGGCCAGATGTATGCCATTGACCTCATGCTGAAGTGGGACAACCGTCCAGATGGAAAGCGGGTGATGCAGCTGCAGATCCTAGAGGTGAACTTCAACCCTGACTGCAAGCGAGCCTGCAGGTACCACCTCTCCTTCTTCAACGACGTCTTCAGCACCTTGTTTCTGGACCAGCTCAGTGACTGTCATGTCGCCTGCCTTGTCTAGGCACTTGCCGTCCCCGAATCCTATGCTTGGGGCAGGATTCCAACCTCAGTTCTCTGAGCTGCTTCTGCAAAGGCCCCCACGCCCCTCCCCACACTGGCTCTGGGCACAGCCTCAGCCTCAGGCCTCTGCCCTCCTGAGCCATCCTCCCGGCCTCTCACTCTGGGAGCACAGCATCCTCCTCCCACCTGTGGGTCAGAGCAGGACAGTGATGGTGTCCCCAGGGCTGAGCACCGCCCCAGGGCCTGTCCTCACCCCTCACCACCATCCATGCACTGATGAGTCTCTGGCTTAGCCAAGGGCTTCATTCCTGGCATGGAGAGTTTGTTCCCGGCTGCTGTGTTTCCAGGAGGTGCTGGGGAAAGAGTTCCGTGGAGCAAGACAAGGTGTCCTCGGGAAAAGGATTCCACAGGGAAGCGTTTGGGAGCCCTGTGTCGCACGGGGCAAGTGGGTTTCTCTTCCAGGGTCTCTGCTCTTATGTATCAGGACGACCCGGGGACGGGTGTGGGGCCCCACACTGTGCCCACAGGGCCCTATGTGACAGGTGCCCAGGAACAGCCTGAGGCCACCGCCCAGCAAGCCCACCTTATCACCCATCTCCAGATAACCCAGAACCTTCACCAGCAAACCTCCTGCTGAGGTCCCAGCAGGAGGCCACCATCTTCTGTTACCGTTTCCTTTTCCATTTGCTGAAGGTCACAGACCCCAACAGGGAAGTCTGTCCCTCTCTTCCCAGTGGTTGCCCTGTTCGCCAGGCACTCCGCAGGGTCCCGCCCTCCTCTGAGATGGGCCAGGATCTTCCAGTGAGGGGGAGGCCTGGGGCTGGGGCTGACTGTGGACGGCAGAGCGCCAGGCAGAAAAGGATTCCGAGGAGAACTTCAGGTTAAAGTCAGATGCCACCTACCAGAGTCTACAGTCAAAATGTTCATTTTTTCTTGTTTTTTAATGTATGGGAGAAAAATGTAACATTCCAGATTTCTTTCTTTCTTTTTTTTTTTTTTTTTGAGACAGAGTCTCACTCTGTTGCCCAGGCTGGAGTGCAGTGGCGCGATCTCGGCTCACTGCAACCTCCGCCTTCTGGGTTCAAGCGATTCTCCTGCCTCAGCCTCCTGAGTAGCTGGGATTACAGGCACGCATCACCACATCCAGCTAATTTTTGTATTTTTAGTAGAGACGGGTTTCACCATGTTGGTCAGGCTGGTCTCGAACTCCTGACCTCGTGATCTGCCAGCCTCGGCCTCCCAAAGTGCTGGGATTACAGGCATGAGCCACCACGCCTGGCCTAGTTCTTTTCTAATTGTGTTTCTGAAATTTGAAATTTGGAGTCAGCTGCCAGCATTTCTTGTGTGGCCGCAGTGTGCTTGGGCCAGGCTCACGGGCAGTGGGTGGGCCTAACTCCCCAGGCAGGCAGGAGCTGCTTCCAGAGCCTTCCAGCGCGCGGGAGGGCAGGGCTAGGCATGGCGGTGTCTCCTCTTTGAAATTAAGAACAATCTTTCTTGTAGCAAAGTTGCACCCGATGATGCTGCCTCCCCTCTCTGTGTTGTCTGGGCCCCTGTTTACAAGCACACCTCGCCCTTCCTGGGGGGAGCTGCGCTCTAGCCCCTGGGGGGCCTGTCGCAGGGGCAGGGCGGGCCCATCACCTTTGGTGGCTCCTGGAGAGCTGTTGACATGCAGTCCTCCTCACTTGGTTCGTGCTGCAATAAAGGCCATCTTCTCTCAAAAAAAAAAAAAAATGGCCAGGCGTGGTTGTGTGCGCCTGTGGTCCCAGATACTTGGGAGGCTAAAGTGGGAGGATTGCTTGAACCCAGGAGGTTAAGCCGTGATTGTGCCATTGCACTCTATTGTGGGCAATGAAGCAAGAAAGACCCTGTGTCTCCAGGAAAAAAAAAAAAAAGATTTGAGGCCAGGCACGGTGGCTCATGTCTGTAATCCCAGCACTTTGGGAGGCCGAGGCAGGCAGATCATTTGAGGTCAGGAGATTGAGACCAGCCTGGCCAACATGGTGAAACCCTGACTCTACTAAAAATACAAAAATTAGCCAGGCATGGTGGCACGCACCTGTAGTTCCAGCTACTCGGAAGGCTGAGGCAGGAGAATCTCTTGAACTCAGGAGGTGGAGGTTGCAGTGAGCTGAGATCATGCCATTGCACTCCAGCCTGGGTGACAGAGCAAGACTCTGTCTCAAAAAAAAAAAAAAAAAAAAATAGATTTGAGTGGTCATGGCTTCTGCGGAGCAGAGAACTGGTACTGGGTAAGTTGGGCTCCAGAGTTTCAGTGCTCCTCCTCTCCACCTCCTTGTCCTTCCCACTCCTCCCCTTCTTCCAGGAGAACAAAACCAGGTGAGAGTGACCTGGGCTCGAGGAGTCTAGGAGCACATGAATGTCCTCTGCTCAGACTCCAAATAATCCAGGAGCGGGCAGGGAGGCTGCAGTTTTACTCTGAGTTGGCCACCCAGAAAGCTGGGCCTGGCAGGCCCAGGATGGACATGGAACAGAGGAAATGGGATCTCAATCACACTGTGGGAAATCGAGGTATCAGGAAGGCTTCTACCTGGCTTAGCTTACTCCACCCTTCCTGGGTTGGAGGTGCTGAGTTGATCTCTGGGGGATCCTTCCTTTTCTTAGTTGATGGGACTGAATCATGATTCTGGCTGAGATGGGAATGGGGTGAAGTCTTGGCAAAGAAAGACCCTCTGTTGGCCAAGACAGGAATGAGCTGTCTGGAGGACCATGCGTTTCCCTGTCAGGAAAACGACGGGCACAGACAGTTAAGGGATGCTGGTGTAAAACTCACCATTAATATTTCAAGCAGCATTATTTATTGATCACTTTTCTGGCTGGGACAAAAGGAGAGGGTAATTCATAGGGGATGCAGGGCTAGTGGGGTCAACTTGGGAAAAAGGTCAGGGAAAGGTAGGTCATTGAGGAGCCTCACCCCCAGCCCCTGCAAGAATACTATGGGATTCCAGGATGTGGAGACTAGGGACTTTGTCTTTTTCTTTTATTTTTTACATTTTTACCTTTTTTTTTTTTTTTTTTGAGATGGAGTCTCACACCGTTGCCCGGGCTGGAGTGTAATGGCACAATCTCAGCTCACTGCAACCTCCACCTCCCGGGTTCAAGCGATTCTCCTGCCTCAGCCTCTGAGTAGCTGGGATTACAGGCGTCCGCCACCACGCCATGCCTGGCCTGACTTTGCCTTTTTCAACTCCACAGTGCCCCAGATGAAAATACAGGAAGGGGCAGGGGGCACCTGGAGCAGGCCTGGGACTGCCACTGTGGCCATCAGGGGGACCATATCCAGGGAATGCCGCAGCTATATGGGCTTCCCTGCCTCTGGACCCAACTTCTCCTTCCTACCTCCCTGCCCCAGTTCCCCATCCCTTGCTGCCTCAGGGGTCCCTCTCCCCTCCACCCTGAAATCAGCTCCAGCAGCCTCTCTAGATGCCATTTCAGAAGCCCAGGTTGGGGCCAGGTGCAGTGGCTCACGCCTTTAATCCCAGCACTCTGGGAGGTGGGCGGATCACTTGAGGCCAGGAGTTCGAGACCAGCCTGGCCAACATGGCAAAACCCCATCTCTATTAAAAAGGAAAAAAAGGCCGGGCGCGGTGGCTCACGCCTGTAATCCCAGCACTTTGGGAGGCCGAGACGGGCGGATCACGAGGTCAGGAGATCGAGACCATCCTGGATAACACGGTGAAACCCCGTCTTCACTAAAAATACAAAAAATTCTCCGGGCGTTGTGGCGGGTGCCTGTAGTCCCAGCTACTCCGGAGAATGGCAGGAGAATGGCGTGAACCTGGGAGGCGGAGCTTGCAGCAAGCCGAGATCGCGCCACTGCACTCCAGCCTGGGCGACAGAGCGAGACTCCATCTCAAAAAAAAAAAAAAAAAAAAATCATCCCAGGGTGAGCTTGGCAATTTCTCTCTTCGGGGGAGGGTGCTGGAACCTCACTGCAAGTGGGGGTCTTCTTCTAGGTCTGACCATCTCCTGGGGCAATAGGTGTGCACACAGACTGGGTTTAGGGGGAGACTGCTGGAGAATCCACAGCTGTCCTGTTCACCCACAAGGATGCTTTCTTGAACCTCCATCTCCAGGGAGCCGAGTACGAGGCATTCTGCTCACCAAACCTGGAGCCTACTGGTGGCGGGAGAGGATTGTCCGCGGGGCCGGGGAATCCCACATAGGGAGGCGGCTGCGCCACCTAGTGGGCTTTTCCATCCTTGCAGGCATCCCTCCCACCCCTCGCCGCCTCCAGCCTGGATATGGCACAGTTTTAGGCAGGACACACGCAAAAGCCGCTGGCTGGTAAGGACACGAGATGCCCTCCTCCTCCAGACAGACCTGACCCAGCTCAGAGAGGGAGAAACTGGGGGGATGTGGGAGGGGGGTGATCGTGTACTGGCGGAAATTGAAGATAGTGGGGGAGCCAGGAGGGGCTTTGGGCCTGCAAACAGCCTCTCCCTTTCTGGATGCCACACATATGGGGACCATGGCTCAGAGTCCCCAAGGCCCCTCCCTCCTGTGCCCGCCCTGCCTCCCTCCAGGCCAAGCAAAGCTGGGCTCAGCTCTGCCGATCAAGGGAGAGCTGGCAGAGGCTGGATGGAGCTGCTGGCTTTCCTCTGACGTCACAGCCTGGAAATCCCATTTTAAGCAGGTTCTCCGGGTGTAGGGCACCCACAAGAAAGGGAGGGGGAGCCAGCTGAAGAAGCTAGAGACCTGAGGCTGTTATAGTCAGGTACCTCAGGCCTGGGGGGCTGCCCAGCGATCCCAAAGAGGCCTGGGCATGGGACCCAGCGCTAGCCTGCCCCAGTCCCTACCCAAAGCTAATACCTCTCAAAGGCTCCTGGAGACCCAGGCAGTGATCGAGCACCCTCCACATAGCGCTGGCCATCCACCTATTTCTGACATCTCTTTCCCACTACCCTGGCTTGGAGAGATCTAAGGAGGCAGAGGGGAGAGGGGAGATTGTCCCAAGGAATGAGGGGACAGCAAGGGGTCACCTAGGCCCAGATGTGTGCCACCAGCCAGCCTCTTTCCCAGGAGCCTTTCCACCCATTCTTCTTGTCGCCCTCCATCTCTCCTCTCCTCTGCACCACAGGGGGCAGGCCCTGTGCCCAGAGTTCTAGAAGCCTGAATGTTTCCATAGCAACAAACCAACGAGCTTGGAAATCTGAGCATGTTCCTGTGGACACAGGAAACCCCTGATGTGCATGGAGAGCTTGACAATGCAGAATCTGGAGGTGACCTGCCTAGCCACCAGTCACTGTGGATGTGAGAATGCTCCTGAGTGTGAGCCAGCGTGTGTGTGTGTGTGTGTGTGTGTGTGATATGCAGCAAATCAGATTTAGGTTAAAGAGCGCCTAACCTGGTTTCCTGGGCATATGGTAGCTGTTAGCGTGGGACTGCAGCATTTTACTCTCTGGGGATCTTTCTAGAATGAATCCCTCCCCTAAATTTTACCGTGGTAGCTTCCTCTCCTTTCTGATGGAAAAATGGGCCAAAATTGCTCAGAGGCTGATGGTGAAGGTGATGCCCCTCAGAGGGCTGGTTGACTGGAGGATTCCAAGGAAAAACAAAGGGGACACCTCACATCCCCCACTGTGACCTCATTTCAGGGGGCTCTTGGCTAGCTTGGCTCAAGTGTGGAAGGTACACATGCCCTGTGATGCCAGGGAAGGAGGAGGAAAGCCTAGTGTAAGGGCAGTTTGCCAAACTTGGGGTCCAGAGCCTGGGTCTGGGTCCTACTCATACCCCCTACCCACCCCATGGTCTGCTTCCTTCATTTTCCTTCCACAGGCTGAGCTATTTCTCGGATCCCTTTTTCCTCCCTCACGGCTCTTTTCCTTTGTCAGTCTCTCCTCCGTACCTGCCTCTGCTCCTCTGCCAGCCTCTCCCTCCCCCTGGGTTCCGGCTTCCCCGGGGGCTCATTCCCAGTCAGTTGTGCTTCTTGGCCCCTGGAGCTCTGGCTCTGCGTCCCAGGGCTCAGACCCCCTGCCCTGCAGCTCCCTTCTCCTCCTTTCCTCCAACCTAGCCCAGTAGTCAGGGCTGGACCCCTGCCTTTCCTGGTGCCACACAGGCTGTGCCTCTTTGTCTCAGCCCTTGGTTCCCTCTCTGTCCCCAGGGCTGGTTTCTCCACAAGCCCTTGTCCTGGCTTCCCCATCTCTGCTTCTTCGCTCAACGTCTCTGGCTCAACCCCCTTTGGCATTTTTAGCCTTTCTAGGCATAGTCCCCGGCCTGCCCCACAGCTCCATATCCTATCCTCTGTCCCCTGGGGGCCTCACTGGGCTCTTTGTCCCCCAGAGCCTACACCTAGCACTTTCTGTTGGATACCAGAAGGTCCACTGAAGACTTGGGGTAAGATTCTGAGGGAAAAGACAGTCCTTGGGGTTGGGGCCAGTCCCTGGCCCTTCTTAGGCCTCTGGTTTTTATTATTCATTATTATTTTTTAAATAGAGACGTGGCCGGGCGTGGTGTCTCACACCTGTAATCCCAGCACTTTGGGAGGCCGAGGCGGGCAGATCACTTGAGGTCAGGAGTTTGAGACCAGCCTGGCCAACATAGTGAAACCCAGTCTCTACTAAAAATACAAAAATTAGCTGGGCATGGTGGCGCATGCCTGTAATTCCAGCTACTTGGGAGGCTGAGGCATAAGAATCATTTGAACCCGGGAGGCAGAGGTTGCAGTGAGCTGAGATTGCACCACTGCACTCCAGCCTTGGCAATAGAGACTCAGTTTCCCCCCACCAAAAAAAAATACAGATGTGATTTTCCCATGTTGCCCAAGCTGGTCTCAAAATCCTGGGTTCAAGGATCCTCCTGCCTCTGCCTCCCAAAGTGCTGGGATTACAGGTGTGAGCCACCACACCCAGCTAAGCCTCTGTGGTTTTTGTTTGTTTTTTGTTTTGTTTGAGATGGAGTCTTGTTCTGTCGCCAGGCTGGAGTGCAGTGGCACGATCTTGGCTCACTGCAATCTCTGCCTCCCACGTTCAAGCGATTCCCCTGCCTCAACCTCCCAAGTAGCTGGGACTACAGGCGCATACCACAACGCCTGGCTAATTTTTTGTTTTTTTGTATTTTAGTAGAGACGGGGTTTCACCATGTTGGCCAGGATGGTCTTGGTCTCCTGACCTCGTGATCTGCCCGCCTCGGCCTCCCAAAGTGCTGGGATTACAGGCATGAGCCACTGCGCCCAGCCCAGGCCTCTGGTTTTATCTTGAGTCCCAAAACCATTTTCCCAGACTGAGCCCCCTCAAGCCCATCTCTTAGTTGGGGATCAGAGCTCCTGTGGGTCACAGGCTGGCCTCCCCACTCCCTTAGCTGAACCCTGCTTCTCACTTGAGGTCCTTCCCACCTGTCAGCTGGTGTGGCAAGAACAAAGCACAGAGGCCAAATAAAATGAGGTGCCAGAGTTTGGTTTATTGGCTCATCCAGTGCCAAAGGTCCAATGGGCACCCTCTTCCCAAGGAACCGGGAGCCCCGCGGCTCCTGCATTTCTCTTTCTCCTTCACGTGTTCCTCCTGGCCCTGACTGAAGCCATGGCAGAAGCTGGGGTGGGTGTGAGCGGAGGCTGGGTTCTGCCAGGGGTCTTAGGGCCCAGTCTGCTTGATACAGGATGGGGACCCTGGGCAAGAGAGGATGGACCCCAGGGGCAGAGGAGAGGGGCTCACTCAGCAGGGGCTTGTACCAGAGCAGGGGTGGGCCCTGAGGAGCACGGGAGTCCAGCCCAGGGGCACGGTGGCAATGGGGTGACCTGAAAGGGAGCAAGGTCATAGGAGCAGGTGAGGGGCCTCCCAGATCCCCGTTCTCTCATGGGCTGGGTCCTCTGAGGCTCACAGCCTACGAGGGAGGGTTGAGCAGGGAAAGGGCCAGATGACTGTGGGGCTCAGGGTGGGAGGAGGTGACTGCTGGAGGGACAGTCCTTGACCCAAACTCCCCTGAGCCCTAGACCCAGAAAGACACACTCACACAGCCCTGGACCCCCCCGCTTTTTAATGTGGGAACATGTGGCACTCAGCCCCACCCAATGACCAGGAAAAGAGCCCCCAGCTGCAGCTCTGACCTGGCCATCCTGGTCGCTGAAGCACACACCAACCCCTGTCTTCCATCCACAGCTGCACCTGGAGGCCCCACCCAGGGTCCCCGACGTCCTCCCCGTGTGCTCCCTTTCCCCCATGTGCCTTCAGGCCCGTCCTTGGTCCATCTGGGCTAGGACTTCCCCCTTCCAGCTCCCAAACCAAGGCGAGCAGTGGAGACACGAAAGGACCTCTGAGAAGCAGATGGCTATGGGCTTCAGCAAGGCACTGGGTGGGTGGGGCAGGGCGGGGCTGCAGCGGAACAGCGGTGAAGGCCGAGCAGTCCCCACCTCCTTGGGTGGCTCAGTCCTCAGCCTCTGGTCCACCCTCTACCCTCAACCCCCACAGCTGGGCCCCTTCCTCTTTTCCAAGCCCCTTCCAGAAGAGTGGCCACTGGGCAGGCACCGGAAATGGCCATCTGAGGGGCCCAGGGGCCTGAGACACCTAGGCTACTGGCACAGTGTGGAGCAGGAGCTGGGTCTGAGGCCCCTCCTGAGGCTTCATCCTTGCTCTGCAGCCTGCGGGGGTGGAGGGGCTCAAGCTGAGTCGCCCCCGCCAGAGGTCTTCTTCTTGGGCCGGGTCTTCAGTGTCTTGGAAGCCAGTGGCTGTGGAAAGAAGGAGGAAGATGGGGCTCAGCCTGGAGCCACCACCCCCTGCCTGTTTCCCCAAGCTCTGGCCAATGCCCTCACCTCAGCTTTGGGCGCTTTTTTGATGGGTTTGGCCCTCTTGGGAGCTTTGTCTCCCATGTCATCCTCAGAGGCCTCTGTCCGGGAATCTGCCGGGTTTGTGCTGGACCTTAGACTCAGGGCAGGGTCATCTCCTGGGTGCAGGGAGAAAAGGAGGTGGGGGAATCTTTCCCATCTGGGCTCCTTGCCCTTGGGGCCCCACCCCAACCCCGGGCCCTGCCTGTACCTAAGTCCTCAATGGTGTCCAGGAGGCTGCCAGGGCCGGGTCGGAGGCGGCTGTCAGGCCTCTGCAGGGGCAGTGCGTCCTCGTCCCGGATCAGGGTCAGGTCCTGCATGCTGAAGCTGCGGAGCTTCTCTGACAGCACCCCCTGGCCCTAGGGTCACCACCACGCACCGGGAGAGCCGGGGGGAAGGGGCGGGGTGGAGATAGCGGTCACCATGGTGCTGGCAGCAGCCCCAGGCTCGGTGCCCTCCCCACACTCAGTTCCACACAGACAGAGCTGAGGGCTGGGGCAGGGCCACACTTTGCCTCTGGATAGATGGGGAAATGGCTGGACAATGAAAGTGACTCGGCCAGATATCGGTAGAGCCTGGACTGGAGCCTCCAGCTGCATGAGCCCAGAGTCTCTATAGTCCCGAGTACAGGGTGGATGCAAAGGGGCCTGGCCAGGCCCTTTGTACAAGACAGGGGCCCTGGGAGTCCGAGCCTGCCCCCATCTCACCTTGGCGGCAGCTGTGACTGCAGCATTGGCGGCAAGGTTCAGGCCCCTCTTGCCCACCCTCATCATGGTCTCATAGCTCTTGTCTCGGGCCTGCGTGATGTACTCGTCGATCTCCTATGGGATTGGAGGGGAAGGGAGAAGAGGAGAGGTCCTGCCCTACCCTTGTTCACCCCTGGACAGAGGCCCCTGCCTGTTCCAGGAGGCCACGGCAGCCCTGCCAGGTCACTTTGGGCTCTGGGCCCCACAGGGAGGGCCAGTCTGTATGAGGCTGCAGGCTCCGGACTGCCTTGGCTGGAGGCAGGCTGGGAGGTGAGCTGAGAGTGGGGGCAAACCTTCTCCTTGTTGGACAGCGTTGGGTGCACAAACTTGCGGTAGAGCACGCTGGAGCCCTTGGTGTAAGGGGACAGCAGCCATATCACGAAGGCGATCTTCAGTTCAAAGTAGAAGGGGAACCTGTTGGGACAGGGGCAAGCGCAGAGTACAGGGCAGGGAGTCGGGAGGTACCGTGTCCAGCAGCACCAGCCCCGTGTGTGACCCTGCACAGCCCCTCACTCTTAGTGCGCTGGGGTCCCCATGGGGCTCATGGGACTGCTCCTTTGTAATCCAAAAGGGTCTGGAGGGCTCAGCTGAGGCTCCAGACAGGAAGGTAAGCAGTGACACTAGAAGGAATTTCCCCCAGCAGCGACTCTCCTTGCCTCATCCTCTCCCCAAGCCCCAGCCCCCTCACTCCTAGAGAAAACCCCCTTCCTCTGCCCTAGGGTCAACACCAAGGGAAACTCTCGACTGTGCAGGCCCACACCTGGGTCTTCACCCCTTCCCTTCCTGCCCTCCCTATCATCGAGAGGCTTGGGACTTCTCTAGCTTGCTCCGGACCCTCCTGCCCTGCCGTGACCCGCCCCTCACTTTTCAGGATTGCCCTTCAGTCCCCACAGCGCCTTCTCCTCTGGTCACAAACTCCTTCAGGTCACCTATGTCCTCACAAAGCCCTCATCAAAGCTCTCTCTTTTGCTGTGTCAAGACACACGTATAGGCCTGGCACAGTGGCCTGTAATCTCTTAGCACTTTGGGAGCCAAGGTGGGAGGATCATCTGAGCTCAGGAGTTCAAGACCAGCCTGGCAACACAGCAAAACCCCATCTCTACAAAAAATAAAAAATAAGCCAGGTGTGGTGGCATGTGCCTGTGGTCCCAGCTACTCAGGAGGTTGAAGTGGGAGGATCACTTGAGCCCAGGAGGTCAAGGCTGCAGTGAGCTGAGATCACACCACTGCACTCCAACCTGAATGACAGAGTGAGATTCTATCTCAGAAAAAGAAAAAAAAGGCATCTATATTCACTACCCTCAATTTTGTTTTTCACCTCACTACCCTTGCCCTACTCTCAACATTTTTTTTTCTTTTGAGACAGAGTCTCGTTCTTGTTGCCCAGGCTGGAGTGCAATGGCGCAATCTTGGCTCACTGCAACCTCCGCCTCCTGGGTTCAAGCAATTCTTCTGCCTCAGCCTTCTGAGTAGCTGGGATTACAGGTATGCGCCACCACGCCCGGCTAATTTTGTATTTTTAGTAGTGACGGGGTTTCACCATGTTGGTCAGGCTGGTCTCAAACTCCTGACCTCAGGTGATCTGCATCCCTCGGCCTCCCAAAGTGCTGTGATTATGGGCATGAGCCACCGCACTCGGCCAATTTTTTTTTTAACAGGCAGGTCTTGCTATGGTGCCCAGGCTGATCTCAAACTCCTAGGCTCAAGTGATCCTCCTGCCTTGGCTTCCCAAAGTGCCAGGATTACAAGCAGGAGCGACCATGCCCGGCCTTTACCCTCAAAATTTTTTTTTTCTTTTGATACGGAGTCTCACCTGTTGCCCAGACTGGAGTGCAGTGGCTTGATCTCGACTCACTGCAAGCTCCGCCTCCTGGGTTCACACCATTCTGCCTCGGCCTCCCGAGTAGCTGGGACTACAGGTGCCTGCCACCACGCCTGGCTAATTTTTTGTATTTTGTTTTTTAGTAGAGACGGGGTTTCACCGTGTTGGCCAGGATGGTCTCGATCTCCTGACCTCGTGATCCACACACCTCGGCCTCCCAAAGTGCTGGGATTACAGGTGTGAGCCACCGCGCCCCGCCATGCCTAGCTAATTTTTGTATTTTTAGTAGAGACAGGGTTTCACCATGTTGGCCAGGATGGTCTCAATCTCCTGACCTCGTGATCTGCCTGCCTCGGCCTCCCAAAGTGCTGAGATTACAGGCGTGAGCCACCATGCCTGGCCTTCACCCTCAATTTTTAACCCAATCTCTCCATCTCTTTCCTCTCCAAAAACTATTTTTCTCAAATGCAAGGGTCTTATCTATAAATGTAATGATCTCTTGTCCTCTCCCCCTTGGTAAAATTCTCTTCTTGAGTTCCGATGAACTGTTATTAGTCCCCTCTTCCAAGAGGTATCTGATCATTCAGTAAACATTTTTGAGTTCCTGCTGTGAATATACAGATGATTAAGACATATTCCCTGTCCTCAAAGTGCTCATAAATGCGTAGTCTAGTACAGCCTGGAAAATGCCTTGGAAATGCAAGTATCCAGCATTTATAGGAGTGAATCATATGCCTATTTTACAAATAAGGAAACTGAGGCCTTGAGAGCTGTGACCTGCCTAAGGTCACAGGCAGCATGGCAGAAGCAGGTTTCCTGGATTCCACTGAGGTGCTCTGGCTGCCACCAGAAAGAAACATGGGGATTATGTTTGTTCTTACTCCTTTTTTTTTTTTTTGAGATGGAGTCTCACTCTATTGCCCAGGCTGGAGAGCAATGGCGCGATCTCAGCTCACTGCAACCTCCACCTCCTGGGTTCAAGCAATTCTCTTGCCTCAGCCTCCCTAGTAACTGGGATTACAAGGGCGCCACTATGCCCAGCTAATTTTTTTTGTATTTTTAGTGGAGACGGGGTTTCACCATGTTGGCCAGGCTGGTCTCACTCCTGACCTCAAATGATCCACCCACCTAGGCCTCCCAAAGTGCTGGGATTACAGGTGTGAGCCCCCTCGCCTGGCACTACTATGTCTGTTCTTCTGCAGGTCAAGTTAAGCATGAGAGGGGAGATATCAAGGACCCCACGAAATTGTCAGGAATGGGAGGAGCTTCACCCCCAGGCCCAGTCTTTTGTTTGGCTGGCTGGGTAGAGAAATGCAGAGGCCCTGGGCCCTGAGGTGCAGGAGGGGACACTGGACCTCACCAGGAGAGCACTATATCCGTGAGCGTCTCGGCCGTGGTGAAGAAGGCAAAGACGATCCAATACATCATCCATTTCACCTGAGGGACAGAGGGAAGCACTGGCTGGGGCACGGGGCTGAGGGGCCAGGGACACTCAGGACCCAAACTCTGCCTGTTGAACATGCCTGGGCTGGGGAGAACACCCAGGACCCCACTTCTGCCTGCCAGCCATGTTGGAGGCGCTGTGCGGGACACCCAGGGCACTCCTTTGCTGGTGGGTCTTGTTAGTGGCTGACAGCGTTGGTGCAAAGTTACCCCCATCTGTAATAGGACCCAGTGCCCTCCCCTCTCTCTGCCATGTGGGTTGGGTAGGGGGTGAAGGGTCATCCACTCACATATTCCTTCACGTTTTTTGTCTTCACGGCCTTGTAGGAAGAATAGGCTGGGTACAGGGTGCCAAAGATGAGCCTAGGGAGGCAGGCATGGTTACTGGGCCCCTCAGCCAAGGGCAGTGGCCTCTCCCTCCCAGCTCTGCATCAGCCCCTGGGTAAGTAATGGGAAGAGGGACAGAACTGCCCGCTGGACTGATGAACTCAGGTCAGGGGTTAAGGTCAAAGCAGCATGGAACATGCCCATCCAGCTAGGGTGATGCCCCCTTCCCCGCTCCACTGTTCAGTTTTTCTCTAGCCCCGGAGGCAGGGAAAGGCCCAGAGGCCAGAGGGTCCAATGTGGTCCCTTGCGCCATGATCTTTGGTTACACACAAATATGTCTTGGGGACTGGGAGTCAGGTCACTGCCACAGGGTGTCTTCCTTCTTGACCTCATGCCCATTCACACCCATCCGCCCTTACCCTCCACCTCTCTGTCTCAGAGCCAGGCTCTGCGAGGGAACTTGACACCACCTAACAGGGCACCCTACCTGGCAGGCAGAGGTACCACTGTGGCCCTGGGGCCCTAGGGAACAGAGGGCACAGGGGCAGGAGGCCCAGAGAGACAAAGAAGCTTATTCCCCCATGTAAACACCACAGGGATGGGGCTCAGGGGAGGGCCCCGCTGGTGATCCAAGTACAGAGTGCAGACAAGACACAGGCCGGGAAAGAAGAGGACCAATGCCCTTTGGGGCTTGCCCAGGCAAGAGAGAAGCAGCCACCATGAAGGCCACATGGAGGCGTGAGGCCCCTCCATTCCCCCTGGGGTGGGTGGGGGAAGAGAAGGAGTCTAGAGGAAACCAGGACAGAAGCACTTGGCCGGCCAGGCTGTACCGAATGGGAAGGGAGCAGGGTGGGGCTGCCGGTGTCAGTCCCCAACGGTGGAGGCCAAGGGGCAGTGTCCTCATTAGGGCAGGGGATAGCTCCGAGGCCCACGAGGAGCCCCTGTCAGGCTCAGCCCCTTGACAATGTGTGGGTGCTGCCTGTTTCCACATGGACAGGCGGGATACTTCCAAACCGGCTGGTGCAAGTGGAGTGCGGAGCAGAATCCTCAAGGACAAAGTCTGGGGTCGTGGGGAATGGTATGTGTTCCCTCCTGGGGCCCGGGGAGGTGCCAGAGACACAGCTCCACAGTGTGGCTGGCAGCCTGGAATGAAGGCCACCGAGCGTCCTCCCCCAGCGGGGTCCACAATCCCAGGCTGAGCACACACATCCCCTCTCCCAGTTACCTCTCACACTTTGTCCTCTGAGCATTTCTGCTTTCCGATACCCAGACTTCCTCCCTAGGGGGCCTAAGGGCATGTGCCCTCGTCCCCAGTCTCCTGACAGCGAGTGGAAGGGAGAGGCCAAGGGGCCTGGTGATGGATCCGAGCTGCGGAATGATGAGGCCCTGCCTTGCTCCACTCTCTTCCATCACCCTGTTACCTCCCCCAGAGGGACAGGGCCCGGGTCTGAGGACCTCCTCCAGCCCAGACCTGCTAGGTGGGGGAGGGGACGCGCCTGCCTCCCCTTTTAAATCAAGCCGTGCTGCTCAGCCTCTAGGATGGGCGCAGGAGCAAGGACGGTAGAAATAAAAGAGGTTATTAATAAAGAATATGGGTGAGGTCCCTGGGAAGCCAGGCCGGCCATGCTCCCCTAATATTCCCCCCTCCAGTCCTGGATGCCACATCTCCATGTCTCTGGAGACCCCAAATAAGGACGCAGCGCCTTTAGGTGACTCTGCTGCACGAAGCTTCGGAGAAGTCCACCCGGGCTTTAACACCCCCGCCCTCCATCACAGCCCGCATCACCCCCCGCCGCCGCCGCACTCACACCACCAGGCGAGAGATGATCCAGGACACCATGGCGGGGCCGGGCGCAGCGCTGGGCGGGGACCCGGCCCGGCCGAGGATGCAGCTGCCTGAGGCCGAACGGCGGCGGCGGCGGCAGCAGGAGCCGCAGTAGCAGCAGCAGCCGCTGCAGCAGCCGCCGCGGGGGCAGCGGAGCGCCCAGCGCCGCCGTTAAAGGGGAGGTCCCTGCCGCAGCGGCGGGCCGTGGGCGGTGGCGGCTCTTAAAGGGGAGGCCGGGAGGCCGCGGCGGCGGCGGCGCGCCCCCCGCCCCCCGCACCTGCTGTGGCCGGGCATGCGCCTCCGACCCTCAGTGCCCTGCCTTCCTCGAATCGCTTGTTCATCTTTCTTGGGTTTCAAGCCCTAGGCTGTTGTCGTGGAGGTCTCCATGGTTACATCCTGAAATCGACCCCTGCCCACCTCCTGCCCTGCCCACATCAAGCGCTTACTATGTGTCAGCCCCTGTGCTAAGAGCCTCACTGCGTTGCCAGTGAATCCTCTTGAGCCACCCTCCTATAAGGCAGGCGCTATAAATGCCCTCATTTTGAAGATAAGGGAATGAGAAGCTTAAGGTTCAATAATCTGTTGAGAGTCACAAAGCCACCAAGTCATGCTGCTAAGATGACCCCAGGAAGCCTACTTTAAACAGGTTACATCCCCCAACTGCTGACTAGCAAACTCTCCTCATCACAGGCCCTGGAGACATCCACCTGAGCTTCCGAGTCACAGGTGCAGCCGCACCTGTCCACCCCACTCCTCATACCCGTTGAAAGAGTACATACATCTCCCCTGACCAGATGATCTGTTTTGTTTTTTTGAGACAGGGTCTCACTCTGTCGCTCAGGCTGGAGTGCAGTGGCACAATCTCAGCACACCTCCTGGGCTTGAATGATCCTCCCGCCTCAGCCTCCCGAGTAGCTGGGACTACAGGTCCAAAACACCACCAGCTAATTTGTTTTTGTTTTTGTTTTTTTTGTTTTTTTTTTTTTTGCCGAGACAGGGTTTTCCAATATTGCCCAGGCTGGTCTCAAACTCGAGCTCAAGCGATCCACTGGCCTCAGCCTCCCAAAGTGCTGGGATCACAGGTGTGAGCCACTGGGCTGCTGGTCTTTTTTAGGTTGTCAGCTCCTAAGCTTTGCAGGGGAACAGAGCTTTATGCTCTCAGTGTGGTTACTGACAACAAAGGGTCAACCTTCTTTTCAAACAGAGGGGCTGGGAGAGGGTCCTGGGGCTCCAGTTCCACCCCCATCAGCAAGCACTAGTGGCAGTGAATGTCCTGATTCTAAAGACATTTATATCCAGAATGTAGGCTAGCCTGCCTCCTGATCTTCAGGCAAGTAACCAACCTCCAACCATCCACCAACCCCCAAGCCCTATTGCTCTCCTTTCCTGTCCCATTTTAAAGCTTCTGCATTCCTCTACCCTTTATGTTGAGGTGTAATCCTTCGGGTGACTACAGCATCAACCTGTGCCCATCTGGGCTGAAAGGACACATTCAGAACTGTGTATTTCAAAGAGTCGTGGTCTTATTCAAGCTCAGTATCCCTGATCCACACAATGGTCTATTTCTAACCTGGTAAATTATATTTCCGGGTTCAAACACTTTGGAAGATGTTTCCCAAAACGTCCCAGAGAAGCAGCCTCTGATAACCCCTCTTGCTATTCTTTACAACTTCCTCTCCAGAAAGCCTCTCCTAATTGGAATGCAGTCTGTTCTCACCCCACAATGAAACACTTTAATTACTGCTTGATAAATCCCACATGAGTGTCTCCCACCATCTCTAAGGTGGATCTATGGCCACACGTTTCATGTGGGCAGCCAGGCCGCCTGCTTAAGAATCCCACCACAGACTGTCCAACTTTGCTGAGGCCACACACCATGACCCTTCCCCCTAGACTCTGCCACAGGAAGGGAGGACCCCACCTTTCCCACTCCATTCACAAAGCATAAAGTATGGGGAAACATGTCTCTCTTCCTACCCTCTAATTCATGTGGCCCCTTTCCCTTACCCCCAATTCCCCAAACCATACCTGACCTCACCCTGGCACTTTCCTTTCTCCTAACATGGCACAGTCTCAACAAGCAAGGAAAAATATCTGGGTGTAGCACAGTCATGAAGACCTGGAAATGAATCCCCCACCCCCACCCCAACTCCCAATCTGATGTTGATTTTAGAAGGGTTGGTACACGAATAATTTAGTCCACTCCAAACAGATTTGTTAGATTTTTAATAAGAACATGGAAATCCCAATCAGCCCTTCAACAAAATTAAAATACAGAAAGTGAAATTAAAAGTATTCTACATTAAATGACTTTTATTAAAAAAAAAAAAAGTAACTGTGAACATATAAACAGCCTGCAGGGCACTACAGTACAGCTGGAGAGAGATACATTTTCCAATGTACCTATGGGCCAATGAATTCCACCATTTTCAAATAAATCCTTAATCAGACTCCACTCATTTGGAAAGTTTTGCTGAAAATATTACTGGATAAAAAACAGAAAACCTCATGTTGGAAATCAACTGTCCTTCCCATTTGGAAACGTTAAGAGGAGTCCCCAGGGAACACTGGTAACAGGTGAAAATGGTTCCTGGAATCACCAGTGTTGTACACACACATGGGGAACACACCACAGCTTAGATGTGACAAAGTTCCTTCTCATATGACTGTTCCCTCAAGGTAAGACTAAGATGGGAGGGGGAGAAAAAGAATCCTAAAAAAGCCAATTTTAAAAAATTCTGCTTTGGCTGATTTTGTGCTATAATGGGTAGCTGATTTCTAAAAATCATATTTCTTCAAAGAGTTTTATATCGAAAGGAAGACTAAATGTAATGTGCCTTTCCTCATAATCCAGGAAAACAACTGTGGTATTTCAAAAATTCTAAAAATATCTACTTTCATGAAATAGTAACTATTTCACTACAAACCTATTTTTCACTAAATACACACATTTCCTAATCCTGGAGCCTCCTGGGAAAAGCAGTGGGTTCTCCCTGGGTCTTGCAAGACTCCAGTGTTCACAGGAGAGTGTGGGGAATGGCTTCACCCCGTCTCCTGGGATGGGCTTAGTCAGAGGTCACGTGCAGAAATGCTATCAGACTTCCACCAGGCATGTTTAAGCAATTACCCCATACTTGTACCAGTTATGTGATTTCCCCTACCTCCAAACACATTCCCACTTAACTAGGCACAAGAGGAAAAGAAAAGAAAGGTGTGCCCGTGAATCTCAAATCAGGAGAATGTGCAGGAAAGCCCCGCCATGTTCAGGCAATTTGGATTTCCAAAAGGCCACAGGATAGGGATGTGGCACTCTTGGCTTGGAGTCTCAAACTGTGTGTGTGAACAGTACGACTTTCCTGTGTCAACCTTCGGTGTTGAGGCAGCGTAGAAGAGAGTGGCTGGAGAGTTTGGAATACTGACCACACTGGCTCCGGGTGAAGGGCCTCTGCTCCAGCAAAGAGCCCTGCCGTTCCCTGTTAAGTGTTGTGAGTGAAAGACCTGCTTCACAGGGGAGCTTGGAGTTTCTCCATGCCTAGGACCTTGCCAGTTTGGATTCATGAGCCTTGAGGGTGCCAACCGCATCTTTCACTGCATGGTAAATGATGTTCTTCACCTAGAGAGGGTGTACAGCAAAGTCAGTTCACAGCAGCCCCATGCAAATGTACGTTCTACCTTGACTGTAAGCCTACTGGTTTAGTGGGGAAACTCCCAACAAGGACTGTGTGTTCCTTTATCAATCCCCACAGTCATTTACAAATCACATAGGGCATAAGGTCTGTACTCAAAAAAGAATAATGAAGTTATGTGAAAGGCTATCTGATCACCATCATTTATGTGCTTACTATGTCCTGGGCAGGCGCTGCTGCTGAGCTCTTTATGTGGACCTTCGCTTGATCCTTGCCAGAATCCTATGAGGTAGGTTCTATTATTATCATGCCCAATTTACAGAGGAGAAACTGAGGAAACTAAGGCCACAGTGAACACCTGGAGAACTTTGCTTCCTTATATGGTTAAGAGGCTTCCTTAAGGTTCTACAGCTAATAAGGATGCATTAAAACAAGAGGGGAAAGCAGGATTATGGCCTATTTTTTCCCTTCGTGCTTATATGTTTTCTGATTTGGATATATTACCTGTGAAATTGGAACACACAATAGAAGTTATTGAAAAAAGTGAACAGGCATATTAAAGTGAAGAGAATAAAGACAGTTTTCTTTTTTTTTTTTTTGAAAAGGAGTTCTGGTCTTATTGCCCAGGCTGGATTGCTGTGGCCGGTCCCCGGCTCACTGCAAGCTCTGCCTCCCGGGTTTACACCATTCTCCTGCCTCAGCCTCCTGAGTAGCTGGGACTACAGGCGCCCGCCACCACGCCCGGCCAGTTTTTTGTATTTTTGGTAGAGACGGGGTTTCACCATGTTAGCCAGGATGGTCTCGATCTGCTGACCTCGTGATCCGCCTGCCTCGGCCTCCTAAAGTGCTGGGATTACAGGCGTGAGCCACTGCGCCCGGCCTAAGACAGTTTTCTTTTAAAGGGCTGGCAAGAAAATTGAGGTTATTTCTGGGGAGGAAAAGTGGGGAAATGCAAAGGGGAAGGGTACATGGATGTTTCAAACATGTAGTTGCTGTATATATATGTGTGCTATAATTTCTTAAGCTGGGTCATGGGCATCCAAGTCCCTCTTTTACTATTCTCCATTAATTTTTTTGCATTGCTTCAACAAAGATTTATGAATACCTACTATGTGTCAGACATTGTGCTAAGGAAAAGCAGTGAGTAAAATAGTAAAATTCCTGCCTTCACAGAGCTTAAATAGCTTACATTCTAGTAGGGTTAAGTAACAGATTAAAAAAACATATATCTGTATCTATATCTATATCTCAGATGGTGAAAATACTACAGGAAAAATAAAGTAGTGAAAGTGGGGCTGGTAGTGCTGGAGCAGGAGTTGTTATTCTAAACAGAGCAGTCAGGAGTCAGGAAAGGTCTTCGTTTTTTGTTTTTTTTTGTTTTTTTTTTTTTTTGAGATGGAGTCTAACACTGTTGCCCACGCTGGAGTGCAGTGGCACCAATCTCAGCTCACTGCAACCTCCGCCTCCTGGGTTCAAGCAATTCTTCTGCCTCAGCCTCCTGATTAGCTGGGACTACAGGCGCCCGCCATCATGCCTGGCTAATTTTTGTATTTTTAGTAGAGACGGGGTTTCACCATATTGGCCAGGCTGGTCTCGAACTCCTGACCTTGTGATCTGCCCGCCTCAGCCTCCCAAAGTGTTGGGATTACAGGCATGAGCCACCGCGCCCAGACTGTTTTTTTAAATAAAGAGACAGAGTCTGTTGCCCAGGCTGGAGTGTAGTGGGGCAATCATAGGTCAAAACTCCTGGGCTCAAGTGATCCCCCCACCTCAGTCTCCTGAGTGGCTGGGACTGCAGAAACACAGCCAACATCCCTAGCTCAGGAAAGGTGTTATGGATAAGGTGACATGTTACCCTTATATTCTCATTCTATCTAAACACCAATGTTGGACGGGCACAGTGACTCACGTCTGTAATCTCAGCATTTTGGGAAGCCGAGGCAGGTGGATCACCTGAGGTCGGGAGTTCAAGACCAGCCTGGCCAACATGGTGAAACCCTGTCTCTACTAAAAATACAAAAATTAGCTTGGTGTGATGACACGTGCCTGTAATCCCCAGATACTTGGGAGGCTGAGGCAGGATAATCGCTTGAACCCAGGAGGCAGAGGTTGCAGTGAGGCAAGATCACGCCACTGCCCTCCAGCCTGGGCAATGGAGTGGGACTCCATCTCAATAAACAAACAAACAAACAAACACCAACGCTGATTATACTTTGTATAAAAACTTTATGGTTGGCTGGGTGCAGTGGCTCACTCCTGTAATTCCAGCGCTTTGGGAGGCAGAGGCGGGCAGATCACCTGAGGTCAGGAGTTCGAGACCAGCCTGGCCAAAATGGTGAAACCACGTCTCTACCAAAAAATACAAAAATTATCTGGGTATGGTGGTGCATGCCTGCAATCCCAGCTACGTGAGAGGCTGAGGCAGGAGAATAACTTAAATCCAGGAGATGAAGGATGCAGTGAGCCAAGATCACACCACTAAACTTTCATTTGGGCAACAGAGTGAGACTGTGTCTCAAAAAAAAAAAAAAAAAAAAAAAGCCGCGGTGGCTCACATCTGTAATCCCAGCACTTTGGGAGGCCGAGGCGGATGGATCATGAGGTCAGGAGTTCAAGACTAGCCTAGCCAAGATGGTGAAACCCCGTCTCTATTTAAAAACTACAAAAATTAGCCGGGCACAGTGGCAAGTGCCTGTAATCCCAGCTACTCGAGAGGCTGAGGCAGGAGAATTGCTTGAACCCAGACGGCGGAGGTTGCAGTGAGCCAAGATCATGCCACTGCACTCCAGCATGGGTGACAGACTGCGACTCTGTCTCAAAAAAAAAAAAAAAAAAAAAAAGAAAAGAAAAAGGAAAAGCGCATCAGACTCAGAGTTGAAGGTGACTGAATCTACCAGCAATTAAGAAAAACCTCTTCAGGCTGGGCACAGTGGCTCACGCCTGTAATCCCAGCACTTTGGGAGGTCGAGGCGGGTGGATCACAAGGTCAGGCGATCAAGACCATCCTGGCTAACACGGTGAAACCCCGTCTCTACTAAAAATACAAAAAAATAGCCGGGCATGGTGGTGGACGCCTGTAATCCCAGCTACTTGGGAGGCTGAGGCAAGAGAATGGCGTGAACCCAGGAGGCGGAGCTTGCAGTGAGCTGAGATCACGCCACTGTACTCCAAAACCTCTTCAATCTGATCTATCAACAACCAAAAAAGATACACTTGAGCCACAGGCATGCCAGAGGAAAAGAGGCCACAGTGAAAGCCTAGAGAATTCTGCTTATTATTTTTTTTTTTTGAGACGGTGTCTCGCTCTGTCGCCTAGACTGGAGTGCAGTGGCGTGATCTCAGCTCACTGCAACCTCCGCCTCCCAGGTTCAAGCGATTCTCCTGCCTCAGCCTCTCGAGTAGCTGGGACTATAGGCGCGTGCCACCATGTCCAGCTAATTTTTTGTATTTTTAGTAGAGATGGGGTATCAACATGTTAGCCAGGATGGTCTTGATCTCCTGACCTCGTGATCCAACCACCCAGCCCTCTTTGTTCTTTTTATGCAACTGAAGTACCTAAGTGTATTAATGATGAAATTCTGCCCTTAAAATTCCAATCCATTTCAAGAGCAGAGGAAACCTAATCTGATTGTTCAGCTCTGCTCTACAAGGGGATACAGTTCTTAGCGACATGAACTATAATCCCTAGCAGAGCTCTAAGAAATTGAGTCTGCATAGAAATCTGCTATGAGGAGCAGCTTCAGCGCAATATTTCTTCTCAGAAACATGCTTAGAACACACTGCCATAGTGCTTTTCCCACCTGTTTGGGGAGGTCAGTCTAGTTAGCTACTAACACTTGTAATACTATCACTCTGAAAGGGAGAGAAATAAGGACTGTCACAACAGAAATGATTAGGTTAAGCAGTGGCTCATACCTGTATTCCCAGTACTTTGTGAAGCTGAAGTGAGAGGATCTCTTGAGCCCAGTAGTTTGAGAGCAGCCTGGGCAACATAGACCCCGTTCTATTAAAAAGAAGAAAAACTTTTTTTTTTTTTTTTTTTTTTTTTTAGATGGGAGTCTTGCTCTGTCACCCAGGCTGGAGTGCAGTGGCATGATCTTGGCTCACTGCAACCTCCACCTCCCAGTTCAAGCAATTCTCCTGCCTCAGTTTCCTGAGTAGCTGGGACTACAGGCGTGTGCCATCATGCCCTGCTAATTTTTGTAAAAAAGAAGAAAAACTTTAAATGCTTCCTAAAAGGACTCCATATCCCCAAACTTCTTCCTGCGTCATTTCTCCTCCACAATTAGACCTTCAGAGAATACCCTCAGAAAGGAGAATGTGCTTTCTGTGTAATGTATGTGAGTATGCAATGAGAAGACAGAGTGGGGTAGAGGGAGGAGTTATTTACCTGCAGTTTATCCTCATGATTTGTATGAGTGTTAGAGAGATGCCTGAATTCCTGAGTCAGGCGGAAACAGTGCTTTACATGTTCTGGAGATACAAAGTCTTCTGCTACTTTTATGCAACTGTATAGATTGTGAACCTGAGAGGGGCAAAGTGCAGAGGAGAAATATCAGACATTAGAGATTCAATAATATATGGAAAATGTCCATGATATAGTTAAAAAAACCCTTGAGAAACAGGTGTGATACTTCCATTTTTATAACAACACAGAAAAGCTGTTAAGTGCAAATGTATAAATAAAAGCAATGGCCAGGTGCAGTGGCTCATGCTTGTAATCCCAGCACTTTGGGAGGCCAAGGCAGGTTGATCGCTTGAGCTCAGGAGTTCAAGACCAGCCTGGGCAATACGGCGATATGGTGAAACCCCGTCTCTACCAAAAAAAACAAAAAAAAAAAAAAGAAAAAGGAAAAAAGAAATACATAAAAATATTAGTATTTGCACAGAAAATGTTCTGAAAAAATATACACCAAACTGTTAACAGTAGGCTCCCTCTGAGGAAAGAAACTAGATTGGGAAGGTAGGATAAGGGGATTGATAAGAAGAGTATGCTATAAGTAGCTGAGCTAGGACTTGTCACTTTTTCTTTAATAGCTTGCATTGTTTAAATTTTTTTTTTTTTTGAGACTGAGTTTCGCTCTTGTTGCCCAGGCTGGAGTGCAATGGTGCGATCTTGGCTCACCACAACCTCCACCTCCCGGGTTCAAGCGATTCTCCTGCCTCAGCTTCCTGAGTAGCTGGGATTATAGGCATGTGCCACCACACCCAGCTAATTTTGTATTTTTAGTAGACATGCGGTTTCACCATGTTGGTCAGGCTGGTCTTGAACTCCCAACCTCAGGTGATCCACCTGCCTCGGCCTCCCAAAGTGCTGGGATTACAGGCGTGAGCCACCAGACCTGGCCCTGTTTAAAATTTTTTAAATGAGCCTTAATGTTACAAGGAAGAAAATAGAAGCATAAAATAAGTTGCAGCATAAGAGAAACCAGTCTAATCCAGCTACTTAAATCTCTTGGTAGATTAGCAAGAAAAGCAGAAATAAGAAAGCCCATGGAACTGTTCAACCCAACCCCCAAGCAGGAACCCACCTGGTGTGGGGCTCCAGCAGGTATGAAAACAGCATCACCTAGGAACTGCACGATAGCCCAGCCTTGCACGCCATACTCCTCATAGAGTCGCTTACGGAGGGTCTGGTCCAGGTACCAACTTTGGTCATGAATTGGGTCATGATCAGGGGGGTTCTCTTGGCCTTGTTCTTCTCCAACCTGCAGCCATAATCAAATCCAAAGATGGGAAAATTAAAAATTATTAATAGCATAAATCCAACTTGCTGCAGCAATGTCCTAAGATGGGGGGGGGATGGCAAAACTTTATTCTAGTCAACATCCTCTAGGTGTGGATTCAAGCCTTTGGGCTTTTCCACCCGAGGTACCATGGCCAACAGGTCTTTTTTTTTTTTTTTTTTTAGACGGAGTCTCGCTGTGTCACCCAGGCTGGAGTGCAGTGGCGCGATCTCGGCTCACTGCAAGCTCCGCCTCCCGGGTTCACGCCATTCTCCTGTCTCAGCCTCTCCGAGCAGCTGGGACTACAGGCGCCCGCCACCACGCCCGGCTAATTTTTTGTATTTTTAGTAGAGACGGGGTTTCACCGTGGTCTCGATCTCCTGACCTCGCGATCCGCCCACCTCGGCCTCCCAAAATGCTGGGATTACAAGCGTGAGCCACCGCGCCCGGCCGTATGGCCAACGGGTCTTTAATGCCAAGGGACTCTACATGAGAAACCCTAGATAGGGTGTCTCAGCATCCAGACCCTTGATATGTGAGCTGGAAGCACAGCCCACCCAAGGGCGTACCTTTCGGAGCAGCTCCCGGATTTTCTCTGCATCCTTGGCTGCATAGATGTGCCATAAAGCACCTGGCTTCTCTTTTCCATCATGAATCCTCTGCTTCGTCACCTCATCAGCATCTCCCTCATCAATTGTCTTGAGTACCTCTGAAAAGAGCAAAATGACACTTTCAATGTAGTCAGCCATTTCAGTACCACTGAGTGAAACGAAATCTCCAATTTAAACAAATTGAGTTTTTACTCTTCTCCATCTCTGGAATAATGTAAGGCAAAATCAGAAAATTCATACCGGTCTAAGCTCCCTACACACAGAACATTAAACCTTCTTTAGAGATTCAGCATTTTTGGAGGTATAATTTCCCCTTAAAACATATTTTTTGCGTACACTGTGTTGCCATATCTTATGTTTAACTTGCAGGTTATTTCCCGCTACAAGTATATGGAGTCTATATATTTTCTCAAGACCCCTTCAAACACTAGGATTCTGGATTTAAGCCCACAAAGCATAAAGCATCACTGGCAAGTGAAGAGGGTTGGCTTCTAATGCTTGTCTATTACAATGACCTACACCATAATGAATGCTGCAGGTGTGCAGAATCCAAGGCAAATGTAGGCTGGGCATGGTGGCTCATGTCTATAATCCCAGCACTTTGAGAGGCTGAGGTGGACGGATCACCTGAGATTGGGAGTTCGAGCCCAGCCTGGCGAACATGGTGACACCCCATCTCTATTAAAAATACAAAAATTAGCCGAGTATGGTGGCACATGCCTGTAATCCCAGCTACTTGGGAGGCTGACGCATGAGAATTGCTTGAACTCAGGAGGCAGAGGTTGCAGAAAAAACAAAAAAAACGAAAAAAGAAAAAAAAGCACATGTAAAGCAAGGCACAGTGGCCTTGCTTGTAGGCCCAGTTACTTGGGAGGCCGAGGTGGGAGGAATGCCAGAGCCCAGGAGTTTGAAGCCAGTCTGGGCAACATAGTGAGACTCTATCTCAAAAAGAAAAAAAAAAAAAAAATTATCCCTGAACCTTGAGATTTTGAGCTACTTATTTTCTTTTAAAAGAGTATCCCTTTTTCTGAAATTTCCATAATGAACATGTATTAACACTGAGATGGCAGGAAGTATAAATACAGCAAAATATCACTTTTATGCTTCATTTTTATGAAGGTCCTGGCTTTATCATCTGTCACTCCACAGTTGATCTGGCTGATAGGTCAGGTCAGAACTCTGCCCTTTCTTCATTTCTCTTTGAGAGGCTACAAAGTGGAAAAGGGTAGCATTTCTAGAAAGAGACTCTAGTCAAAGATACGCAAAATAGTACTCTTCTCTATTAGAACCTCCTCCTTTATCTAGCAACATCCACTGGGCACCCACTTCCCATCAGACCTGGAAGAAACAAGAAAAAGCCACTAGGGGAATAAGAAAAGAAAAAAGAAGCCGGGTGCAGTGGCTGACGCCTGTAATCCCAGCACTTTGGAAGGCTGAGGCAGACGGATTACCTGAAGTCAGGAGTTTGAGACCAGCCTGGCCAACATGGCGAAACCCGTCTCTACTAAAAATACAAAAATTAGCAGGGCGTGGTGGCAGGTGCCTGTAATCCCAGCTACTTGGGAGGCTGAGGCAGGAGAATCGCTTGAACCCGGGAGGCAGTGGAGGTTGCGGTGAGCCAAGATCGCACCTCTGCACTCTAGCCTGGGGGACAGAGTGAGACTCTGCCTCCCTCCCCCTCCCCAGAAAAAAACAAAAAACAAAAAGAAAAAGAAAAAGAAAAAAAAAAGGAAAAGCCACTGGCCCTAAGGATGAAAACACCCAACTGTATTCCCAAGACAAAGCCTCACTATCCTAAAGCAGTGGATTCTAGAAAGCATACCTTCATCATGAGCACCCTCCCCGATGGGAATCCCAACATACACCATCACATTAACAGCATCAGACACATCTAAGTGAAGATTTGTTGTACCAACTCTTCTATCTTCTGCTGTTATCAACCCTAAAGGAGAAAGGAAAATATGCAAGGTGAAGGACCAATATTCGGAAGAATCCACATCGACACTACATCTGAAAACATGCTCAAGGGTGTTCTTAAATGAGTAAAATTAGGAGAGTGAAGTCTATTTGTTTATGAAGAAATCACTTTCATCTCTTTTATACTGTTTTAAGACTGATTTCTCATTGACACTGGCCACGGAACAAATCTACCTCCAAAAAACGATCTCTCCATGAAAAACAAAACAGATATGGGCATTAGGCATATTCAGATAAAGCTGAGCTTTCACTGTGATTTAGGTCATCATTGGCCTTCACAAAGCACTGGCTGGGTAGCATGGCACCCAGACCTCTTCATTATTATTTTGTCAAGTCTCTTATACTCGAGAATATGGCTCCTTGGGTACAGCTCTTGACAGGAAACTTCCTCACTACTGGAGACATGTAAGCTTATGGTCTGGGCCCACATGGATGTTATGAAAACCAATATGACAAAAGCAAACATATTCAAGACCATCTTGGATACTATTCACTTCTCCAGCACTTGCCTGCAATCATCTCTACACCCGACATTGACCACAGATATCCCTCTATAGTTGAAATAAGAACAACAGTCCCCCAAAAGGGCAATTTTAGCCTCTCCCTCATACCATAGGCGTTGTACATCTTGGGGCCCAGATCAGGCCTTACAAAGTAGCTAGGTAGCCTAGAGGCCAGATTGAGCCTGCCATCTCGTTTGGTATATTCTGGCAGAGGAAGGTTCTCCATCAGATCTTCAAACCTATAAAAGTGCAGGAAAGATGACTTAGCTTGTTATAGGGGAAGAAAGCCAATAGACAAAGTTCACTTTTCTGTGATGACTTTGTGATGGCTTCTGAAGATGACACCACCGCAGGTCACTAACCTGGTTGGCATCATGTCTCGAAAATCTTCCCCAGGAGGCCAGTCCTTGAGTTTGAGCACCATTGGCTGCCCATCTTCTGACCGTAGTCGTTCTGGAAGACAGAGAATACTCCCACAAACATCTGCTGGTTTGGCTGGTGTCCGATTTTCAACAGTAACTAAGTTTTAGGAGACTAACCTCTTTTTTTTCTTTTTTGAGACAGTCTTGCTCTGTCACCCGGGCTGGAGTGCAGTGGCATGATCTTGGCTCACTGCAACCTCCGCCTCCTGGGTTCAAGTGATTCACCCTGCCTCAGCCTCCTGAGTAGCTGGGATTACAGGCGACCACCACCACGCCCGGCTAATTTTTGTATTTTTAGTAGAGATGGGGTTTTGCCATGTTGGCCAGGCTGGTCTCAAACTCCTGACCTCAGATGATCTGCCTGCCTTGGCCTCCCAAAGTGCTGGGATTACAGGTGTACGGCACTGTGCCCAGCCTAGGAGACTAATCTTTTTTTTTTTTTTTTTGAGATGGAGTCTCGCTCTGTCACCCAGGCTGGAGTACAGTGGCCCAATCTTGGCTCACTGCAGGCTCCGCCTCCCAGGTTCACGCCATTCTCCTGGCTCAGCCTCCCGAGCAGCTGGGACTACAGGTGTTAGCCACCACGTCCAGCTAATTTTTTTGTATTTTTAGTAGAGACAGGGTTTCACCATGTTAGCCAGGATGGTCTCGATCTCCTTACCTTGTGATCCGCCCACCTCAGCCTCCCAAAGTGCTGGGATTACAGGTGTGAGCCACCGCGCCCAGCCCTGGGAGATTAACCTTTTATTTCAGACTTGTAAACCCCCATAATGGACAAGGTGGGCTTTGTTTTCCTCACTCGGTACTTTAGTGTGTGTCTTCTTTTTCCATCTTACAGGGATTCTATCCCCCTTCCTCAGAGTGAAAGTGCTCTGCACAGCCCATGGAATCACATGATTAAGTTCAGGCATGCTCTGGGAGTCATGTGATTGCCATGTAAGCTACACAGTTGGCACCAGGGCAGAATGTTCCCCCACCAAATGGGTATAATTTGGATTTATTTATTTACTTTTGAGACAGTCTCACTCCATCACCCAGGCTGGAGAGCAGTGGTGCCATCTTGGCTCTCTGCAACCTCTGCCTCCTGGGTTCAAGTGACTGTCCTGCCTCAGCCTCCTGAGTAGCTGGGATTATAGGCACACACCACCATGCCCAGCTAATTTTTGTATTTTCAGTAGAGATGGGGTTTCGCTAAGTTGGCCAGGCTGGTCTTGAACTCCTGACCCCAAGTGATCCACGCCTCAGCCTCCAAAAGGACTGAAATTACAGGAGCGAGCGACCGCGCCCGGCTGTTTTTTTTATTTATTTATTTTTTCAAGTCCCCATTATGCCCCAGAATATAATTTATTATTCAAGGGCAGAGCTGGGCATATAGATGCTTATTTTCCAGTCTGCTATTACTGAACTAGATATGAAAGCTACTTACTGCATATGATCTCGAAACCATCCCAGAAATCCCGAACTTTCACATCGGAAATTATAGCGCAGTTTCTGCAGTTCACCAAGTCTACATCCTGGTCTCCAAATTCCTGGCTAAAGGCTTCTGGCTTCCAGAGCTCAGACTTGAGCTTCTTATGTACCCCCGAAACCAACACTGGCTGTGGAAACAAAAATATCCCAATCAGAGCAATCTAGGAAAAACTTCCAGCTCTAGGGCTGAGACAGAATAGGAAGGTTTCCTGAGGAGGGCCTCCTCTTCTCCAGGAAGCTCTACTGTTCTTTCCCAGTTGTATAATCCATGGATTTCCACATATCAACTAAAGTGAAAACAAATGCTTCTACTCTATTGTCATGCTTGATTCTCACCCTGGGGAAATCACTTCTGTTGCCCTAATACCTACCACTGTTTTGAGGTGAGAGGACAAAAATCTGACAAGCCCAACTTTGAGAACACTTCCTCATATTGAAAATGACAATGTCACGAGCTCCCCTTCCTCAAGCACCTGCTAAAGTTTTTAAACTAGGGAGTGTTATCACACTATCAAAAAACTTGTGTGGCTTTAAAACATTTGCCTAGAAAAGTACTACCTACCTCCAACCCCTCCTCTGCCCCATCTTAAAATCACACTTAAGGATTTTTCTCTAAAGGTGTCATCAATGCCAGATCACCACCTAGCAGAAATTTCAACTGCCTTTTTAAGAACACAGAACTATACAGCTTAGAAACAAGAGGATGCAAAGTGTGTTTTTAGTAATCTCCTTGCTTTTATTTATTTATTTATTTTTGAGGTGGAATCTTGCTGTTGCCCGGCTGGAATGTAGTGGCATGATCTTGGCTCACCACACCCTCTGCTTCCCGGGTAAAGTGATTGTCCTGCCTTACCCTCCCAAGCAGCTGGGATTACAGGCACCCACTACCATGCCCAGCTAATTTTTTTTGTATTTTTAGTAGAGACAGGATTTCACCATGTTGGCCAAACTCCTGACCTCAGATGATGCGCCTGCCTTGGCCTCCCAAAGTGCTGAGATTACAGGCGTGAGCCACAGTGCCCGGCCATCTCCTTGCTTTTAAAAACCCAAGACAACTTGAAGTAGCACAGCTATTACAATAACCTCACTATGTCTAAATCTCCCTGGCAAAAAGAGAGACCTGGAATTGTCCAGGTAGCTGTGGTAGGCAGGCAGAGTTGGCCCTTGGAACGACTTATTCTTGCTTACCTGACCTTGCTTCCAACACTCCCGGAAGATCTTCCAGTTGTTTTTGTTGCTGGGGTCATGGAGACACAGAAGCCTGCCATCACAAAGCCAGGAGTGAGAAGTATGGGGATCTAGCACATTTAACCCCATCACCATCTCCTTTACTTCCTTCTGGGTATCAGTCAAGTTGCAGGCCCGCTTTGAAGCATCTGAGGTTTTCTTATTTTCTACCACTGAGGCAATGATGTGGTCAAGAAAGTTGGGTAGGCTGGCCTTGCTCTTCACTCCCTGCCAGACACAAATCCATCAGGTAAGCTTGACTGAAGCACCATGAGAACGGCATTCAAAAAACTGTCTCACAATTGTATTCACAAGGAGTTCTGATCTATCTGATTAAATTCTACAAAAGTTATTAAAATGTCTTTTACAACTGGAAGGGGGATAAGTCAACATCTTAAATTCTTTTATCCTTCATATTTTACCTTAATATTTAGGAAAGAAAAGTATAGAAAGATCCCTTCTGCCTCGAGATCTGAGACCTAAGAAATAGCTTTGGCATCAGCCATTCAATATACAAAGCACATAAGCATGTAGACTGTAGGGATCATCAAATGCTGTAACTGAGTGGAAAAAGGTCACTTAGTTTGAGGGTTCTAAATTTTTCCTAACCAGCATGCCCAAGGGATACAATACTTCAATTAAGTAACTGAAGTGATTTATCAAGGCAATGGTTTTCTACCAGGGAGTACCTCAATGAAGGGTGTAGCAGAGTGTCCAAGAGGAAGTACATTCTGAAAGCAGTCTCCTACTCTCCAATTATTTCCTCACTACTATCCCACTGAGAATCACTCACCTGTTTCAGCTGATGGGAAAGCTCAGGCCCAGAGATGAAAGTGACATACCTAAGGTCACAGAACTGAAGGTAGGGAAGCTTTTATAAACGGGATAATCGTATGCTTACAGTATTACTAATCCCTGTCTCTATAAAGTATGTATAATTATGTAACATCATGGGAGAATTAGAAAAAGAACTGGCGGTATGATGAGCAAGTATACATAAAATGGTCCAGGCTGGGCATGGTGGCTCATGCCTGTTAATCCCAGAACTTTGGGAGGCTGAGGTGGGTGGATTACCTGAGGTCAGGAGTTCGAGACCAGCCTGGCCAACATGGTGGCCAACCTGTCTCTACTAAAAATACAAAAATTAGCCCAGTGTGGTGGCATGTGCCTGTAGTCCCAGCTACTTGCTCAGGAGGCTGAGGCAGGAGATTCATGTGAACCTGGGAAGCGGAGGCTGCAGTGAGCTGAGATCATGCTACTACACTCCAGCTTGGGCAACAGAGTGAGACTGTCTCAAAAAAAAAAAAGTTACTTATCCAAAAGAGAAACAACCCAAATTGTATAGAGGGCTCAGTCACCCACAATTCATCATGTTTCAGCCATTAGTCATAAAACAGAAGAAGAAACATATTTATGTATTCGCTTGAAATGATCTGCAGGACATATAAACTAAACATCAGAAAAGCAAGATGTAGAACATTTAGGGGAAAAACATACATATGATAATATCTTGAGAAACACTGGAGACTTCTAGAAAGGGAAACAGGTGGCTGGGAGGCAAGGGTGCAAGGGAAACTTTTCAGTCGAAACCTTTTTTATTTTATTTATTTTTTTGAGACGTATCTCCCTCTGTCACCCAGGCTGGAGTGCGGTGGTGCGATCTTGGCTCACTGCAACTTCTGCCTCCCAGGTTCAGGCGATTCTGCTGCCTCAGCCTCCCGAGTAGCTGGGATTACAAGCATGTGCCATCATGCTTGGCTAATTTTTGTAGTTTTTTAGTAGAGACAGGATTTCGCCATGTTGGTCAGATTAGTCTCGAACTCCTGACCTCAAGTGATCTGTCCGCCTCAGCCTCCCAAAGTGCTGGGATTACAGGTGTGAGCCACTGTGCCCAGCCTCTTTTCTATCTTTCAGATATTGTACCTTGTGAATTCATTCATTCAATAAATGCTTACTACACATGACTGGATCAAACACCATGGCACTAGGGATACACTACAGAATAGTCAAAAATGCCTTTAGGAGAGGCAAGAAACAGAAAATCAAACATGTAATAGGTTAGATGGTAATGAGTGCTATGAAAAAAACAAAGCAGGGAAAATCGGTATGTGCAGAACTGACAGTGTGATGGAATTTTAAAAAGGGTAATGTATGAAGAAAGGGTTACTGAAGGTAACATTTCAGGAGTTAGGTGAGGGAGCTAATGATGAAGCAAGATGAAGCAAGTGAGGTAGTTACACGGGAAAGAAATTCTAGGTGGAGGAAATAATAAGCGCAAAGGCCCTGAAGAGGGAGCATGCCAGGCCATGTTCAAAGAACAGCAAGAAGGTGGGTGTGGCTGGAACGGAGTGAACAGGACAGAGAGTGGTAGTTGAAGACAGAGAGGTGAGAAGAAGATGAACAGATAGGGCTATGGCCTCATAGTCCAGGTGTGTGACTCTACTCATCGGTAAGCACTATAAGGACTCTGCTCATCTTATGAGAGAAAGAGGAAGCCCTTGAAGGATTTCAGGCAGAGATTAAGATATGATCTGACTTATATTTTATTATTTTTCTCCTTTTCATTTCTTTTTTTTATTTCTTAATAAAAAGCCTCCCATGGGATGACATATTTTAAAAGAACCTCTCTAGCTACTGTGTTGAAAATACACTGTACATTGTAAAGGGCGGAAACAAGGGGACCTGTAAGGAATTTATTGCAAAAACTTAGGCGAGATGTTGGCTCAGAACAGAAAGGAAGCAATAGAGCTGATGAAAAATGAGTGGATTCTGAATATAGTTTGAAGATCAAATTTGAACGGATTTGCTAACAAATTAGATATGAAAGGTAAGACAGGCGAGTCCCAAATGATTCTAAGATTTCTGGTGCAAGCAATCACAAGGACAGAGATGCCACCAACCAGTAGGGGAAAACTAAGGAGAAGCAAGTTTATGGTCAGAAGATCAGGAGTTCAGGCTTAGATGCATTAAAAGTTTGAGACATCTATTAGATACCCAAGAGAATATAATACAAATGTACTGTCCAGGTTAAAAAAAAAATTAATGCCTGCTATTATCAAGAAAAACAAGATCAATGTATTAACTTGTCTGCTGATGACCGAAAAACTTCAAAATCTCAACTTTTACAGACTTCCTAACATGGTACCAAAGGTTCACTACTTAAAAAGATCTCAAACATTCCCAAAACTTTAAAGAGAGACCTTGTCAGCTTGCCAATGTAGAGAACACAAATCACCCATGTACCCTCTAACCCGATTATCTGATCTCTGATGGTTCTTTCATGGAAAAGCTGCAAAGGCTAGAGTTGCAGAGGGGACACTTACTGCTGAGGATGTAGAGAAGACCGGGGGAAAGGGTATGCCTGTGTCCAAGGGGGTTTGAGGAAGTTTTCCGGGCCCGGAGTGAAGGAGGTCTCGAAGGCTAGACCCTTCGGTTTTGTTGTTGGAGGCAGTGGGACCCAGCAACAGACTGTTAAAAAGCTTTGGAGTCAGCGGAGAGACCTTTGCAGTGGAGTTGAACGAGTCCAGCCCAAAGGGTGAATGAGACTCTTTATTGAGCACCGACCTCAGGGACCCTGCTTCTGTAAGAACATAACCGGGAATAGCATTAGGTACAAAAAGGAATAATCAGCACACAACTGACTCCTAAAAATCAGTCACATGGGAAGGAGGAAAGATTCTCTCCTTTCCCCTGCACCCCCCGAACTGTGTAGTATGGTTTGTTTGGGTCAAGCCTTACAAGCTATAATTATAGGAGGTCTCACAGCCAAGGAGAAACTCTACTACTTCTTTAACAGATCTGAATTTCAAACTCCCTTTTGTCATTCATCTTTCATCTCCCTCACTTCTTAAGACAGTGTTTCAAGTGTATCTTCAGAATACCTGTACTGAAGTCACTTGGAGTGCTTGTTAAAAATGGAGATCTTTACCCCCTGAGATTCTGATTTCATAGTTCTGGGTAGGACACAGGAATCTGCATTTTTAACCATTCCCCAGCTGATTCTTGTGCCCAGTGAAAACTTCTGCTCTAAGTCTGCTCTCAACCCTGGCTGCATAACAGAACTATCTGAGAAGCTTGTTAAAAGTCTTGTATATGGCCAGGCACGGTGGCTCACGCCTGTAATCCCAGCACTTTGGGAGGCCGAGGTAGGTGTATCACCTGAGGTTGGGAGTTTGAGACCAGCCTGACCAACATGGAGAAACCTCGTCTCTATTAAAAATACAAAAAAATTAGCTGGGTGTGGTGGCGCATGCCTGTAATCCCAGCTACTTGGGAGGCTGAGGCAGGAGAATCGCTTGAACCCGGGAGACGGAGGTTGCAGTGAGCCAAGATCGTGCCATTGCACTCCAGCCTGAACTCCAGGCAAAGAGAGCGAAACTCCGTCTCAAAACAAACAAACAAACAAACAAAAACCTCTTGTATGAATTCTGACTAAGGTGATCCAGGGTAGGGCCCAGGCATCTGCCTTTTTAGAGAAGTTCCACTTCTAGAAAGAAGGTGAAAGGCAGTCCTTCATTTTTTTGAGACGGAGTCTCGCTGTTGCCCAGGCTGGAGTGCAGTGGCGCGATCTCGGCTCACTGCAGGCTCTGCCCCCGGGGTTCATGCCATTCTCCTGCCTCAGCCTCCCGAGTAGCTGGGACTACAGGCACCCGCCACCTCGCCCGGCTAATTTTTTTGTATTTTTAGTAGAGACGGGGTTTCACCGTGTTAGCCAGGATGGTCTCAATCTCCTGATCTTGTTATCCGCCCGCCTCGGTCTCCCAAAGTGCTGGGATTACAGGCGTGAGCCACCACCAAGGCCCCGGCAGTCCCTCATTTTTATGTGATTAGCCAGAGAAAGCAAGTAGCACGTTTCATAAATGTGGATGGTAATGTGTGAGTTCAAAGAATCCTGGAAAAAACTCATAATTTCTACCACAGGCAGAGCAGAGGTTTGTGTGCATCTCACCTTTTGTTTCTTCTTTAGCCTTCTGAGTTGCTAAATCTGCCAACCAGTGCAGGGCGGAGGAGGGCGGGGCCGTGTCAGGGCAAGGAGGCCTGATGGCTTTCAGTTCACTATTGCTATTTGATGCCGAACTGTCTGTTTTCAGAGGCTCTTCAGATCTGATGTCAGTGCTGTCAGCTTTGGGAACATGGTCTGGCTCTGGAGTTGTTACTGGTGCCAGTCCTCCTCCGCCAGAGAAGGTAGTTTCGTTTCCAGAAGAGGCACTAGGGTTTATGCTAGGAAGCTAAAACGCAGAAGGCCAACATGATTAGAGTGCTGTGATTGGGTAGAAAAAAAAACAATACAACTAGTAATGGCTTCACATACTAAATAGGTCTGGGAAGAATAATCTGTCATGTAAACTGGCATTTCATACATTATTTAATTCAACATATATTTATTAAGTCCTACAACATGCCAGAAACCAGGCTAGTTTTGTGGAAAGATCAGTGAACAAGGCTTGAAGTTTGTAATCTAAAATAAAGAGTTAGCATGCCTGACAAAATTTCTGCAATGGTGAATTGGTAATTTAAATGACCTCGTAGTGCTGTTCTTAGGATTACATAAAATAGCATATGCAAAGGTCTTAGCATAGTTCTGACACAGATAAATGCTAAATAAATGTTTATTACTCTTACTGATTTTTCCAAATAATTTGCTCTATTTACATACTCTATATAGTCAACTCTACTGAAAATATATCTCAAGACCCCTCAGCATTAATCCCTGTGCCTCTTATCATCAATGATGTGTTGTAGCAGTGTTGCCAGAAAGGCCATGGAATGTTGTGGGTGTCTGAAAAGAAAACCAGGCCGGGTGCGGTGGCTCATGCCTGTAATCTCAGAATCTTGGGAGTCCAAGGTGGGTGGATCACTTGATGTCAGGAGTTTGAGACCAGCCTGAGCAACATGGTGAAAGCCTGTCTCTACTACAAATACAAAAATTACCCGGGTTTGGTGGCGCATGCCTGTAGTCCCAGCTACTTGGGAGGCTGAGGCATGAGAATCACTTGAACCTGGGAGGCAGAGGTTGCAGTGAGCCAAGATCATGCCACTGCACTCCAGTATGGGCCAACAGAGCAAGACTCTGTCTCCAAAAAAAAAAAAAAGAGACAAAAAAAAACAAAAACAAACAAACCAAAAAACCAAAACCAAAAGTGACAGAGCAATGTGAAAACCACTGCCTCTGAACCCAACTCAGTGAGCCAATCTTCATATTTCTGTCTTCTGCACCTGAGATGAATCCAGTGACAGGGACCATGTACCTTCTCAGATAAGACTCAAGAAGACCAGCAGTATTCTTAGCAACCTTTTCTATATTCTTTACCCATACAAAGACCCTGAGGTATGTACCTTGACAAGATGCTAAGAATCTCTTTGTGCTATCAGTCAACCATGAACTCGTTTAAAGATGAAGAGAAACTGTACCAATCAGGAATAATTAAAATCCTTTGAGTAAAGTTATTTAAGCTCTCTCTAGAAAGGCTTCTCCATCTCCTGATTCCTCAGGAATCCTACAGTAGCCTGGCATAACAGAGTTCAAAAGGGGGCATTTCCTGGTCCAAAAAAATTTAAGCTTCACTTAGTTATACCCACACACAGCAGTTTACCTGTGACATCCCATTGGTGACGGCAGGTCTCAATACAGATTTGTTCTGTCGACTGATACAAGGGCAGTTTGCTTTAATTCCCCACTTGCCCCGGGCAGCATGTACCATGTCTCCAATATTGTAAAGAGCTGGGAAAAAAGGTAACAATAAAAATAACACCAGAATACTCGTATATGCCACGTATTGTGCTAAGAGTGTTCTTTACATTATCTCCCTCAATCCTTACCACATTTCAATAAGGTAGCTGCTTTTATCTTCAAGTTTTGATTATCAAACTGAGACTGAGAGAAGTTAGGTCATTTGCTCAAGTACATAAAGCTGGTAAACAGAAGCACTAAGACTTTAGCCCAGGTATATCTACCCCTAAAGTTCTGTTACTTTTAAGCACTAAGCTACACTCCTTTCCCTCTTCTAGTAAACATTAACACGGTATCCTCCAGGAGAAACTCTAGGGGTAGATTCTCTAGTGTTTAAGAGTATAAATATTGGCCAGGTGTGCTGGCTCACGCCTCTAATCCCAGCACATGGGAGGCCAAGGCGGAAGAATTGCTTTGAGGTCAGGAGTTTGAGGCCAACCTGGCCAACATGGTGAGACCCCATCTCTACTAAAAATACAAAAATTAGCTGGGCATGATGGTGCGTGCCTGTAATTCTAGTTACTTGGGAGGCTGAGGCACGAGAATCGCTTGATTCTAGGAGGTAGAGGTTGCAGTGAGCTGAGATTGTGCCACTGTACTCCAGCCTGTGCAACAGGGTGAGACTCCGTCTCAAAGAGTGTAAACATTTGGAATTGTATACTTTATTGTAAGTTATACCTAAAAAAAAGGTAAAAACTAATAGATCAATGTAAACTTTATATGGGTAAATATTTAACTATACTAAGAGCTGCAGGGAGCAGGCATCCTACCACTGCACTCAGGAAACCCTTTGGCTTAGAAGCAGTGGGGTATAAGGGATCCAGGGGATGCTCCAGCAAAGTTTTCTTTGTTTTTTTTGTTTTGTTTTTTGTTTTGAGACAGTCTCACTGTGTTGCCTAGGCTGTAGCGCAGTGGTGTGATCTTGGCTCACTGCAACCTCCGCCTCCTGGGTTCAAGCAATTCTCCTGACTCAGCCTCCCTAGTAGTTGGGATTACAGGCACCTACCACCATGCCTGGCTAATTTTATATTTTTAGTAGAGGCGGGGTTTCACCATGTTGGCCAGGCTGGTCTCAAACTCCCGACCCCAAGTGATTCACCTGCCTCAACCTCCCAAAGTGCTGGGATTACAGGTGTGAGCCACCATGCCTGGCCTGTGGCAAAGCTTTCTTAAGTGGAAGATAATATAGGCAGCAGTTTGGTAGAGTCATCATCTTCAATGGATGTATGTTAATGGAAGTACAGAAGCTAGGCATACAGAACTTCTGGAAGAATCACTGAAGTAAACTGGGATTGTGACACAAACATAACCATTCATTCCTACTGCTGAGCAAGCTGTCTTCCTCATGGATTCAAGATATCTTATTGTCTTCAGCTGGATTTTTTAATTATATGAGATGGGGTCTTGCTATGTTGACCAGTCTGGTTTTGAACTCCTGGCTTCAACTGATCCTCCAATCTTGGCCTCCCAAAGTGCTGGGATTACAGGCATGAGCTACCACACCTGACCATTTTAGCTGTTTTACAAGCCTAAAACCAGAAGTCTTTCTGAAAGTCTAGGCACTGGCTTTTTCATTCTGGTCCAGCCAACTACAGGAATGTGAAATGATATCTGGAAACAAGACCAGGTCCTCTGACCAGAAATCGGGAGCAGTATGTGCAGTGGCCACGTGCACACTAACACATATCTAAAGATCCAAATTTGGCTGAACACAGTGGCTCACGGTTATACTCTCAGCACTTTGGGAGGCCGAGGTGGGAGGGTCATTTGAGGCCAGGAGTTCAAGACCAGCCTGTGCAACATATTGGGACCCCATCTCTGAAAAAAAAAAATTAAATAATAAGCCAGGTGTGGTGGTGCATGCCTGTAGTCCTAGCTACTTGGCAGGCTGAGGTGGGAGGATCACTTGAGGTCAGGAGTTCAAGGCTGCAGTAAGCTATGACCACACCACACTGCACTCCAGCCTGGGTGACAGAGCAGACGGTCTCTTCAATAATAATAATAGTAATGATAATAATAATAATAATAATAAAGATCCAAATTCTCAGAGAAATCTGATGATGCTTAAAAGAAAAAATGAGGCTAAATCATTTCAAAAAATTTTATGGTGTATGGCTATCTCAACTAAAAACATTTCTTCCACCAAATCTAAAAAAGGAATTTCCTTACCTGTGCCAGGAATAATTTGTGTGGGCATGAGATTCTCTGGTTCGTGGGACTGTCCCTTTGCACACTTCAACCAGGAGAAAACTTCTTCATCACCCATCTCTTCCGTCTCTGAAATAGAAATGATTTCACTTTTATAAGGGTCAAAAAAACGGATCCTTCTCAGTGAATGGGAGTTTCATAACCGCAAAAGCCAATTTTCTCAGGGCCGAAGGAGATAACAGCTAACTTAAAAAAACAAAAAGCCTCTGCTTTACTGAGATTTTATTTATTTACTTATTTTTGAGACAAGGTTTGCCTCTATTATCCATGCTGGAGTCTAGTGGCTTGATCATGGCTCACCGCAACCTCCACCTCTCTGGCTCAAGCCATCCTCCCACCCTAGCCTGCAGAGTAGCTAGGACTACGGGAGTGCACCATCACTCCCGACTAATGTTTGTATTTTTTTGTAGAGATGGAGTTTCGCCATGTGGCCCAGGCTGGTCTCCAACTCCTGGGCTCAAGTTCCTGGGCCTGCCTTGGCTTCCCAAAGTGCTGGGATTACAGGCATGAGTCACTGTGCCCAACCTAAGGTATAATTTATAAAGAATAAACCCAGCAATTTAAAGTGTTTACTTCAGTGAGTTTAGAGAAACTGAATGAACAACTACCACAATCACGACACAGAACCTTTCTATTCCATCTCCAAAAGTTCTCTCAGGCTCTTGGCAGTCAATTCTCTTCCCTTAAGCCCTGGCCATCAGTGATCAACTTTATAATACTAAAGTTTTGCTATTGGCTGGGTGCAGTGGCTCAAGCCTGTAATCCCAGCACTTTGGGAGGCTGAGGCGGGCGGATCATGAGGTTAGGAGATCAAGACTATCCTGGCTAACACGCTGAAACCCCGTCTCTACTAAAAATACAAAAAATTAGCCAGGTGTGGTGGTGGGCGCCTGTGGTCCCAGCTACTCGGGAGGCTGAGGCAGGAGAACGGTGTGAACCCGGGAGGCGGAGCTTGCAGTGAGCCGAGACTGCGCCACTGTACTCCAGCCTGGGTGACAGAGCGAGACTCCATCTCAAAAAAAAAAAAGTTTTACTTTTCAAAAATTTCATATAGAGGCCGGGCGTGGTGGCTCACGCCTGTAATCCCAGCACTTTGGGAGGCCGAGGCGGGCGGATCACGAGGTCAGGAGATCGAGACCATGGTGAAACCCCGTCTCTACTAAAAATACAAAAAATTAGCCGGGCGTGGTGGCGGGCGCCTGTAGTCCCAGCTACTTGGGAGGCTGAGGCGGGAGAATGGCATGAACCCGGGAGGCGGAGCTCACAGTGAGCCGAGATCACGCCACTGCACTCCAACCTGGGAGACAGAGCGAGACTCTGTCTCAAAAAAAAAAAAAAAAAAAAAAAAAAAAAAATTTCATATAAATGGAAGCATGTAGGATGCAGTCTTTGTGTTGGGTTTCTTTCACTTAGCATAATGCTTTTGAGTCATCTATATTGTTGTGTGTATTAGTAATTCATTCCTTTGTATAGCTGAGTAGTATTCCATGGCATGAATGTACCATAACTTGTTCATCTATTCATCAGCCGGTTTTTGGCTATTATAAAGCTGCTACACGGCTGGGCGCAGTGGCTCACACCTGTAATACCAACACTTTGGGAGGCAGAGGTGGGCTCAGGAACTTGAACCTGGGAGTTTGAGACCAGCCTGGGCAACATGGCAAAAAAAAAAAAAAAAATTAGCCAAGCATGGTGGCACATGCCTGTGGTCCCAGCTATTTGGGAGGCTGAGGTAGGAGGATTGTTTGAGCCTGGGAGGCGGAGGCTGCAGTGAGCAGAGATTGCTCCATTGCACTCCAGCCTGGGCAACAGAAAGAGACTGTCTCAAAAACAAAAAAACAAAAAAATAAATAAAGCAGCTATAAGCATTCATGTATAGGTCTTTTTGTGGAAATGTTTTTATTTCTCTTGTAAATACCTAGCAGTGGGATGCCAGGTCATATGGTAAATTTTAGCTTTATAACTTTGTAAGAAATGACCTTATTGCTTTCCAAAGTGATGGTACCAATCTGCATTCCTACCAGCAATATTTAAGAGGTCTACTTCTTCTACATCCTTGATAATACTTGATACTGTCCGGTTTTCTTTTTTTTTTTTTTTGAGATGGAGTCTCACTTTGTCGCCCAGGCTGGAGTGCAGTGGTGTGATCTCGGCTCACTGCAACCACTGCCTCCCCGGTTCAAGCAATTCTCCTGCCTCTGCCTCCCGAGTAGCTGAGACTACAGGCGTGTGCCACTATGCCCAACTAATTTTTTGTGTTTTTCATAGAGACGGGTTCAATGTTAGCCAGGATGGTCTCAATCTTCTGACCTTGTGATCCACCCGTGTCGGCCTCCCAAAGTGCTGAGATTACAGGTATGAGCCACCACGCCTGGCCAATACTGTCAGTTTAATGAATTTTAGCCATTCTAGTGGACATAATAATTTCTCATTATGGTTTTAATTTGTATTTCCCAAATTAATTACAATTTTTCCCATGTACTTACCTGCCATCGATCTATCTTTTTTGGTGACGTATCTGTTCAAACCTTTTTAAAACTAGCTTGGGCTGGCATGGTGGCTCACATCTGTAGCACTTTGGGAGGCCAATGTGGAAGAATTGCTTGAGCGTAAGAGTTAAAGACCAGGATGGGCAACACAGTGAGACCTCATTTCTACAAAACCAAACCAAAACAGAACAACAATAACAAAAAAACGGGCTTGTTTGCCCAGGCTGGTGTCAAACTCCTGCTGGACTCTAGTGATCCTTCTGTCTCAGCCTCCCAGGTAGCTGGGATTATACGTGTACACCACTATGCACAGCAGCTTTTCATTTTCTTTTTGGAGACAGGGTCTTACTCTGTCACTCAGGCTGGAGTGTAATGACATGATCATGGCTCACTGCAGCCTCAACCTCCCAGGGTTAAATAATTCTCCCACCTCAGCCTCCTGAGTAGCTGGGACCACAGGTGAAAGCCACCACATCTCGCTAATTTGTTGTAGAGATGAGGTCTCCGTGTTGCCTAGGCTGGTCTTGAACTCCTGGGCTCAAGCAATCCCACTGCCTTGGCCTCCGTAACTGTTGGGATTACAGGTTATAAGCCACTGTGCCTGGGCTATTTTCATTTTCTTAAACGTGTCTTTTTTTTTTTTTTGGAGATGGGGTCTCACTCTTTTGCCCAGGCTGGAGTGCAGTGGTGCAATCTCGGCTCACTGCAACCTCTGCTTCCTGGGTTCAAGCGATCCTCCTGCCTCAGCCTCCCAAGCAGCTCAGATTACAGGTGCCCGCCACCACGCCCAGCTAATTCTTTGTATTTTTAGTAGAGACAGGGTTTCACCATGTTGGCCAGGCTGGTCTTGAGCTCCTGACCTCAGGTGATCCACCTGCCTTGGCCTCCCAAAGTGCTGGGATTACAGGCATGAGCCACTGTGCCCAGCCTTTACGTGTCTTCTGAAAAGGTAAAGTTTTAAACTTTTATATTAGGCTGGGCACAAGCCTGGCCAACATGGTGAAAAACCCTGTCTCTACTAAAAATACAAAAAAAACTAGCTGGGGGTGGTGGCAGGAACCTGTAATCCCGGCTGCTCAGGAGGCTGAGGCAGGAGGATCGCTTCATCTTGGGAGGTGGAAGCTGCAGTGAGCTAAGATTGCACCACTGCACTCCAGCCTGGACGACAGGACGAGACTTCGTCTCAGAAAAAAAAAAAAAAAAAAAATTAAAGGAATAAAAAATAAACTTTTATATTTTTCATTTGCATTGTGTTCTATCTAAGAAATATTTCTTTAGTGCAAGGATACAAATATTTTATTTCTTTCTAGAAGTTTTAGTTTTAGCTTTTACGTTTAGCCCTATGGTCCACTTAAGAGTTAGTATTTTGTATATGGTGGGAGGTAAAGACAGAGGTTCCTCTTTTTTTTTTGGAATATGGATATACAATTGTTCTAGTACCATTTGTTGAAAGGGCTATCCTTTCCCCCACTGAACTACCTTGGCACCTTTGTCACAATTGATTATATATGTGTGGGTTTACTTCTAGATTGTTTTCTGTTCCCTTACCACAGTGTCTTAATTACTGTAGCTTTAATATTAATTCCTGAAATGTAGTACAAGTCCTCCAACTTGAATCTATTTCAAAATTGTTTTGGGTATTCTAGATCCTCTGTATTTCACATACATTTCAGAATCATCTTGTCAATTTCTACAAAATGGCCTACTGAGACTTTGATTTGGAATTGCATTTAATTACCTATCAATTTAGAAGAAGTGACATCTTAGTATTCCACCCTCTATTTTTCTTTACTTTTTTTTTTTCTTTTAAGATGGAGTTTCGCCCATTGCCCAGGCTAGAGTGCAATGGCACGATCTCAGCTCACCGCAACCTCTGCCTCCCGGGTTCAAGCGATTCTCCTGCCTCAGCCTCCCGAGGAGGTGGGATTACAGGCATGTGCCACCATGCCCGGCTAATTTTGTATTTTTAGTAGAGACAGGGTTTCTCCATGTTGGTCAGGCTGGTCTCGAACTCCCAACCTCAGGTGATCCGCCTGCCTCGGCCTCCCAAAGCGCTGGGATTACAGGCGTGAGTGAGCCACGGCACCCGGCCTATTTTTCATTATTATTATTTTTTCTTTATCTTTTAACAATTTTTTTGTAGAGATGGGATCTTGCTGTGTTGCCCAGCCTGGTCTCAAACTCCTGGCCTCAAGTGATTCTCCCACTTCAGCTTCCCAAAGTGCTAGAATTACAGACATGAGCCACCACACGCAGCCCATATTCAATCTTTGGATCCACAAATGTGGTATATCTCTTCATTTATTTAGGTATTCTTTAATTTCTCTCAGTAATATGTTGTAGTCTTCAGTGTATGTGTCTTGTAGGTATTGGCTAAATTTGTCCCTAAGCACTTCATGATTTTATGATGCTATTGTAAATAACACTGCGGTGCGATCTTGGCTCACTGAAGCTTCCACCTCCCAGGCTCAAGGAATTCTCCTGGTTCAACCTCCCATTACATTTCAATTTCTAATTGTTCATTGCTATCATACAGAAAAATAATTGATCTTTGTATGTTGACTTTGTATCATGTAATATTGAAAAAAACTCATTATAATTTTAGCGTTTTTGTAGATCTCTGGATTTCTACAGATGATCACGTTGTCTGAGAATAAAAACCATTTTACCTCTTTCCAACCTGTATATGTCTCTTTTGTTTTCCTTTTCCCCTTTTTCCCTTTTGTTTCTTCATACTGACCACTAACTCCAGTAAAATACTGAACAGAAGTTACAAAAGCAGACATCCTTGCTTTGTTCCTGAACCTAAGAGGAAGAAGTCAATCTTTCATATTACATGATATTCTACTTGTACATAGTTGTGTTTTTCAAACATTATTTCATTATCATTCTCCAAAGAGCCTTTTCAGACTTCGTTTTGTGGTCATTGTGCTCTCCACCCAAGAAATTTTAATACCAGATATACTGTATATCTGTTTATGTATTATGACCCCCTGAAAGGGCACAAAAAGTTAACATTTTAGATTCTCCCTCCCAAGCAAGAGCCAATTTTCACCTGATGAGAATGCATAGCCTAGGTTTTTGATAATTTAGACAAATGATTTTTCTGCTATATCTTGAGATCATGTGGTTATTTTTTAGTCTACTAATATAGTGGACTGCACTGATTTTCAAGTGAACCCCATTTGTTCATGATGTATTATTCTTTTTATGTATCTCTTGACTTAAACTTGCTAAAGTTTTATAAAATATTTTTACATCTATGTTCATGACCGATACTGGGGCTGTAACTTTCTATGCTTCCCATGTCTTTATTTGGTTTTGATATTAGTATAATGCTGGCTTCATAAAACAAGCTGGTAAGTGTTTCCTCCTATTTTCTGAAAGACTGTGTGTATAATCGGTATTATTTCCTCCTTAAATGCTTGCTATAATTTACTAGTAAGGCCACCATCTAGACCTTAAGTTTTCTTTGTTGAAACTACAAATTCAATTTCTTTCTTTCTTTTTTTTAAGGAGTGTAGGAGCAAAGGTTTAATAGGCAAAAAAAAAAAAAGAAAGAAAGAGAAAGGAAAACAGCTCTCTCTCTAGTGAGAGAGAGGGGACTCCCAAGAGGAAAAGACCAACTGGTGGGGCAGATGTGCTGGATTTTACTCAGGCTTGAGGAGGCGGTGTCTGATTTACATAGGGATTACAGATCGGTTCAATCAGGTATGATGTTTACATAGCTTTAGGGGAAGGCTGGCTACCCCACCCTAATGTTATTATGCAAATTAACTTTCCCCTTGGCTGGTGCCATCTTGTCTGCTCCTTACTGTACATGTGGTTGACAAAGAGAAGGGAAGATGAAGCTCCCATCTTGAACATGATTTCATAACTGCTAACATCTATGTCTGCAACTGAATTTTACAGGCTGCTCTTTGTTAGAAAGAAAATAATTTGGGGCTGCTTTTCATTAAATGGAAAACCTTACCAAGGACTTCTGTACCCTCAGTATCCGCCTAAGTAATTTCTTCTTAACACATGTATCATTCCCCTCTCTGGAGTGGTAACCCTAACTACTATTAGGGGCTGTTGGACGAGGACTCTTTCTGGCTACTTCCTGCTGAAAAGAGGTGTTGTGTGGGGAACAGCAGGTAGGGCTCCTCCTGGGGCCGATCTAAGAGTACTGGGAAGAAAGGCATGTCCATGTGTGGTTCTGTCTGCAGCACCATTTGGAGTCTGATTGCTGTTAGCCATTCCGATGGGTTTTAACACTGGTTTGCCTCCACCAGATGTTGTGTTTTGATGAATGCTGTACCTTGGTATCTGGGACGAGGTCCCCAGTATGAAGCAGCTACAATGTCTGGGGTAAATACCTGAGGTTCATCATCTCGTGCCAGGAAAATTTTGGACACGGACACACATGAGGAATTTAGGAGTGGAGATTTAACAGGTGAAAGAAAGAGAAAGAAAAAGAAAGGAAAACAGCTCTCTCTCTAGTGAGAGAGAGGGGACTTCCAAGAGGAAAAGACCAAGTTCTTAATGTAAAGTTATTTAGGTTCTCTATTTGTTCTCAAGGGAATTTTGATGGTTTGTGTTTTTCATGGAATTTGTCCATTATATCTAAGCTGTAAAAGTTATTGGCATAGACTGGGCGTGGTGGCTCACACCTGTAATCCCAGCACTTTGGGAGGCTGAGGCAGGCAGGTCACCTGAGGTCAGGAGTTCGAAACCAGCCTGACCAACATGCTAAAACTCCATCTCTGCTAAAAATACAAAAATTAACTAGGTTTGGTGGCATGCACCTGTAATCCCAGCCACTTGGGAGGCTGAGGCAGGAGAATCGCTTGAACCCAGGAGATGGAGGTTGCAGTGGGCTGAGATCGTGCCACTGCACTCCAGCCTGGGCGACAGAGATAGATACTGTCTCAAAAAAAAAAAAAAAAATTTATTGGCATAATAATGTTCATAATTTTACTTATCCTTTTAATGTCCAAAAGATCTGTATTGAGGTCCTCACATTCTTTTTTTTTTATTATTATTAAAGAGATAGGGTCTCACTATGTTCCCCTGCTGGTCTCAAACTCCTGGATTCAAGTGATCCTCCCACCTAAGACTCTCAAGTAGATGAGAGTATAGGCACACGCCACTGTGCCTGCATCTCTCATTCTCTCATTGGTAAACTGTACCTTCTTTTTTTTATCACGTAGGCAGAAGATTAGCACATATAAAATATCTTTTTCTCATTTATACTCTTTTAAAAAGTTAATTGTTTAACTTTTCTTTCTTTTTTTTTATTGAGACAGAGTTTCACTCTTGTTGCCTAGGCTAGAGTGCAATGTCGTGACCTCAGCTCACTGCAACCTCCACCTAAGTGATTCTCCTGCCTCAGCCTCCTGAGTAGCTAGGTCTACAGGTGCCCGCCACCACGCTCAGCTAATTTTTTTTTGTATTTTTAGTAGAGACAGGGTTTCACCGTGTTGGCCAGGCTGGTCTCAAACTCCCGACCTCAGGTGATCCGCCCACCTCGGCCTCCCAGAGTGCTGGGATTACAGGCATGAGCCACGGCGCCCAGCCAGGCTGTCATTCTTATCTTTGTTACTCTATACACAAAATGTGCTTTGGTGTGGTTTTCTTAATGTTTCTACTGTTTGGAGTTTGTTAATTTTGTGTTTACATAATTTTCACCAAATCTGGAAATTTTTTGATTTAAATATTTTTTCTGCCTCTGCTCTCCCACTTTTTCTGAAACTCTACTTGTATGTTTGGTAGACCACCTGATATTTCCTGAAGCTCTACAAGGCATTCTTCAATTAATAAATGTAGGTCATTTTTCTCTGTACTTTGTTTTAGATAGCTTCTTTTGTCATGTCTACAAGTTTAGTCTTTTTTTTTTTCTTCTACGTTATCTAATCTGCTGTTAATCTCATCTGGTGTAAATACCTGAGATATTTTTCATCTCTAGAAGTTTTCATTTGGGCTTTTATATATCTTCTTTTTCTCTCCTCATCACATCATGTATTTCTTTAAATTCTTAATCATATTTATAAGATGTATAGTAGCTACATTAAAGTTCTTTTTTTTTTTTTTTTTTTTGGTTGAGATGGGGTCTTGCTATATTGCCTAGGCTGGAATTGAACTCCTGGGTTTAAGTGATCCTCCTGCCTCAGCCTCCCAAAGTGCTGGGATTGCAGGTGTGAGCCACCATACCTGGGTTAAGGTTCTTTTCTATTCTTTTTTTTTTTTTTTTGAGACAGTTTCGCTCTTGTTGCCCAGGCTGGAGTGCAATTGCACGATCTTGGCTCGCTGCAACCTCTGCCTCCCCAAGTGATTCTCCTGCCTCAGCCTCCAGAGTAGCTGGGATTACAGGCACCTGCCACCATCGCTGGCTAATTTTTTCTATTTTTCGTGGAGACAGGGCTTCACCATGTTGGCCAGGCTGGTCTCGAACTCCTGACCTCAGGTGATCCACCTGCCTGGGCCTCCCAAAGTGCTGAGATTACAGGCATGAGCCACTGTGCCAGGCCGGTTCTTTTCTATTCTATTATCACTGTCATTCTGGGTTTTTTTCCTATTGATTGATTATCCGTCCTCAGCTTACTGGTCATGTAAAAGTTGGTATTTTTGCACACTTGATAATTACCGATTAAATGCAAGGCTTTGTGACTTTTCTGGGTAATGGGTTTTGTTTGAAGGGTGCTCCTTTAAATATTCCTTTAAAGGATATTTGGTGTTAGTGTGGTGCACAATTAAGTAACTTGCTAATCAGTTTGCTTCTTCCAAGGCTTGCTTTATACTTTGTTATGGAGGCTCCAGAATAGTTTTTATTCTGAGACTAAATTAGTCCCACTACTCTTCACACTGGCTGGTGGGAATACAAATCATAAATTTTGTGAATTATTCAGTCAACTGCTTTCTGAAGGTTCCATCTTGGGCTTTGAGGAGTTTCATCTCATTCATGCACAGATTACTATATAGGCAAAAAACCGAGGGGCTCTCTCTGTAGAGAGTTCCAGCCTTTTCAGCACTTTGCCTTACTCTTCTCAGACTGTCATCTGTGTCTCTAGTCAGTAAGGTTGCCAGTTTCTGTTTTGGTTCTCTTTCCCCCTTGCTATAGCCTAGAAACTGTGCCTAAGCAGTAAGCCAGGGCAACTGTAGTGATCACCTTGTTTTTTTCCCTTCTCTTAGAGATAACAGTCCCATGTTGCCTGTTGTTCAATGTCAAAAACTGTGGTTTCATATATTTTATCTCGTTTTCTCATTGTTTATGGCAGGAGGGCAATTCCTGTGGCAGTTAATCTTTCATGGACAGGAGCAGAATACTCTAGCAGCTAACAATAATGGAATACCTGGTGGGTGTCAGGTCCTATTCTAACCACATTACATACAACACCTCATTCAAAACAACAAAGCTGTGAGGGAAGTACTGATATCTTTGTTTCACAGACAAGAAAATTGAGGCTCTGCAGGATTAAGTAACTAGCCCAAGATACAATAGTTGGTACAATAAGAGGTAGAAATAGGTGTCACATCACAGTAGGCTAAACTCTAAACCACTGTACAATGGTGATATTGCACCTCCGAAGAGGGAAGAATGAAAAAGTCAAGGGGCAAGGAGGGTTTCTGGCATGTAATAAGATAAAGCAAGAACCAAAGGCAGCAAATAATTTGAATAGACATTTTTCCTAAGAAAATAAACAAATGGCTAGGCACAGTGATTCACACCTATAATTCCAGCAGTTTGGGAGGCCAAGGCAGGAGGATCACTTGAGCCTGGGAATTAGCGACCAGACTGGGCAATGTAGCGAGACTCCATCTCTACCAAAAAAAATTAGCTGGGCATGGTAGCACATGCCTGCAGTCCCAGCTATGCAGGAGGCTTAGGTGGGAGAACTGCTTGGGCCCAGGAGGTTGAGGCTGCAATGAGCCATGATGATGCCACTGCACTCCAGCCTGAGTGACAAAGTGAGACCCTTTCTTAAAAACAACAACAACAACAAAAAAAAAAAAAAGAAAAGAAAAGAAAAAAAAAGCATACTCAACATCATTAGTCACCAGGGAAATCAAATCAAAACGACACAATCAGATACTACTTCACAGCCACTGTGATGGCTATAACAAAAAAGACAAAGGACAAGTATTGGCAAGAATGTGGAAAATTCCCTCATACATTACTGGTGGGATTGTAAAATAGTGCAGCTACTTCAGAATACAGTCTGGCAGTTCCTCAAAAGGTTAAAAGTAGAATTGTCATATGCCCTAGCCAATTCCACTCCTACATATATATATATACTCAAGAGAAATGCGACCATACGTTCACACAAAAAAACTGTACACAAATGTTCACAGTAGCACTATTCATAATAGCCAAATGTGGAGGCAACCCAAAAGTCCATCAACTGGTGAATAAACAAAACGTAGTATATCCAAAAAAGGAGTATTATTTGGCAATGCAAAGGAATGAATGGTTCACATGTGCTAAAACACAGATGAAACTTTAAAACATTACACTAAGTGAAAAGGGCTAGTCACAGAAGACATAACAAAGTGTAAAGCAAGCCTTGGAAGAATCAAACTGTTTAGCAAGTTACTTAGCAATGCACTAGACTAGACACGATAGTGTATGTTTTTTTTTTTTTTTTTTTTTAGATGAAGTCTTGTTCTGTTGCCCAGGTTGGAGTGCAGCAGTGTGATCTCAGCTCACTGCAACCTCCGTCTCCTGGGTTCAAGCGATTCTCCTGCCTCAGCCTCTTGAGTAGCTGGGATTACAGCCACATGCCACCATGCTCAGCTAATTTTTGTATTTTTAGTAGAGACAGGGTTTCACCATATTGGCCAGGCTGGTCTCGAACTCCAGACCTTGTGATCTGCCTGCCTTGGCCTCCCAAAGTGCTGGGATTACAGGCGTGAGCCATGGCGCCTGGCCGATTCTATGTTTATGACATGTCCAGAATAGGCAAATCTACAGAGACAAAAAGTAGACTACTTGTTAAAATAGCATTAGTCTAAAAAAAAAAAGAGAAAAAAGTGGACTAGTGGATGCCGAGGTCTGAGGAGGAATCGAGAGTGACTGATAATAGGTATGGGTTGTTAGGTGGGGTGTGGGGTGATGAAAATGGAATTAGATAATGGCTCTACAACCTTGTAGATTTACTTTAATTAATTAATTGATTTTTAGATAGGTTTCACTCTGTTGCCCAGGCTGGAGTGCAGTGGTATGATCACAGCTCACTATAACCTCAAACTCTGAGCTCAGGTGATCCTCCTGCCTCAGCCTCCTGAGTAGCTATGACTACAAGCATGTGCCACCATATCTAGTTAGCTAATTTCGTTCTATTTTGTAGAGATGGGGTCTTGCTGTGTTACCCAGAGTGGTCTCAAACCCCTGGCCTCAAATGATCCTCCTATCTTCCTCTCAAAGTGCTGGAATTACAGGCATGAGCCACCACACTAAGCCTTGTACACATTAAAAGAGGTGAATTTTATGGCATGTGAATTATATCTCAATAAAGATGTTATTTAAAAAAAAAAACACAGGTACAGTGGCTCACGCCTGTGATTCCCAGCACTCTGAGAGGTCGAGGAGGATCACTTGAGCCTAGGAGGTCAAGGGTGCAGTAAGCCATGATTGTGCTGCTGGGCTCCAACCTGGGCAACAGAGCGAGAACCTGCCTTAAAAAAAAAAAAAAAAACAGGCCGGGCGCAGTGGCTCACGCCTGTAATCCCAGCACTTTGGGAGGCCGAGGTGGGTGGATCACGAGGTCAGGAGATCGAGACCATCCTGGCTAACAGTGAAACCCTGTCTCTACTAAAAATACAAAAAATTAGCCGGGCGAGGTGGTGGGCGCCTGTAGTCCCAGCTACTCGGGAGGCTGAGGCAGGAGAATGGCGTGAACCCTGGGGGGCGGAGCCTGCAGTGAGCCGAGATCGCGCCACTGCACTCCAGCCTGGGCGACAGCGAGACTCTGTCTCAAAAAAAAAAAAAAAAACAAGGAAAAATTAAGAATAATCCTTCTTGTCTTGTTTCAGCCTTCCTAGGCTAAGTATTTGCCATTTTAAGGTCTTAAAATACAACAAAGTTGAATGAAGCCAAGTAGCTAAAGAGATAAGGCCATTCCTGCCTCAATTTTCAAATCCCACAACACCATGGACATACCTCCAGGTTACCTTTCGAGCTGCACAGGACAATGTTTACTTACCACTGCGTGGCCGGCTTTTCCTGAGCCGGTAACAGTCAAGGCAGACCCCAAATCCACATTTGCGACAAACCCAGTGGATGTTGAAGAGAGTTGTTTCACAAACATCACACATCTCCCGTACACCACGCACAGCTCGCTTCCATGCCACTTTCTCTGGTGGAAAGAGGAAACAGAATTGGCATTGATCATCCTGACCAACAGCAAAAGACCCCAGACTCACTGATCCCTACTCAAGCTATTTTGTTCAGCAATAAAACTCAAAGATTCATAAAGTCTGTGTTTCTATAATTGTAGGAGAAACTAAATACAATAATTTCTAGTATTTCTGAACAAACTGACTGTACAACTTATTTATAATATAATGGTATTTCAAGGGCTCATGGTAATACCAGGACATAACCTATTGTCAAAAAGGAATTACTGCCACATGTTATCACTTAAGGAATTGTAAAAAAAAATTTTTTTTTTTTTTTTTGAGATGGAGTCTCACTTTGTCGCCCAGGCTGGAGTGCAGTGGCGCGATCTCGGCTCACTGCAAGCTCCGCCTCCCGGGTTCACACCATTCTCCTGCCTCAGCCTCCCGAGTAGCTGGGATTAAAGGCACCCACCACCAAGCCTAGCTAATTTTTGTATTTTTAGTAGAGACGGGGTTTCACCATATTGGCCAGGCTGATCTCGAACTCCTGACTGCGTGATCTGCCTGCCTCTGCCTCCCAAAGTGCTGGGATTACAGGCGTGAGCCACTGCGCCCAGCCGGAATTGAAAAATTTTTAATTGGGGGAGTTTAAAAATAAGAGGATTTCTCTCTTGAAATTTAGGATATAGGGCTGGGCGCGGCAGCTCATGCCTGTAACCCCAGCACTTTGGAAGGCTGAGGCGGGCGGATCACGAGGTCAGGAGATCGAGACCATCCTGGCTAACACGGCGAAACCCTGTCCCTACTAAAAACACAAAAAATTAGCTGGGCTTGGTGGTGGGTGCCTGTAGTCCCAGCTACTCAGGAGGCTGAGGCAGGAGAATGGCGTGAACCCAGGAGGTGGAGGTTGCAGTGAGCCGAGATTGCGGGACAGAGTGAGATTGTCTCAAAAAAAAAAAAAAAAAGAAATTTAGGATATAATTTCACAGTATAACTTTTCTTTTTTTTTTGAGTCTCGTCTGTCGCCAGGTGATTTCGATCAGGTCCGCCTCGTTCCTCTGCCTCCACCCTAGTGGGATAGAGGTCCACCCCTAATTTTTTTTTTGTATTTTTAGTAGAGACGGGGTTTCACCGTGGTCTCGATCTCCTGACCTCGTGATCCGCCCGCCTCGGCCTCCCAAAGTGCTGGGATTACAAGCGTGAGCCACCGCACCCGGCCCACAGTATAACTTTTCTTACTCTGGAAAATAGGGCATAGTATCTTACAGACATGGAAATATTTGAAATGTATGAATAATGTGGGTTCTAGGTATGAAACATGGCACCTAGTAGCACACCATCTATTTACAAACCATAGAGCTTATTAATACAAATTGGTTCAAAGCAAACTGAAAATATTCAGAGTGAGGCAAACTCAAATGGGAATTTAAGTGGATGTTATGGCTGCTGTGCTACAAAAACGAAAGGCAAGCAGAGAAAGAGTTTTTGGTTTGTTAATTGCCAAAGACTGAAACAATGAGGTCTGCTGGATATAGTTAAGGTCTCAACGACAGGTTGCTACAAAGAGAAGTCTTATCGGTCTTAATTCATTCACAGAAAATGCTATCTGCCACTGTCCCCAGTCTTCCCATTAAGTGAAAGAAAGTAAAAGTTTTTCACTAGGAGCACCTGGAAGACAAGTGAGAAGGTGACTTACGGTGTGGTTCCACCATCATCATGGCCTCCTTCTCAGACATTACGAGCTGGCAGAACTGGTCCCCAACATTGGCCAGGATGTATTTTGAGGTCTCTAGATCTATCCCTTCTGCTAGGGAGGAAGAGGGAATCCACAGGTTCATGGCATCAGGGTCACTTTGCTGGGGGCTTAGAAACCCCTCCACACGGAGTACCCCCTTTCGAGTGAAGATCAACCTGAGACATGATCAAATACATGGTAAATCGCAGTAGCAATGCAAACTAACACACACCTAAACTCCTGGGACCTAAACAGAAGTAAAATGAGACAACAGGAATCAGACTAAGAATTTTCACCACAGTTGACCAAAACACTATGCATTCTCTGCTAATAGTAAAGCTTGTTAACATAACATTGAGTAGGTCTAGATTCTTTAAAAAGCTGTCCCACAGTTGCTCTTAGTTTTTCCATTCACCTGTTCTACACCTGCACCCATACTGCTGAATGTGACCAGAGAAAAACACAGACCCACTTTCCAATTTTTTTTTTTTTCTTTTTAAGACAGAGTCTTGCTCTGTCACCCAGGCTGGAGTGCTGTGGCATGATGTCGGCTCACTGCAACCTCCGCCTCCCGGGTTCAATTAATTCTCCTGCCTCAGCCTCTTGAGTAGCTGGGACTACAGGCACACACCACCATGCCCAGCTAATTGTTGTATTTTTAGTACAGACAGGGTTTCACCATGTTGCCCAGGCTGGTCTTGAACTACTGACCTCAAGAGATCCGCCTGCCTCAGTCTTCCAAAGTGCTGGGATTACAGGCATGAACCACACCACTCCCGGCCAACACAGAGCCACTTTCATTGTAACAATTTATTTATTTATTTTTTGGAGACAAAGTTGCGTTCTGTTACCCAGGCTGGAGCACAGTGGTACCATCACAGCTCACTGCAGCCTTGACCTCCTGGGCTCAAACAATCCTGCCACCTCAGCTTCTCAAGTAGCTGGGACTACAGGGACATGCCACCAGATCCAGCTAACTTTTTATTTTTTAATTTTTTTTTTGAGACAGAGTCTCGCTCTGCCACCCAGGATGGAGTGCAGTGGCGCGATCTTGGCTCACTGCAAACGCCTCCTACGGGGTTCACGCCATTCTACCGCCTCAGCCTCCCCAGTAGCTGGGACTACAGGCGCCTGCCACCACGCCCAGCTGATTTTGTTTTTGTATTTTTAGTAGAGACAGGGTTTTACTATGTTAAGCCAGGATGGTCTCGATCTCCCGACCTCGTGATCCGCCTGCCTCGGCCTCCTAAAGTGCTGGGATTACAGGCGTGAGCCACTGCGCCTGGCCTAATTTTTCATTTTTTAAAACTGTTCGTAGAGACAGGGTCTTGCCATGTTACCCAGGCCAATTTCAAACACCTGGGATTAAGCGATCCGCCCACCTCGGCCTTCCAAAGTGTCAGGATTATAGGCATGAGCCACTGTGCCTGGCCTTTTAACGCTTTAAATTCATGTCTACCTACATCAGGTGAGTCCTTAATATTGCCTGACAGTCACAATACAGTTTCTTGGTACACTCTCTCCTCTAGAAGCCTATTTTCATACCTTCCTTCTATTCATACCTCCAATATTACTTCCCCCGTGAGGACCTTGTTTTCTATTCCACTGAGAAAACAGGAGCCAGAAGACAACCTCCACAAGTTCCCACCACGACACTACCACACTTCCATGCAACTTGGCCCACGTATTCCGTATGATTTCCTGCTGCTCTGAACCAGCAAAGGCCAGCATCTCCTGCTATATCCTATCACTTTTCCCCAACCCAAAGACATTTCTCCACTAAATCTCTCCTCTCTTTTCAACATCATCTATTTTCTTCTCTATCAGATCACTGTTGCCAGCATATAAATTTGCTCCAATTTCTACCACAAAAATCCTCTCAAGCCATACCCTCCCTCCATTTATCCGCTTGGCAAAGTTCCTCTAAAGAGTTGTCTATACTTGGCCGGGTGCGGTGGCTCACGCCTGTAATCCCAGCACTTTGGGAGGCCGAGGCGGGCGGATCATGAGGTCAGGAGATCAAGACCATCCTGGCTAACACGGTGAAACCCTGTCTCTACCAAAAATACAAAAAATTAGCCAAGCATGGTGGCGCGCGCCTATAATCCCAGCTACTCAGGAGACTGAGGCAGGAGAATCGCTTGAACCCAGGAGGCGGAGGTTGCAGTGAGCCAAGACCACGCCATTGCACTCCAGCCTGGGCAACAGGGCAAGACTCCATCTCAAAAAAAAAAAAAAAAAATTATGATGATTATTATTTTTTGTAGAGACACGGTCTCACTACGTTGTTCAGGGTGGTCTCAAACTGATGGCCTCAAGTGATCCTTCAACCTTAGCCTCCCAAAGTCCTGGGATTACAAGCGTGAGCTACCGCCCCCATCCAAGTCAGCAACATTTGACACAGTTCATTATTCCTTCCTGGAAATACTTTCTTTAGTTGTCTTCTGGGATACCTCACTGCCTAGTTTTCCTGCTACTTCACTAGCTGTTCTTTCTCAGTCTCCTTTACTAGTTGCTTCCACCTTTCTCACCTCTAAACATTGGAGAGTACCAGAGTTTGGTCCCTGGACTGCTATTCTTCTTTATCTATGCTCTGATCTCACTTAGACTGACAGCTTTAAATACCTGGTGATACCCAAATTTATATCTCTAGGTAGGACCCCTTCCTTTAACTCTAGAGCTGTATTTCCAGCTGCCTTCTCAGTATCTTCCTTTGAAAATCTAACAAGCATCTCAAATTTAACACAGCCAAGTTAAAACTCCCCCTTTTCCTCCTCAAACCTGCTTTTCCCTAAAGAATCTCTTTATCAGTAAATGGCAGTCTCATTCTTCCTGTTTTTAGGCCAAAAGACATATCTAGAACCAGACATAGAATGATCCTTAAGTCCTTTCTTTCATACTTCACATCTAATTCTTCAGAAAATTATATCTGCTCTATTTTCAACTACTTCTCATCATGTCCGTCACTATCTCTCTGGTCCAAGCCCCATCATTTCTCACTTGGATAATTCCAACAGCCTCCTAACTTCTCTGCTTCTGCCCTTGCCTCTACATAACCTATTCTCAAAACGGTGGCCAAAGTGGCCTTTTTAAACATGAATCAGTGTCACTCATCAGCTCAAGGCCTCCAATGACTTCTCATCAGAGTAAAAACCAAGGCCTTTGGAATAGCCCTTTAAAATGTGGACCCATCATTAACTCATTCACCTCAACTCCTTTTCCTTCTTTGCTTATTCTATTTTAGCAACCTAACTTTATGGACACACCAGAAATATTCCAGCTTTGCGATGATTGCACTTGTCTGGAATACCTGTCACAGTGTGGTGTATTCCTTCACCTCCTGCCGGCTGTTCCTCAACTCTCACTTTCTCAGATCATCCTGTTTAAAACTGTAGCCTCTCTAGCCTCCTCACACTTCAATCCTCTTTCTTTATTTTTCTCATAGTTATTATCAGCTGACATATCATTTATTATTTTTTCTTTTTCTTTTAGAGAGAGCCTCGCTTTGCTTCTAAGGCTGGAGCGCAGTGGTACGATCAAGGCTCAATGCAGCCTTGACCTCCTGGGCTCAAGTGATCCTCCCACCTCAGCCTCCTGAGTAGCCGGAATTACAGGTGTAATTCCACCACACTCGGCTAATTTTTAAAATTTTTTGTAGAGACACCTGTAATTCCACCACACTTGGCTAATTTTTAAAATTTTTTGTAGAGACAAGGTCTCACTATGTTGCCCATGCTGGTCTCAAGTGATCCTTCTGCTTCGGCCTCCCAAAGTGCTGGAATTAAAGGCATGTAATCATGCTTGGCCTTTTTTCCTTATTTACTGTCTGCCTCCCCAAACCTTCTGAGGGCTGAAATTTGATTTTTTTGTTGTTCACTGCTGAATATTCAATGGCCAGAACAACAGTTGGCACACATTAAATGCTCAATAAACATTTGTTAAGTGAATCCACCATGCTGGTAAACCATTTGGATTGACTTTAAAAATTAAAGATTCTTAAAAGGTCACTCAGAAGAAACTCCCCTTCTAAGTTTATCAAGCAGAAGAAAAGTAACTAAAGAGATATTGTTTGGTAAAAGCAGACGATATTCCCAGATTTCCATCAGTTATATCTTATTTCAAAGATGCTTCACATTATCTCCAAATCTTACTTCCCCGTCTTTTTAACACGACTCAAGTTACTCTAGCACTGAGGAGGAATAAGCAGTCAGGCAGATCCATAATATGAAATGCAGTCCTTCTGCTTATAATAGTGGTTTCAAACAGAACCAACCCAACTTAGGAATAACTCAGGGAATAGCACAGAGCTGCAGCTAACACTGCTCAATTTTAATTCTCCAAGGACAAAACCACGTCATTTTACAATCCAGACAACTAAGTGACTACTATGCCACAGCCTCTTTACAGACGCTGAGAGCAAAGGAGTTGAGGAAAGCAAAGACCCAGATGATGAAACATGTTTATAGACTCAGAGAAAGGGTGCAAGTTATGTGTCACTAATGAAAACTAGCAAAGGAGGAAAACAGGAGTTTGGGTACCTCCGGAAGTGAAAGAAACGGCAGGCTACAGTAGAATCATCTTGCTCCTGTTCCTTAAACTTCCGGTACCGCTCCAGGCGGCATTCACGACACTTGTGCAGATGAGGTGCCACGTTGATGCATGACCCATCCTGCAGGAAGGGCTCTCCAGATTGCTTCAGCTTCTTCACTTTGCTTACATCTTTCAGCACTGACTGGCCAACTGTGGCAAGGGAGAGAGAAGAAAAGTTTGTCATGAGGTGTAAACAGGAACCAACAGCATGATTCTTTTGGGGACAGACATTTGTCCTGACCTGGGTTGCTACTCTTTTCCCTGCTTGGGCATGTACCCATTATGTCCATCCTTGACAGGAAGGGAAAGCAAGTAGCAAAGAAGCTTCCATTGGGAGCTAAGAACCATGCAGAACTTGTGGGAAGTGCCCCACTATGGCAAAACAACTTTGAATATGGGTGTGAAAAACATAAGAAGGCAGACTGTAGCCATCACCTGCCTCTAGTCTCTCACGATATGGCTATTCTGTTCGTCAGGACCTCTTGAGCTCCCACAACATAGCAATTCCTATTGAAAACAGCTGCTTTTACCACGAGACTTTGTTTTACCCGCTTCTGGACCATAACCTCACACCACACAAGTTAATGGATTTTGATAGAGCTGTTAAAATCCTTATGTAGGTTTCAGAGAGGAGCAAACTGAGGGGTGATTGTCTCTGCTTCATCAAGTCTACAAATGTCTGCTATGTGGGAATGGATACCAGTTCCCAGTAACCCCTCTGAAGTAAAGAGGATGGGCCAAAGTGAAGTAAAAAGGGATGAGACAAACGCAAAGAAATAGTTCCTGACCAAAAATAACTGACTGCCAAGGAAGATCAAGAGTCCTCCTTTGGGGGATTATCATTATATGGTACAGATACCCCTCCTACAGTGCCGGTTTAGATGCAATCCTACCCTGAACCAGGCCTGACGAGGGGCCTCTGCCAGGTCCTCTTGGCTCTGTAATTCTATGAGATTACAGAACTCTCCATCAAAGTGAGGGCCTCTGCTGCACAAGAACACAACAGGCATTTGAGCCCACTGCCAGAGCAAAGCCCAAATATAGCGCCAGCAGGATCACCTTTCAGGGGGGCAGTCCGAGGCCGGCCCTTGGGGGCCTGCTTCCCTTTGCTTTTGCCCAGCAACAGCTCAGCACTGCGCTCCCCATTGGGGCCCAGCTTCCCCATCAGGTGCTCTGGAATCCCCTTCAGGCCTGTCTTAGCCTGCAGCTGCTCCTCAGAGTCACTCAAATCTGACAGGTCACTGTTGGTGCTGGAGTCCGAGTCTTGTCTGCAAGCCAAGCTTCGTTCATCCAGTGAGAACCTTTTCACAGCTTCAAAAGGAGCTTTGTTCTCCTGTGAAAAATCTGCCGGGGAGGACAGAAAGCCGCCTGAGTGCCTGCCAAAGACGTTACTAAAGGTTTTGAGGAGGGGATTGTCCTGCTGCCCAGGCCCCACAGTTGGCCTCTCCTCTGTGGGGCTGGAGGAGAGAGTTGGCATCTCAATGGGCTGAGTGAGGCTGCTGGTGGGCGAGCTGGAGCGGCCATTCCCCATGGCAGAGAGGCTTGGGCCCCCAGTGGTAAGAGCTGAGCCCAGAACACCAGATACTAGCTTGGAGGAGTCCGTTGTAATGAAGAGGGGTTTCTTCTTTGCTAAAGATGCCGAATCTGCAGAGGAGTGAGACTCGGGCCAGCTGGGTGCCACCTTGGAGGTGACAGAGGTAGCAGAAGAGGAGCTACCTGATGCCTGAGATGCAAAACTGCTGAAAGGGCTGTGTTCAACTTTCTCCACAAATGCCAGGAAAGGATTAGAAGGCTCTTCTCGGGACAATTTGGGGGGCTGTAAAAATAGATTTTCATGATTCTCTGGGGTACGGGCATTTAGGAGGCTCCGTGGGAAGGCTGGAGTGAGGGTGGGCATGGACTCTGCAGGCACTTTCCGGTCCACAGAGCTGCCAGCCTTAGAGCCTGGCTTAGTGTCTGTTCCAAGAACGGATCTGCCTTTACACAGGCCTGAGCTCAGGCTCTCAAGGCTTTGTTTGAATGAGTCCCGACTAGAAGAATCATCAGCCAAACTCTCTGAAACAGTAGTGAAGTAGTTACTGGTAGGTAAAGTTTGGGACATGCATTGAAAAAACAAGTTTTTTGAGAGATCAGTGTCTTTCTGTGTCTCTTGTGCAGAGCTACAGCCAAAAGAGAAGCCCAAAGGTTTGTTCTCTGTGGCTAGAACACCATTGGACTGGCTCCTTCCACTTCCAAAAGTCAAAGGTTGCGACGAACTAGGGAGAGGTGCTCCAAATCCAGAAGAGGCCAGAACAGAATTTCTTGAATTCTGAAAGGAAGATAGCCTGAATTAGTGATGCTGGCTTCTCATGACAATCTAATGATCTCTTTCTTGGACCTCACTATCACCAGATCAACATTTCTTGGGGGTCCATCAACTTTTCTCTTTTACAATTCCATGGATCTGCTCTTATAACTGGAGTTCACCAGCAGTGGGGAAGAAATCTGCCACAGACTACACTGAGGGCATCTTTAGCAAGGTGAACCAGAGATAGCAGGATGTCATTCATCCTGCAATTCCCTTGGTTGTTATCCAATTGGTTGTCACAGTGCTAGAAGGCCTTGTAGGCTTTTTGGCATCTATTTGGAAGTGGAGAGCTCCTCTAAGGAACTGGAGAAAAGGCTTCCTGAATAGATATCAGCTTTTACAGTGACCCCTGTAATATTAATATATCTTAATGACCTTGGGAGCTATTGTTAAAGTTTTGATTTATTTAGGCTACTGTAAAATTGCCCATTTTATGAAAAGTGGCTTTAATCCTAGGACAAGCCTACTGCACATTAAAGAAAAGTATTTTCCTTATTAATCTGAAAGTCCACAACATGGACCCTTTTGGATTTTGGCATCTATTTATGGGTTCAAGTCAACCTACAAGTTGAATATCTACTTCAATTAATGTTAGACGTAAAGACGCTAAATTAAAGAAAGCAAGCTATTTACCAAGACCTTTGTTATAATTAGAATCTAATAAGAATCCAAAGAGGATAAATGTATATACTGACAATATCCCAAAAAAAGCCTTCAGCATAACTGAAGAATGAAATAATAGAACACTCCCCTTTCCTTCTTTTACCTTCAAAATGTTAACTTCTGCTTGTGAATGACTGTATAAAGAAGAATGGAGCCTGGCGCGGTGGCTCATGCCTGTAATCCCAGCACTTTGGGAGGCGGATGTGGGCGGATCACGAGGTCTGGAGTTCAAGACCATCCTGGCCAACACGGTGAAACCCTGTCTCTACTAAAAATACAAAAGATGAGCCGGGCATGGTGGCACGTGCCTGTAGTCCCAGCTACTCGGGAGGCTGAGGCAGGAGAATTTCTTGAACCCAGAAGGCGGAGGTTGCAGTGAGCCCAGATCACGCCACTGCACTACAGCCTGGCAACAGAGCAAGACTCCGTCAAAAAAAAAAAAAAAAAAAAAAAGGAAGGACTTTGCTATATATTAATGTACCTAGATACAGACGAGAGAGAGGGACACACACACACACACACACACACACACACACACACACAGAGAGAGAGAGAGAGAGAGAGAGAGAGAGAAGAGACCCATAGGTAGGTATGGGCCCTAACTTAATATTTATTAATTTAATAAATCCAGATCCTAGTACTTGACTTGCAAACCATAGATTACTTTCAAGTAGTAGAGGATGATATACCTTAATATTCACTTTAAAATACTGGAAATAAAAATTATTCTATCACCACTTAATGGATATGGAGTTTTCCTTTTGGGGTGATGAAATTTCTGGATCTAGACAGTCTTCATAGTTTCACAACACTGTAAATGTATTAAATGCCACAGAATTGTACATTTTAAAGTCGTAAGTTTTACATTATGTGTATTTTACTGCAATTAAAAAAAAAAGTGATTCCCGATAAACAAAAGAGCTATTCTCTTATAAAGAGGGGAGAGAGTTTTAATTAAACTATTCTTTAAATACACAAGAGGAGTTAACATTCAGGCTTTCCTTGAGGAGTAGCATAGACATACGAATCAAGCAGGCCACCTAGGCTTGCCTCTGTCTCTGCTACAGAGACTACCTCAGGGTATTTTAGAATTAAAAAATTAAAGCTCCTTTTCTTTTTTCTTTATCTTCCTACTAACCAGTAAGCATTGACTTAAACTCCCTCCCCACAACAGAGAAAAAGAGAACAGACACAGCCCTGAGGTGCTGCTGTTGCTTCACAGGCAGGATTTGGCCAGGAGCCTTGATACCTGCATGACTGCAAGGAACTAGCATGGGTAGCTCACGTTTCACTCCTAAAGTTACCCTTTAAAAATAAATACACAGATGAATGAAAAATAATTTGGACAGTCTTTCATTTTCCTTCAAATGATTAAATTCCAAATCCTTTTCTTATAAAAAGGTGATGAGAAACACATCTCAAGCCAGTTTTTAGGGCAAGAAGTTTCCTGTTGGCTGTCTTTATTTTAGTAATGAAAACGTTCATTTCTACACATTTATTTATTTATTTTTTGAGATGGAGTCTCACTCTGTCACCCAGGCTGGAGTGCAGTGGCACAATCTTGGCTTACTGCAACCTCCGCCTCCCAGGTTCAAGTGATTCTCCTGCCTCAGCCTCCCGGGTAGCTAGGATTACAGACACATGCCACTAAGCCCAGCTTATTTTTTTTTATTTTTATTTTTTCTTGAGACGGAGTCTCACTCTGTTGCCCAGGCTGGAGTGCAGTGGCACAATCTTGGCTCACTGCAAGCTCTGCCTCCTGGGTTCACACCATTCTCTTGCCTCAGCCTCCTGAGTAGCTGGGACTACAGGTGCCTGCCACCACGCCCAGCTAATTTTTTGTAGTTTTAGTAGAGATGGGGTTTCACCGTGTTAGCCAGGATGGTCTCGATCTCCTGACCTCGTGATCCGCCCGCCTCGGCCTTCCAAAGTGCTGGGATTACAGGCATGAGCTGTACTATGCCTGGCTCATTTCTATACTTTTAAATCATATCCTAGAAGAAGAACCAAACAGAAACACAGCAACATGACTGTTATAGTCAGAGAAATTTCCCCAACCTGTTTAAAAGAAAATACTCTTTGAATCTGAATTTCATATATTCAGCTTTGCTACTCCAAGAGTAGCAGCATTCAATGGATCTCTTTCATAGCATGTAAAACCTGCTCTATTTTGTAAGCTCCATTTACATTCACACTGCCTTTGACATGGAGTCTTTTGTTTGTTTGTTTTGTTTTGTTTTTTTGAGACAGAGTCTTGCTCTGTTGCCCAGGCTGGAGTGCAGTGGCGCAATCTCGGCTCACTGCAAGCTCCGCCTCCCAGGTTCACGCCATCCTCCTGCCTCAGCCTCCCAAGTAGCTGGGACTACAGGTGCACGCCGCCACGCCCGGCTAATTTTTTGTATTTTTAGTAGAGACGGGGTTTCACCGTGTTAGCCAGGATGGTCTCGATCTCCTGACCTTGCGATCCGCCCGCCTCAGCCTTCCAAAGTGCTGGGATTACAGGCGTGAGCCACTGTGCCTGGCCAACATGAAGTTGTTTTTAAATAATTCAGACACTATGATGATTTACACTGGAAACCCATATAAGATCCTCACCTGGTTATCTTGGAAATGCTGGTCAACTAACAGGACAAACCATCAACAGTGTGAAATTTGCATTTACAGGCCTTCTCCTCTTCTGTGTGGATATTTCATCTCCCTCCCTATCCCTGCACACTAGGGATTAACAATCTGCACTTGTTGGGGAGGAAAAGAAGTCATGTTTGTCATGTTTTGTTTGGCATTGTTATATCTGAAATGATTCCGTTTTAGGACGTGAGCTCCTTCAAATAGGAGTTTCAATTCCTTACATATAATATACAGTACTCAGCACATAGTAGTTTCCTACATATAATTTTTAAAAATCATTAAGCATTTCATCTCTGTATTTCATATTTTAGCTTGAGTTAATAGCTGTTTGGGAAAAAAAAAGATGACTAGCACCATAAATCGTATTTTGGTGACCAAAATTAGTCAAAAAGAATATATTATACTGATATATATTATACTGATATACAGAATATATTATACTGATATATATATATATATATTGGATTAGGGAGACAACTTGATGTTAACTTACATTTAACAGAGGTTCCATTTTAGCAACAATATATGCATATCAGAAAAAGAACAAAGGAAATCAGATACTGTTGTGATGAAATCCATCAAATTTTCCAGGTAAGGCTTACAAAGATGAAGTTAGGGAGAAAAAACCTTTCATGGCCATATCAAATGATGGAAATTAACTCAGCCTCAAGGGAAAATATCACAGAAAATGATGAATTGAAAACACGGTAATGGTAGCTTGCACAGATAGCCTTAATTATAGTATTCACTATTACCAATACTGTAATTCATTAACCTCACCTCTTATAGGCCTAGTAGAGGCTTGACCACAACGTGAACTAAATAGATAATTGAATTTAAAACATTCCCCACCAGATCTACTTTAACATGTCTTTAAATTAGGTTATATCATCAGTTTTTGATTCACCCAATTGTTCTGGTGCCTTTTAAGAGCTGATAAAGTTACTAAAATATACACATTTGCGCAATGAGCAGTAAAGGCCTTCCACAGAGTATAATTTAAGCACATCTCAGAAATACTCCTTCCCTGGGGCACTTGAATGTTTTTTAATGTTAGCAATAAAGGAGGGCAAAAGAGTAAACCCAAATCTTGCAAATCTGCCCCTGAAGTAACTCACCTCTCCCGAGGCCTGCGACCGGCTGCCTTTCTGTTTTTCTGGCACAGTCCCTGCTGCAAGGCCAGTGTCTGAGATCCTCACTGTGTTTGGGGTGGAGCTGGCGGTAGTGACCACAGCTGCGGAAGCCACTATGCCCTGGCCAACTTGTTCCAGTGTTTTTCCTGCCTCTTTGTTTTCGGCTCCACCCACCTCTGGGGCCAAAGGTGTCTGACCTGTGGCTGTAGAATATGGAGTGAAAGATGCAGGTGTGTCCCCACCTACAGGCTCATCCTGCACCACCAGAGTCCTGCCGTTTTCTTTGGTGTAAGTGGCAAAGCGAATGTTGCGGTTAATCTGGGGGACAAATGTAGATGGTGGCTGCTTGGTTCTCTGATCCAGCCCTGGCTCTCCACTGGCATTCCCTCCTTTCCAGGGCCCTCGGCTTGCCTCACCTCCATCGCTCCCATTACTGTCTACTTCACCCCTGTCTCCTTTTAATTTCTTTGATGCAGGGTCACACCCAGAGTCCGAAGCACTTTTCCTCCTCCGGCCATCTTTCCCCTCTATGCTTTCTCTTTTCTTCTTTCCTTTGGAAGATTTTACTGCTTTTAACGTACCCCCCTACAAAACAAAATTCAAAAAAGATTACAAGGAAACTTTCATCCTGTGAATACCACACACCATTAGCTCTTTCCCATCTCTAGAAGCAGACAAAGCAGGCATAGACTGCCAAGTTCCAATGTCAGTTCTAAAACATCCCCTTTGTTAAAAGCTCTAATCTTTCTATGACTCAATTTATACACACACATTCAAGATAATAGTTACTAGAGGTTAACTCACTTGGCAAACTTTCTCTTAAATAAAACATATTACACTTCCTTAAATGGACTTCTCTGAGGGTTTTAACAATTTGTTGAGTTTCTTTCAAAACAAAAAACTGTTAAGCAAAGCTCAAGATTAACTTTTGTTTCCCTATACTTTTGATAATATTATCTACGTTTCTAAACATTTCTTTCCTTTTTTTTTTTTTTTTTTCCTGAGATGGAGTCTCGCTCTGTTGCCCAGGCTGGAGTGCAGTGGCACAATCTCAGCTCACTGCAACCTCCACCTAATGGGTTCAAGTGATTGTCTTGCCTCAGCCTCCCCAGTAGCTGGGACTACAGGAGTGTGCCACCACACCCGGCTAACTTTTTTTTTTTTTTTTTTTGAGACAGAGTTTCGCTCTTGTTGTGCAGGCTGGAGTGCAATGGCGTGATTTCAGCTCACGACAACCTCCACCTACTGGGCTCAAGCGATTCTCCTGACTCAGCCTCCCGAGTAGCTGGGACTACAGGCACCTGCCACCATGCCTGGCTAATTTTTTGTATTTTTAGTAGAGACAGGGTTTCACCATGTTGGCCAGGTTGGTCTCAAACTCCTGACCTCAAGTAATCTACCCACCTCAGCCTCCCAAAGTGCCGGAATTACAAGTGTGAGCCATTGCGCCTGGCCTAATTTTTGTATTTTTTTAGTAGAGACAAGGTTTCGCCATGTTGGCCAGGCTGGTCTCAAACTCCTGACCTCAGGTGATCTGCCCACCTCGGCCTCCCAAAGTGCTGGGATTACAGGTATGAGCCACCACGCCCAGCCTCTAAACCTTTCATTCAAGAACTTTATCTGTTTGCTAAGTGTTGTTTTCTTTTGATTTTTTTTTTTTTTTTTTTTTTGAGACGGAGTCTTGCTCTGTCGCCCAGGCTGGAGTGCAGTGGCACGATCTCGGCTCACCACAAGCTCTGCCTCCTGGGTTCATGCCATTCTCCTACCTCAGCCTCCCAAGTAGCTGGGACTACAGGTGCCTGCCACCGCGCCCAGCTAATTTTTTTTTGTATTTTTTGTAGAGACGGGGTTTCACCACGGTCTCGATCTCCTGACCTCGTGATCCACCCGCCTCGGCCTCCCAAAGTGTTGGGATTACAGGCATGAGCCACCGCGCCCGGCCTTGATTTTTTCCTTCTTTGATTTTTTTTTGAGACGGAGTTTTGCTCTGGTCACCCAGGCTGGAGTGCAATAGCGCAATCTCGGCTCACTGCAACCTCCGCCTACTGTGTTCAAGCAATTTTCTTGCCTCAGCCTCCCAAGTAGCTGGGATTACAGGTGCCCGCCACTACGCCCAGTTAATCTTTGTATTTTTTAGTACAGACAGGGTTTCATCACGTTGGCCCGGCTGTTCTCAAACTCTGACCTCAGGTGATCCACCTGCCTCGGCCTCTTTTGATTTTTAAAAGCTTTTAAATTCTTTCTTCAATCTCTATCACCACCCAGTTTTCACTGTTGTAAATCACAATCAGTGAACTCTGTTCTTTCTTGTTCATTCATCCATACTTAAAGGAGATGAGGTGATCATGGATCTCTAAAAAGGGTTACTATAAAACTTGGCAGGACTATAAAAAATAATCAGACTTTGCTAGCAAAGAAAACAGTAATATCATGTTAATACCAAAAAAGGAAGAACCAACATCTGCTGCTAAAAACCAAAGATCACCAGGCGTGGTGGTTCGCGCCTGTAAACCCGGCCAAGGTGGGCGGATCGTGAGGTCAGCAGTTTGACACCAGCCTGGTCAATATGGTAAAACCCTGTCTCTACTAAAAATACAAAAATTAGCTGGGCATGATGGTGTGCGCCTGTAGTCCCAGCTACTCAGGAGGCTGAGACAGAAGAATCACTTGAACCCGGGAGGCGGAGGTTGCAGTGAGCCAAGATCACCCCACTGCACTCCAGCATGGGCGACAGAGCAAGACTCCGTCTCAAAAAAAAAAAAAAAACAAAAACAAACATCCCACCTGTAAGTCATCCAGCCAACTTGCAGAGCCTGGCTCACAGCAACCTACTACCAGTCCCTAAACAACTTATATGTAAGTCCTACTTACAGTGAGCTACTCATATGTGAGTAAGCAGCCTACAGCATTGAGACCAGTACTCCCCAGTTATATTTGGCCAGCTGAACAGTACCTGGCATACAATATATGCTTAATGAAGGAATGAAATAAGGAAAGGAACAAAAAAGGGGACCAATACACGATCAAAGTAGCAGGTGTTTTCGGCATGCAAACACAGTCAAGAGACTTACCCTGTTTGTGGTAATATTACATGTAGTAAACAGTTTTTAAATTTAACCCTGGCCAGATGCAGTGGCTCATGCCTGTCATCCCAGCACTTTGGGAGGCTTAGGTGGGAGTTTGAGACCAGACTGGGCAAGGATAGCGAGACCCTGTCTCAAAAAAAAATTTTTTTTCTTTTCCTATTCTGATCTTGTTTTAGGAAGTCAAGAATGACTGGATAAAGATGAGGAAAGACTATATACTTAGCAGGAGTGGCAAAGACAGCAATATTACAGAGGTGCTAAGATACTGTGAGGAATATGTGGACAGCTGGTCAACTGAAGGAAATTCACACAGAATTACTCGACTGGTTCAGGCAGAGGTTTTTTATTTATTTACTTATTTTTTTGAGATGGAGTCTTGCTCTATCGCCCAGGCTGGAATGCAATGGTGCGATCTCAGCTCATTGCAATCTCCACGTCCCAGGTTCTAGCGATTCTCCCACCTCAGCCTCCTGAGTAGCTGGGATTACAGGCACCCACCATCATGCCTGGCTAAATTTTTTTTGTATTTTTGTAGAGACAGGGTTTCACCACGTTGGCCAGGCTGGTCTTGAATTCCTGACCTCAGGTGATCCGCCTGCCTCGGCCTCCCAAAGTGCTGGGATTACAGGCATGAGCCACTGAGCCTGGCCCAGAGAGCTTTAATGTATCTTTTTTTGGGCTATATTAATTCTGAATAAACCAAGAGTTGGGCTGGTTCATAACAATTATGGAGTAACCAATCCACTGTGGGCTGAGCACTGAACTGAGTACCAGCTTGAATTGATTCTACTTGGGAATACAGAATTTCAGACTCCCTTGGAGCTCACTGCCACCGAATGGGGAAAAAAAAAAAAAAAAAAGTGGACGTAGTTTATCCTTCACTTCTTGTTACTTGGTAGATCACGAGTATTACTACTGCTTATTGCACTTTTAACTGACTACTATATCTTTCAAATATACCTGTCCTGACAGAATATAGGAAGAAACCAGCCTTGCACTTTAAAAGAACTAGGGAACATAGTCATGATTAAAAGGGTTTGCTCAAACTAGGTCTCTTTCTTGAGATATTCCCCCTTAATTAGACAGACTGTGGAGAGAGCAAAAAAATGTACAGTGGCTAAAGCTGAACAACTCAAAAGGCATCCATGGAAAACACATATATAAGGGATCTACACACAGCAAGATAATGCAAGCTCATGAGTCTGCTCAGGAACGCAGTCCATTACTGTACCTCGCTTTGAGGCGTTGAATTATCCATCAGCATCACATGGATTAGTCTGGGATCTACCGACTTGATTTCACCACTCTACAGTAGGAGGGGAAAAAGATACTTAATGCCTTGTCCATAAAGACACAATTATGTAATTTCCTAATCAATGTAATTATCTCTTTATTGATTCGACTCACCTACTAGAATGAAAGTTCCATGACAGCAGAGATCTCTACTGTCTCATTTACTGCTACAACAGGTCTAGAATATGGTAAGCATTCAAACATTTGTTAAGCGAATGAATGAAAGAAGTGAATTCATGTCCAAGTGTGTCTTTTAGCGATGTTAATTCTGAATCCTGTATCTCTAAAACCGTCCTATTCTGTATAGCATGAAACAAAAAACCTTCAGAACCAATAATCATTAAAAGAATCATTCTAGGGCTGGGTGCGGTGGTTCATGTCTGTAATCTCAGCATTTTGGGAGGCCAAGGTGGGTGGATCACCTGAGGTCAGCAGTTCAAGACCAGACTGGCCAACAGGGTGAAACCCCGTTTCTACTAAAAATACAAAAAATTAGCCGGGTGTAGTGGCGTGTCTGTATCTCAGTGACTCAGGAGGCTGAGGCAGGAGAATTGCTTGAACCACAGAGGTTGCAGTGAGCCGAGATCGTGCCATTGCACTCCAGCTTGGGCAACAAAAGCAAAACTCTGTCTCAAACAAACAAAACAAAACAAAACAAAACAAAACAAAACAAAACAAACAAAAAAATCACTCCAGGCTGGGCATGGTGGATCATGCCTGTAACCGCAGCACTTTGGGAGGCTGAGGCAGGAGGACCAGGAGTTCGAGACCAGCCTGGGCAACACAGTGAGACTCTTTAAAAAAGAATCATTCTACTATTAAAGAATAAAAACTCAGTAGGGGGCAATTTGATAGAAAATGTCAAATTTATTGTGCATATTCTTTGACCTAGCAATTATACATATAAATGTATTCCAATAAATAATGTAAAAAGATGTTCAAGGATGTTCACAGTGACATTATATGTATTAGTGAAAATATTGGCAATGATTTAAATGTCTATCAATTTTAGATTAGTCATGATATATCTATGTAGTGGAAAAGAATGCATCTATTTTAAAGGATGAGACAGATCTTTACATTTACATACAAAAATGCTCATTATATACAATTAAGTAAAAAAGGTAAATTATATACTATATGTACTATATGATCCTATTTGTTACTAAAGTGTGACTTATATAATTATAGAGCATATAAATTATATCATATATATCATATAAATTATATATCATATAACTCATATATATCATATAAATAAATACAATATATGAATATTCTGGCTGGGTGCAGTGGTTCATGCCTGTAATCCCAACACTTTGGGAGGCTGAGGTGGGCGGATCACTTGAGCTCAGGAGTTTGAGACCAGCCAGGCAACAAAGCAAGACTCCTTCTCTACAAAAAATAGAAAAATTAGCTAGGTGTAGGTGGCACATGCCTGTAGTGCCAGCTACTCCAGAGGGTGAGGTGGGAGAACTGCTTGAGCCCAAGAGGCAAAGGTTGCAGTGAGCTGTGATCGTACCACTGCACTCCAACTACTAACCTTTATGAATATAATAATACTACTATCATACATTTATATATTGTTTTACAGATTTCAAAGCACTTTCAGATACTTTATCTCAGGACCCAAAACAGTGTTGTAAGGTCAGTGGGGGTTTACATATTTACCTCTAGTTTATAGATGAGAACAGTGAAGTTAAGAAAATTCAATAGCCTTTCTAGGGGTTATACAACTATTAAGTAATAGAGCCAGGGATGAAACCCAAGTCATCTTACACATAATGAAGTGCTCGCCTATCTAAACCATCCTCTTTAAGGGGATGGATGGATCTTAGACAGAATAATACAGAGTCTCACCTCAGTTACAGACACCTCCATAAGACGAGTGATGGAGTCTTGATGGCTCACAACACCATAGAGCCACCCTTCTTCCCCCTCTGGCTGATACACTTTGACCCTGTGACCTTGAACACTGTAGGGACCTAAAAGGGAGATCAGTCAGTATTGAATATTTTTGGCTAAGCTATATTTCATAATTGTTTCTAAAAGCCAAAGGAAAATTAGATAATGTAAATATTTGGCATTTTTGGTCCCCTTTTATAGAACTGAACAAATGAGCAATTCCAGATTTACCCTACTCAGCAATTTAAAAACAAAACCTGAATGGTTTCTTCCAGTGGTCTTTGTAAATTCTTCATTTATTTGGAAATTCCTTAGAATTTCCCAGCCCTCCAACTCCCCCTTGCCTCAATCTTCTAGTTCTGAAAGTATTATAGGAAGGGAAAGGAAACTTCCAAATAAAAAACTACGGTAGTATGAAAATGTAGTTAGATACCTGACATGTATCTAACTACATGTACATGAAAAAAGTGGGAGGCCCCTAAGTTGAAAGTGCTGTTATGTTATGTTGTGTTGGGTTATGTTATGTTATATTTATATATGACCGTTTACATTCTGGTATCTGACTTTCAATAACAATGGATGAAGAGTTCAATTTATGAAGTTTCCAGCCTTCTTCACTAATAACAGGCTGAACAAATATAAATATAGCACCTGTCTTCCTAGGAACGCAGAGTTTCAAATATATTACTTTATCAGCAGGTAACGTTACCCTGCGATTTAAGCTATCCTCTAAGGACAGTTTCTCTCTCCCACATATCCTTGTACATTTGAGACTATATAGCTAAATCATTACCAATTTTAGATTCTCTCTCAGAGCTAAAATTAAGCTTCCGTAACTTTTCTATACATTATATATATAATCTCCCTACCTCTCCTGTCCACTCAATTTTCTTTTCTGCTACCAATTTTCCTCATATTCTTTCTTCTGCCATATCTTTCCTTGATTATTTAACATCATTTTATCCTGACACCTTCCTTCCCCAATAGGTCAGTTTTTCTACCTTTACCTGTTTAGATTTATTTTGACAAAAGAGAAACAAGGAAACTATTTCCCTGAAAATAATGATTATTATGAGATCGAGAAAGGAAGGTGAGTGAATGTATGACATAAATGAAGCCAATAGTTTACCTTTTGTGTAGAATCTTGGGCAAAACTTGTATCTGAACTTGAAAGCTAATAATTTTTTCATTCTTAAAAACAACATGCTTTTAACGTGAATGAGTCTGTGAACACATTATTTTATACCTTGCACTCTAAGGTGTTATTTGTTGGTGTTAAGTTTTTAGTTCTTGAGAAACTTGCAGATTTTAAGTTAAAAAAGCAAAGATTTTCTAATTCATTGCTATATCCCCAATGCCTTAACACTGTCTAGTACATGGCAATATTTAAGAAATAAAAAAAACTAAAACTCAACTCACAATAAAACTGTATATTATGAAATACAGAATGAACCAGAAACACTGGTCTGAATGAGATCCCGTTTTTGTTCTAAGAGCATCTTTAAGGGGATGGACGGACCTTAGACAGAATAACACAGAGTCTCACCTCTGTTACAGACACCTCCATAAGACGAGTGAGTGATGGAGAGAGAATGAGATCTCTATTCTAGAGATCCAGCTAACTGGAGATACTCTTTATTTTTACTATTTTTTAATAAATAATAATTATTATCTTTCATGTGGCATCTGACTCTGCCCACAAAAAGGAGATATGTACAAATGTATAAGGTTGCATGGGATTCCATACTATCACTCAACAGTGATCATTCACCTGAATCAGAGTTCAGGGACAGAAGACTATCCGTTCTTACCTCGGCTGAATATCTCTTGTAGCTTTTGGTCACTGATCAAAGCATTAACTGTTTCTCTCAGTGCAGCATGTTCCAAAAGAATCTGGTTTTGGCTATCTGTTCCCATCTGGTAAAGATAAAAGAAGAAAACAACTGAATGTTAAAATGAATAGCAAACATCTAATCAGCTAAGAAAAATCATATCCTAAGGAGCTGTATATCAACATTTGCCAAACAATATTTATAGAACCTTAGTCTCAGGCTAGGCGTGGTGATCATGCCTGTAATCTTAGTACTTTGGGAGGCCAAGGCAGGAGGATCACTTGAACCCAGGAGTTTGAGGCTGCAGTGAGCTATGGCTGCGCCATTGCATTCCAGCCTAGGTGACAGAACAAGACCCTGTCTCTTGAACAACAAAAAAGAGAAGAACTCTAGTCTCATGAGATGTTCTGCAAAAATTAAGAATGCAAGGATCAATTAGGATTAGGAAATATTACATATCTTTCTACATACAATAGCCTATTACAGGAAAGAAACTTAATTAGGCCAGTGTTTCTCATACTTATCTGACCATAAAACATTTTATTCCCTGTAAATCTTTTTGCTTATTTCAGTATTTATCCAACATTTACTAAGTGCTATCTCATAAAGCACTAGAATTATAAATATGAATAAAGCAAGGTTGCTGAGAGGGAATGAGGCCTAACGAGCGAGGAAGACATATCAACAAAGAAATCATCATTAACATCTCACAGAAGACAGTTTAGGAAATAACTGTTCTGGTCTGTCTCAGTAAGAGAGTAAAACTCTTAGGAGTCTCCTAATTTTCTTCCTGCAGACAGCAACCCTTACAAGTGAGAAATAAATATATTTCCCTAAATTCTGAAACTATAACTCAGACGCTGGTTTGTTTTAACTATTAACTTGTCCCTTTTCTTTGTAACTACGATACTTCATGCTACTTGGAACCAGTCCAAACTCCTGGATGTCAATAATGAATAGGCCTCCTCGGACTCAAGTTACAAAAACAGCCACCTCAGAAAAGCCACCTCTGCTTTTTTTTTCTTGAGACGGAGTATCACTCAGTCGCCCAGGCTGGAGTGCAGTGGCGTGATCTCGGCTCACTGCAAGCTCCACCTCCCAGGTTCACGCCATTCTCCTGCCTCAGCCTCCCACGCCCGGCTAATTTTTTTGTATTTTAGTAGAGACAGGGTTTCACTGTTTTAGCCAGGATGGTCTCGATCTCCTGACCTCATGATCCGCCCGTCTCGGCCTCCTAAAGTGCTGGGATTACAGGCGTGAGCCACAGCGCCTGGCCGAAGCCACTTCTTCTGAAGGGACTCAGTATTGTGGTCTTAAGTCTTGGGTGGTTTTAAGGTAGGGTGGGGCTGTGTGGAAGAAAGAAGCCTCAGCCACCAAAAGCACTTTTCAAGGGAGCAGAAAAACTTTAAAATGCACAGGGAGGTTGGGTACGGCAGCTCACGCCTGTAATCTCAGCACTTTGGGAGGGCAGGGCGGGTGGATCACTTGAGGCCAGGAGTTTGAGACCAGCCTGGGCAACATGGCGAAACCCCGTCTCTACTAAGACTACAAAAATTAGCCAGGTGTGATAGCATGTGCCTTTGATCCCAAGCTAGCTGGGAGGCTGAGGCACAAGAATCACTTGAGACCGGGAGGTGGAGGTTGCAGTGAGGTGAGATGGAGCCACTGCACTCCAGCCAAGGTGACTTTCTCAAAATAAATAAATAAATAAAAATTTTAAAATGCCAGGCGCGGTGGATCACACCTGTAATCCCAGCACTTTGGGAGGCCAAGGCAGGTGGATTGCCTGAAGTCAGGAGTTCAAGACTAACCTGACCAACATGGTGAAACCCCATCTCTACTAATAATACAAAAATTATCTGGGTGTGGTGGCACATGCCTGTAATCCCAGCTACTTGGGAGGCTGAGGCAGGAGAATTGCTTGAATCCAGGAGGCAAAGATTTCAGTGAGCCAAGATCATGCCATTGCACTCCAGCCTGGGCAACAACAGCAAAACTCTCTGTCTCAAAAAAATAAAATAGGCTGTGCACAGTGGCTCACGCCTGTAATCCCAGCACTTTGGGAGGCCGAGGCGGGCGGATCACGAGGTCAGGAGATCGAGACCATCCTGGCTAACATGGTGAAACCCCGTCTCTACCAAAAATACAAAAAATTAGCCGGGCGTTGTGGCGGGCGCCTGTAGTCCCAGCTACTCAGGAGGCTGAGGCAGGAGAATGGAGTGAACGCGGGAGGCGCAGGATGCAGTGAGTCGAGATTGCACCACTGCACTCCAGCCTGGGGGACAGATAGAGACTCTGTCTCAAAAATAAATAAATAAATAAATAAAATAAAATAAAATAAAAAATAAAAAAGGCACAGCGTATTTATAGGAGGAAGTAATAAAAGAAATGCTAATATGTTCCTACCCAGTAAAAGGGGAAACACCTATATTTATATCAACAAAGGAATTAGCAACGAAAAAAATAATAGGCTCAAGACTAGAGCAAGTGTTAAATACCTGAAACAGATGCAACCCATTGGCATCTGACAGGAACCGAAGCTCTCGATCCAGAAGATATTCCACTGGAACCACAGAACCCAAACCCAGTTTATCTACAAGGGGCGTAAAAGTCTGTGAAGTACAATGACAATAAATTGATTAGAACTTGGGAATAAAAAAATGGCAATTCAAACAAATCTCTAACTTCAAAGAGAATTATTGTATCTTCCATCCCAGTAAATACAGATAAGCTAAAGCATAAGTCCTTGGAAACATTCCCAACCTAGCATCTACCCCTCAAATAGTCATGGGAAGCTAACTAATGCAGAAAGTCAGCTCATTACTCTTATTGGCTAACAAGGACAAGAGGAATCAGAAATTCTCCTAATTCTGCCTAGGGATCGGGCTAATCTTATTAGGCTTCAAGAGAGCTAAATTATAGTAAATTCCCAGAATAAAGAGTTATACTGTTATCATCTCAGAACTCTTGAAATCTTTGTGAAATTTATAAAATAATTAACGGCATAAATATGTATGGTTAATTCATATTACCATTTCATAAATAAATAGCCTATAAAAAAGTCATGAAGAGACCCCACATGCACTTATACAAGAGCTTCTCCTAAAAGTTCAACTGGAAAGTGGCCTTAAAAACAAATGAGAAGCCGGGCGCAGTGGCTCATGCCTGTAATCCCAGCACTTTGGGAGGCCAATGCAGGTGGATCACGAGGTCAGGAGATCGAGACCATCTTGGCTAATGCAGTGAAACCCTGTCTCTACTAAAAATACAAAAAATAAGCCGGGCCTGGTGGTGGGCATCTGTAATCCCAGTACTCAGGAGGCTGAGGCAGGAGAATTGCTTGTATCTGGGAAGCGGGGGTTATGGTGAGCCAAGATCGCGCCATTGCACTCCAGCCTGGGCAACAAGAACAAAACTCTGTCTCAACAACAACAACAACAACAACAAAAAATGAAAGGGCTGGGCGTAGTGGCTCACCTGAGGTTAGGAGTTCAAGACCAGCCTGGACAACATGGTGAAACCCTGTCTCTACTAAAAATACAAAAATTAGCTGGGCATGGTGGCACGTGCCTGTAATCCCAGCTACTTGGGAGGCTGAGGCAAGAGAATTGCTTGAACCTGGGAAGCGGAGGTTGCAGTGAGCCTAGATCGTGCCACTGCATCCCAGCCTGGGTGACAGGGTGACACTTTGTCTCAAAAAAAAAACAAAAAACAAAAGACAAAAAAAAAATGAAAAGACAGTTTAGTAAGTGATGATATATACCATTCAATAGGTTAAAAACATTGTTTTGAATATTATTTATCTAATTTGGTTAGCCACATGAGAATCAGGATTTTTTAGAAGTTACCATTTATACCCATACTTTGTTAATAAGACAGAAACAAATGGATACTCTCACAATTAAATTTTATAACACACAGCCAGGCACAGTGGCTCATGCCTATAATCCCAGCACTTTGGGAGGCTGAAGCAGGTGGACTGCTTGAGACCAGGAGTTCAAGACCAGCCTAGGCAACACGATGAGCAACCATCCCTACAAAAAAATACAAAAATTAGGCTGGGTGCAGTGCTGTGCGTCTGTAGTCCCAGCTACTTGGGAGGCTGAGGTGGGAGGATGGCTTAAGCCTGGGAGTCAGAGGTTGCAGTGAGCTCTGATTGCATCACTGCATTCCAGCCTGAGTGACAGAGCCAGACCCTGTCTCAAAAAAATAAAATAAATTTTATATTGCTATTTTGTTTCACTCCATAATTGAAAAAAAAAACTTTAAAGATTACAAATAATGTTTCAAAACCTTGCTTTGAGAAAAGACTAAAGGTGAAAAAATTCTTTTCATTGTTTTTTTGTTTGTTTTTGAGACAGGGGTCTCACTCTGTCACCCAGGCTGGATACAGTGGCACAATCATGGCTCACTGTAGCCTCAACCTCCTGGGCTCAAGCCATCCTCCCACCTCAGCCCCACAAGTAGCTGGGACCACAGACATGTGCCACCAGACCTAGCTAATTTTTGTATATTTTGTAGAGACGGGGTTTTCGCATGTTACCCAGGATGATCTCAAACTCCTGAGCTTAAGGGATCTTCCTGCCTCAGCCTCCCAAAGTGCTGGGATTACAAGTCGTAAGCCACTGTGTCTGGCCGAAAAAATTCTTTCATATTAAATATCACCTAATATAAAACACTTTGGAGGACAAAGGAGAAAAGACTGCTCCTAATTTTTGCATTAGTAACTTCAGAATAAACATACATTAAGGACAAAGTATGTAGTTCTTACACATACTCTGTCCCTAACATGTCATAGTTATATTATAGGAGTAAAGCTCAGATATGTTCCCACCCAGTAAAAGCCACTCACCAGGGCTGGCCATTGTGCAATGGAGACTCGAGTGCCCTGGAGAAGGACTGGGTCCTCACGGGGCGCCCATACAAGAGATCCTTCCAGCAGAAGCACAATAACTTCTTCAGCATGAACTTTTACCCAGGAGTGTTGCTTCCAGTTACAGCCATCAAATTCTACAAAGATCTGCAAAAAGAGATAAAAAGCAGTTTGGAAGTCACACTCGGAAAAATCTCACACTATACTTATAAATGAACATAAACCCCACTGTTCTGAACAACTGACTAGGAATAATTCTAACTTGTGTTTAAGTTATTTTAATGGGTGTCAATAAAAGCTGATCTTCAGAGCCGGAAGCTGGTTTCAGCCCCATTCTGAAAAGGAAGAACAGAGTTAAGGAGGCATGAACTATTCAGTCATTCAGTAATTTTTAGTCATGTCCCTACTGAAATTTGCAACTCTTAGTTTCTAATTCATATCTACACATAAGGTACTATACTAGGTTCAGGAATACAGAAAGGAATCCGGCATACTTCTTGGTCTCAAAAAGCTCATAATCCAATAGGAAGAAATTTTTAATACCTCTATTGAAATGACTGTGAACTTTTAATTATTTTTTGAATAGGTGATGTATGTATACGGCAAAAATTCAAAAGGATAAAATGCTGAAAAACATTGCTCTCCCATTCCTGCGTGTGGATTCTATTGATTGATTGATCGATTGAGACAGGGTCTCACTCTGTCGCCCAAGCTGGAGTGAAATGGCGTGATCTCAGCTCACTGCAACCTCCGCATCCCGGGCTCAAATGATCCTCCTGCCTCAGTCTCCCAAGTAGCTGGAACTACTAGCATGTGCCACCATGCCTGGCTTATTTTTTGTAGAGACGCAGTTTCACCACATTGCCCAGGCTGGCCTTGAACTCCTGCACAAGGGATCTGCCCACCTCGGCCTCACAAAGTCTGGGATTGCAGGCGTGAGCCACCGTGCCCAGCCTTTTTTAAAATTTAAAATTAAATTAAAATTAATTATTTCGGTAGAGATAGGGTCTTGCTGTGTTACCCAGGCCAGTCTTGAACTCCTGGGCTCAAGTGATCCTCCTACCTTGGCCTCCCAAAGTGTTGGGATTATAGGTGTGAGCCACCACACCCAGCTGCATGTGGATTCTTAAGTGCAACTGTCAGCAGTAATCTCACATCTGTTAGCAGAGACTTGCTGTAGTCACAACAATGCTTTCTTCTTCCCTGAACAGATACTCCACTTCTTGAGATATATTTAGATAGACACTGTATTTATACAGTTCTTAAAGGAGATTGCATTAATGTAATCTTCTCAAAAATGAAGCTATATTTTTCTAATAAATATTATGCTTACATTTGACTTTTTTTTTTTTTTTTTGAGACAGGATCTCACTTTGTTGCCCAAACTGAGTGCTGTGGCACAATCATGGCTCACTACAGCCTCGACTTCCTAGGCTCAAGCAATTCTCCCTCAGCCTCCTGGGTAGCTGAGACTATAGGCGCACACTACCATATCCAGGTAATTTTTGATTATTTGTAGAGACAGGGTCTCACTATGTTGCCCAGGCTGGTCTCGAACTCCTGGAGCCAAGCAATCTTCCTGCCTCAGCCTCACAAAGTGCTGGGATTACAGGCGTGAGCTACCTTGGCTGGCCCCAGCTTTGACTTTCTATATAAATTCTGACTTCTGAAGATGAGTCAACACAGCATCAAAAGCTACATATGCGGCCAGGAGCGGTGGCTCATGCCTGTAATCCAGAACTTTGGGAGGCCGAGGCGGGTGGATCACAAGGTCGGGAGTTCACAACCAACCTGGCCAAGATGGTGAAACTCTGTCTCTACTAAAAATACAAAAATTAGCTGGGTGTGATGGTGGGCACCTATAATCCCAGCTACTCAGGAGGCTGAGGCAGATGATTCACTTGAACCCAGGAGGCAGAGGTTGCGGTGAGCTGAGATCGTGCCATTGCACTCCAGCCTGGGCAACAAGAGCAAAACTCTGTCTCAAAAAAAAAAAAAAAAAAAATCTCACATGAAACTTCTTAAGGCAACACTAAGTGATGCAGGACAATATTAGAAACCCCATAGATGTGACTCCCAACTGGCAACTGTGGAGTTACCAGGAGGATCTGTAAGTACTAGGGGCACCAAGCATTTCCTGTAGAGTGAATGCCAGGTCTTGCAGATGTATGTACTATCATTTTTCAAATACATGTAGATGATGTAATTAATAAAATTCAAATCCATTAAAAACAATAAAATTTTATGTGTATTTTACCACAGTGGAAAAAATTTGAAGAAAAATATTACTGAATTCACAATAGCTTTTTTTTTTTTGTTGGTACACATGTTCTCAAGTAACCAACATAAAAATTACAATGATATGAAAATTCAGGAAATTTATACTTGGAAAGTATGGAACCATAGCTCAGTAGCCCAACTATTGGTTTAATCTCTTCACAGGCAACAAATACTTGTGAACTGCATTGCTAAAAAGTTATCCCAGAAGTTAAATTCATTATAAAGTTCTAGTTCTATTATCTATAATACTCCAACAAAGAAATTAGCAATGAGAAAAGTAAGCTTCATTTCTACTTAATAAAAAGATGGAGATGCAAGGCTCAGAGAGGAGAAGAATGATTTTTACAAAGAAAAAGGACAGAACACTGAACTGTACTATATTTAATATATAAATAGGCTCATTCATACATACATGTTGTAGGGGAATAAGACATAGCCCCTGCCTTCAAGTAACTCACAGACAACTGGAAAGAGAGAGATATATTCAAACTTACATTTAAGTGCAGACTCTGGCACCAAGAAAGGCAGCATAATGTACAAAGCTTGGAGCTCATGTTCCAGGAGGCCTGGATTAGTGTCTCAGTTCCACTCTCTTGCAAAACTTAGACAACTTACTTTTCCTTCCTCAAATCTTAGTTTCTTCTTTTGTGATATGACACACATCTTTCTTACCTCATGGACTGGTTGTGAAAATTAAATAAAGGAACAGATTCTAAGCACTTTGGTTGATTATAAAGCACTATTTGGGCAATAGTATGTCACAGGATAAACAGAAATAGGATAAAATAAAGTATGGTGGGTATTCAGAGGCATAAGATCACTTCAGATGTGCAGAGGAACTGATAGAGGCTGAGGACAACAAAAGCCTCAGTTAAGTTCTGGGATGGTCAGGACCTATTTAACACACTGTGGGAAGGAAGCAGTAGCCAATGAGGCTAAAAAGGCTAGGAGTAGATATGGAAGATCTTGAACACTTGGATAAAAGATTGGGGCTTCATCCAGCTGTCAATGGGAGGTGTGGGTGTCTGCATGCAACTATCATTAAAAGGTTTTTTGTGTGTGTATACGGTGGGGGAGTAGTAGGGAGTGTTCTTACATGACCCAGAGTTGGGGGTAATAACATGAGGAATGAAGTGACTTGTGCTTATGAGAATCCAAGAGCCCTAACACAAAGCTTGATGACTGGCTGAATGTAGGAGTACGGGAGAATTAAAAAATGACTTCGATTTTGAACCAGAGAAAAGAAGTGCTACCATCACAAAGATGAACTGATGTCAGGAGGATACAATGGCTGGAGGACAGACAAGACCTTGCAAACCATGAAAAGCAGAGTCTGGAATGTTCAATGCCCAGACTGGATCTGACCCTGAGTAACACAGTACTCTACCAGGTGTCCTCAGAAAACCAGAGGTTGAGGCTCCATGGTAACCAATGGCTAGGTGTCATGATGTATAGTTCTAATCTGCCAACCACTTTAAAAATCAACATAGGAATCATAACATTCTAAGTTATAGCAACACACAAATACAAGAACAACACTAAAATAAGTCACTGGGCTAAAGCTATAATGATTTTTATTCTTTGTACAGAAGAACTTGAATATTTAAAAAGTTAATATTCAAGAATTCAATACTATCATCGCATACCTAAAAGCTAAAATATTTGGGAGTTACGTTTTACCTAATTTAAGGGCAATTATCTCTTACCTTACTTGAGCAAAGGATATGGAATAAAGTGTTAAATCTGAAACAACCCTGTACTACACATTCCGGGATCAAACGACAGCTCCAATCTGATAATATGAATTTGTTTTGAGAGCAATATGGAATGTAGATATATGTAAATATGGACTATGGATATATGTAAACATATTCCCCCAAGAGTGAAGCTTATTTCTGGCCCAGGACTGTACTTGGCTTCCTAGCTACAAAAATGAAAGAGTTAGAGCATACAAAGTAAAGAATCATTTCAAGTGGGACGCACTGGCCCACACCTGTAATCCCAGCACTGTGGGAGGCTGAGGTGGGAAGATCACTTGAGCCCCGCAGTTCAAGAGTTCAAAACCAGCCCTGGCAACATAGCAACATCCTGTCTCTACAAAAAAAAATAACAAAATAACCAGGCATGGTGGGGTACATCTGTAGTCCCCACTACTCAGGAGGCTGAGATGGGAGGACAGCTTGGGCCAAGGAGTTCAAGGCTGCAGTGAGCTACGATCATGCCCCTGTACTCCAGCCTGGGCAACAGAGTGAGACCCTGTCTCCCAAAAAAAAAAAAGAAAGAAAAGGAAGAAGAAGAACCATTTTAAATCTAAGTACATAGAACACATACTCTTAATGGTAGTGGCCAGGCCACAGGACACAAAGAAGGGATATAAAGTAGCAAAAATAAGGGTAGTGATTGGATTGAGTCAGAGATGACCAAGGGAGGTTGATAATCTTAGTAGGGGAGGACTAAAACAGTTAAACAGTTTGAGATTTTTTTTTTCTTTCTGAGACGGAGTCTCACTCTGTTGCCCAGGCTGGAGTGCAGTGGTGCGATCTCGGCTCACTGCAACCTCTGCCTCCTGGGTTCAAGTGATTCTCCTGCCTCAGCCTTCTGAGTAGCTGGGACTACAGGTGCCTGCCACCATGCCCGGCTAATTTTTGTATTTTTAGTAGAGATGGGGTTTCACCATGTTGGTCAGGCTGGTCTCGAACTCCTGACCTCGTGATCCACCTGCCTCAGCCTCCCAAAGTGCTGGGATTACAGGGGTGAGCCATCAAGCCCCACTGAGATAATTTTTTAAAAGCCTGATTAATACAAACCATGATCAGCTAAGAAATTTTTTTAAAAAGTCTGATTAAATTTCTACTATCAGAGTAAAAGCAGCAAATGGTACAACACATGCTTCGGTTAGGACCCAAGGATTACAAGTAAAGTATTTTATTAGTTAAGAAAAGTTAGTGTTAAAACTCTTGCTTTCATTTCTCTTTGTGGTCTACATATGATTTACATTCATTTTAGTGACAATTAAATAAGTTTTTTAAAAATAAAATATATTATCCTAAGTTTGACAAAATCAGATGGTAGTAATCTAAGTGACATGGGGCTTCATGTTTGTCATGTAATCATCAGTTTGGATTCTGGCTGTTCTCAAGGCCATTCTTACTATAATTAATAAGATTATTCATTTAATCACACTCTTAACAAAAATGGAATGCCTCTTATAAATGAAGCACTTGACAGGGCCAAGAATATCAAGGTAAATAAGGTAGCAATTTGACAGTAGGGACTCACACCCTAGATGAGCCCAACAGAGATGTACAGAAATTATTACAGTGCGAAGTAATCACGGTAATAATAAAGATCTGAATAGGCTATGTTAGATTACACAAGTCATCTGCCTTGGGAAACCAGAACAGTTTCACAGAAGAGGTAGTAGTATACAAACTGGGTCTTAAAGGACAAGCTGCATCCTTCTGGCAGAAAACAGAAGGAAAGACTTTCCAGCAGGTACAAAGGCAGAGAAAAACAAAAGCAGATCAAGTGTTCTGGGAGTAGGAGGAGGAGGAGGCTAGTAAGTAAGCTGTAAAGAGCTTTGACTGCCATATTAATGGTTGAAAAACTGAAACCTGTTGACAAAGATGTTGTTTGGCCAGGAGTGTTCTTTCGTTTGTTTATATTGTGCATTTGAATATCTTTAGGCAGCGTGTGCACTCTCCAGCAGCTGCCAATGCCCACTACACCTTTTGGTCTGTCACCCAGCTGTTTCTCACAAGTCTAGTTCCTCCCTAGACCTATCTGAGTTTATATTGCCTCTATAGGCCTTGAAGGAGCACTGACAGTTTTAAAGGTGGTGGGGAGACCTAGTAAACTATAGAAAGATAATGGGGGCCAGGCATGGTGGCTGATGCCTATAATCCCCAACACTTTGGGAGGCTGAGGTGGGAGGATCACTTGAGCCTAGGAGTTCGAGACCATGCTGGATAACATAGGTGAGACCTTGTCTCTACAAAAATAAAAAATTAGCTGGGCATAGTGGTGTGCACCTGTAAGTCTCAGCTACTTGGGAGGCTGAGGTAGGAGGACTGCTTGAGCCCAGGAAGTCAGGGCTACGGTGAACTATGATCATGCCACTGCACTCCAGCCTGGACAACAATGAGACTCTGTCTCAAAAAAAAGGAAAAAGGAAGGAAAAAAGAAAGACAATGGGGGGAAGTTCTCAAAACTCAGTTTAAATAGGAAATCAAAATGGAAATTATAAAGCATTTTATACTTAGGTGAATAACTAAAATACAACTTATACTATGGAATAAATAATAGAGTTTTTAAAAATGAGATCTATCTAATAGACTAACATGGAAAGATCACTGAGATACATTATGTGAGGGAAAAAAGCAAGTTGCAGATTATTTGAGGGGAGGGGATTGTGAGTGGGAGGGTTGGGATGAGAGAGTGAACAGTATTTTAGCCTCATCAGTAGATGTTTCCTTTTTTAAAAAGAATTTATTTATTTATTTATTTATTTGAGACAGTATCACTCTGTCACCCAGGCTAGAGTACAATGACGCAATCTAGGCTCACCGCAATCTCCGCCTCCCGGGTTCAAACGATTCTGTGCCTCAGCCTCTCGAGTAGCTGGGATTATAGGCAAGCACCACCACGTCCAGCTAATTTTTGTATTTTTAGTACAGACAGGGTTTCACCATGTTGGCCAGGCTGGTCTTGAACTCTTGACCTCAAGTGATCCGGCGGCTGCCTTGGCCTCCCAAAGTGCTGGGATTACAGGTGTAAACCACTGCACCTGGCCTAAAATACTGTATTTATAATTTTTTTTTTTTAAAGAGGAAAGAATTACCTTTGGGGTCAGGTTGGAAGATATGGATGGAAGAAACTGGAAGCAGGGAGACCAATTACGAAGCAGTAATAACCCAGATAAAAGACCTAAGCCAATAAGAATACTGTATAGACCATGCACCATGGCTCATGACTGTAATCTCAGCACTCTGGGAGGCTGAGGCAGGCAGATCACCTGAGGTCAGGAGTTTGAGACCAGCCTGGCCAACAGGGTGAAACCCCATCTCTACTAAAAAATACAAAAATTAGCCGGGCGTGGTGGCAGGCACCCGTAATCCCAGCTACTCAACAGGCTGAGGCAGGAGAATTGCTTGAACCAGGGAGGCAGAGGTTGCAGTGAGTGGAGATCACCCCATCGTACTCCAGGCTGGGGGACAAGAGCGAAACTTTGTCTCAAAAAAAGAAAGAAAAAAAAAAGAATACTGTATGAATGTAAAGTATATTTGAGAAATTAGAGATAAAAATAACAGGATACGGTGATGATTGTGAGATGGTAAAGGAAATCAAAGATAACTTTCCAAGGCTCCTAAATTTTCCAATTTTCCTACCTATACTCCAAACAAAACGTAAACTGTTAAAAATAATGTTACACAACTGTGGGATATCTTGTCAAGGTGGGCGAAGATGCATGAGTTGAATATCTCTGTTTTCAAATAAAAAATAATTTTCTCTTTACAGTTTCTTTGATTCTCAAGAGATAGCTTTCTACCAATTATCCCCAAATTTTTCTACTTTCTAACATCCTAAATAAATTAAATGTGAAGTACATGGGAACAACGGAAATAACCTGAATAAAAACTCCAGCACATATAGTGCTTTCAGGGGTTGTGGAATAACAGATATGGATTTGCATCCCACCTCTCCCGTTTCTTAACTGTGTGGCCTGGAGCAAGTCACTTTAGCCTCTTTGAGCCTCACTTCCTTTGCCTATAAATAGGGACAATAAAGACCTCAAAGGATTGCCTGTAGGATTACATGAAATAAAGACTTTAAATGCGTAGCAGAATATGGGCTCCAGATAAATGCTTATTCCATAAGCAAACTCAGGTCAGAGTAAAAACTGGCATGACTTTTTTTTTTTTTTTAATTGCTATATATCAAGAATCTTAAACATGTACATACTCAGTGTCTATCATATCATTCCGGATCATAATCCTAATAAATAACCCTAAACACTGAAAAGGTTTTATTCACAAAAATGCTCACCATGGCATTATAGATGAAGCCTAAAATCTGAAACAACTTTAATAGCCAACGAAAAGGGAAGAGTTAAATTACTCAGCCAAAAAAAATTAACGTTCATAAGATTACGTCCAAATTCCTTGCACACCATTTATTATTTTCTTTTGGGTTATAAAAGCAATACATGAATTACCTGTGGAAAATAGAGAAAAGCACCAAGAAAATTAAAATCACCCATAAAATGAATAATTTTTAGTAAAAAAGGAAAATAACAGGCTGGGTGCGGTGGCTCACAACCTGTAATCCCAGCACTCTGGGAAGCTGAGGCAGGCAGATCACTTATGGTCAGGAGTTTGAGAACAACCTGGTCAACGTGGCAAAACACCATCTCTACTAAAAATACAAAAATTAGCCGGGCATGGTGGCGCGGCACCTGTAATCCCAGCTACTTGGGAGGCTGAGGGAGGAGAATGACTTGAAGTTGGGAGGCGGAGGTTGCAGTGAGCACAGATCGTGCCACTGCACTCCAGCCTGGGCGACAGTGAGTGAGACTCTGTCTCAAAAAAAAAAAAAAAAAAAAAAAAAAAAATAACTGCCACATTAAATGAAAAAGCAAAACTCAAAATTAAAAATTCCGTATGAGGCCAGGCGCGATGGCTCAAGCCTGTAATCCCAGCACTTTGGGAGGCCAAAGCGGGCGGATCACCAGGTCAGGAGATCGAGACCATCCTGGCTAACAAGGTGAAACCCCATCTCTACTAAAAATACAAAAAATTATCCAGGTGTGGTGGCGGGAGCCTGTAATCCCAGCTACTCAGGAGGCTGAGGCAGGAGAATCACTTGAACCCAGGAGGCGGAGGATGCAGTGAGCCGAGATCGCACCATCGCACTCCAGACTGGGAGACAGAGTGAGACTCCGCCTCAAAAAAGCAAAAAAAATTATTAGAATAATTTCTACACTTTGTGTAACAGGCATGTATTACTTTAGAATCAGAGAAAGAAAACACCAAATGCTTCAAATCTAAGAAAACAACCCAGACGCAAATCACAAAACTAAGGGCCAGTGTACCTTGGATTGGAGTCCCAAATGTGACTCCAATATCAAGATGAAAAAATTAACAGTGAGTCCATATCAATAAAAACATGTAAAAGAAAAAATTTAAAGATTATAAAGATAACGGGGCCACAGAGTGGAAATTCCGTAATAAATCAGAAGTGAACATCAGCCTAATAGGGGCTTCAAAATGTTCTACTTTTTTAGACAGAGTGGTCAGGGAATAGAAGAGAAAAAACAGAAAAATCCATGTTTCCTGACCTCCATGAATTTACTATCTAGTAGAATAGACAAGCAAGTGTGGAGGATGGAAGACTTTCCCTCTACCTTCTGAGGGTTAGGTGACTGACATAAACAGCAGTTTAAGGAGAGAAAAATAAACAAATTTGTTACATGTAAAGGACATCACAACAAGGAAAAGTAAATACCCAGAACCCAGTAAGACTGAGTTTTATATTTCTATAGAAATTATAGAAATAATTTTTATATAATTATACAATTATAATATAAAATTATAGAAATAATTATTGGGGGGAAGGGGGAGGGATAGCATTCGGAGATATA
>NW_026652281.1:115343112-115439214 GCF_009828535.3 Hylobates moloch | reverse complement strand
GAAAAAGCAAAACTCAAAATTAAAAATTCCGTATGAGGCCAGGCGCGATGGCTCAAGCCTGTAATCCCAGCACTTTGGGAGGCCAAAGCGGGCGGATCACCAGGTCAGGAGATCGAGACCATCCTGGCTAACAAGGTGAAACCCCATCTCTACTAAAAATACAAAAAATTATCCAGGTGTGGTGGCGGGAGCCTGTAATCCCAGCTACTCAGGAGGCTGAGGCAGGAGAATCACTTGAACCCAGGAGGCGGAGGATGCAGTGAGCCGAGATCGCACCATCGCACTCCAGACTGGGAGACAGAGTGAGACTCCGCCTCAAAAAAGCAAAAAAAATTAGAATAATTTCTACACTTTGTGTAACAGGCATGTATTACTTTAGAATCAGAGAAAGAAAACACCAAATGCTTCAAATCTAAGAAAACAACCCAGACGCAAATCACAAAACTAAGGGCCAGTGTACCTTGGATTGGAGTCCCAAATGTGACTCCAATATCAAGATGAAAAAATTAACAGTGAGTCCATATCAATAAAAACATGTAAAAGAAAAAATTTAAAGATTATAAAGATAACGGCGCCACAGAGTGGAAATTCCGTAATAAATCAGAAGTGAACATCAGCCTAATAGGGGCTTCAAAATGTTCTACTTTTTTAGACAGAGTGGTCAGGGAATAGAAGAGAAAAAACAGAAAAATCCATGTTTCCTGACCTCCATGAATTTACTATCTAGTAGAATAGACAAGCAAGTGTGGAGGATGGAAGACTTTCCCTCTACCTTCTGAGGGTTAGGTGACTGACATAAACAGCAGTTTAAGGAGAGAAAAATAAACAAATTTGTTACATGTAAAGGACATCACAACAAGGAAAAGTAAATACCCAGAACCCAGTAAGACTGAGTTTTATATTTCTATAGAAATTATAGAAATAATTTTTATATAATTATACAATTATAATATAAAATTATAGAAATAATTATTGGGGGGAAGGGGGAGGGATAGCATTCGGAGATATACCTAATGTAAATGACGAGTTAATGGGTGCAGCACACCAACATGGCACATGTATACATATGTAACAAACCTGCACGTTGTGCACATGTACCCTAAAACTTAAAGTATATAAAAAAATTATATAATAAAATTATAGAAATAATTATATAATTATATAAAATCATAATTATATTTCTGTATTTCTTATAGGCAACTTAGGGGAGAGTAAACCACATACATTATTCACTTAAGATATTGTGTGTGTGTGTATATAAATATATCATCTATCTATCTATCTATCTACCTATCTATCTATCTACCTATCTATCCATCCTGGGCTCAAGTAATCCTCCCTATAGGTGCACACCACTGCACCTGAGTTAATAATTTTTGGGAAAAAAAATCAATGGGCCCTCAGAAGAACAGGTGACAGCTAAGGCTGTCTGTCTGCATGTGGTATAAACCTCCAGTCTCATCTCCTGTGATAGGAATTAATCTTCCCTGGTTGATAAGGTTAGCAGGGAAGGGATTCATGACAATAGAGTTCCTTCTTTATTTTTTTTATTTTTTATTTTTTTATTTTTTTAATTTTTATTTTATTTTATTTTATTTTGAGACGGAGTCTCGCTGTGTCGCCCAGGCTGGAGTGCAGTGGCGCAATCTCGGCTCACTGTAAGCTCCGCCTCCCGGGTTCACGCCATTCTCCTGCCTCAGCCTCTCCGAGTAGCTGGGACTACAGGCGCCCGCCACCACGCCCGGCTAATTTTTTGTATTTTTAGTAGAGACGGGGTTTCACCGTGGTCTCGATCTCCTGACCTCGTGATTCACCCACCTCGGCCTCCCAAAGTGCTAGGATTACAAGCTTGAGCCACCGCGCCCGGCCTATTTTTTTTTTTTTTTTTCATTCTGGAGTACAGTGGTGCAATCTTGGCTCACTGCAACCTCTGCCTCCCAGGTTCAAGCCATTCTTGTGCCTCAGCCTCCCGAGTAGCAGGGATTACGTGCGCCACCATGCCCGGCTAATTTTTGTATTTTTTAGTAGAGATGGGGTTTTGTCATGTCGGCCAGACTGGTCTCGAACTCCTGGCCTCAAGTGATCTGCCCACTTCAGCCTCCCAAAGTGCTGGGATTACAGGCGTGAGCCACAGCGCCAGCCTAGACTTCCTTTTGGAGGATGTGTCTTTAGGTAGATGAATAAGTTCAGAGATAGCCCTCCATCTGCTGCTCCCCAAGTGCCTTCAGTTTGAGATCCAATGCAACATATTTTGGGGTGGCATTTCCTGAACTTCTTCACAAGCTATACATCTTGCTACACATATCTATAACAAGAGAAACTACAATAAATATTCCAAAAAGTGGTATCCACAAAGTGCTAAGGGAACAAAGAATAAAAACAACATGCTGGGGAATCAGAAAGGCTTTATAGGGTTTGTAGCTCCTAGGATGCATGGGCTTGAAGGATGAGCAGGCTTTCTTTTCTCTGTATAGGATTTCAATAGATGACAGCATTAAAAGAAAAGTTTTAAGAAGGAACAAAGCAACGGAAGCCAGAAAATACTAGAAAAGTGGAGGATCACCAAAATCAAGGCTGCTTGGTTTAAACAGCCTTTTGGCAACACCCAATTTCCCTTGTCCAATTCTTTGCACATCGAGGACCCTTCTTATAGTAATTTAGTCTCTAGAGCAGAGCAGGAAGGGGCTCTATGCAGATCTCTGGATAGGCATACCTCCCACTGTAAATTAATAACCTTGCATGTGGATTTACAATTCAGTCTCCAGAGTTTGGTTAGAGAGAATCAGTCCCCTAGAGCCTGATTACCTCTGAAGTCATGAAAAAAGGAAAAAAAAAAAAAAAGGAGTTTCAGCCCTTAGAAAACTGAAAGAGGTCACACTATCTGAGTCACTACAAATCAGGCAGGTTTTACCCACCTAGAGATGGGCAAAAGATGATGCTTTCGCACCAGGGGCAGTAGGGATGGTACAGTGGAAAGGGCTTAAAAACCACCAACCTGTCAAAGGCAGTGGAAAACTGAGAAGCAACAACAGGTGTTGCGTCCCCCAGGCCTTGTGGAAGCAAAGCCTATAGAACCCACCCCAGCTGTTGCAAAGAAAATCACAACAGAAAATGCCATGTTTCTGACCCATCATTTTGAGTCTGTTGGTGGAGGGGGAACTAAATAAATAAACTAGAACAAGTTGGAGAAGAGACCCAGGAAACTGTGTATTTAAAAAAAAGAGAATGAACCCTTTCCAGGTGGGGAGTTAGTGATGCAAGTCCCTCAGAAACAAATGGGAAATTAATGGCCAGGCGTGGTGGCTCATGCCTGCAATCCCAGCACTTTGGGAGGCCAAGGCAGGCAGATCACTTGCGGTCAGGAGTTCGAGATCAGCCTGGCCAACATGGTGAAACCCTGTCTCTATTAAAACTACAAAAATTAGCCAGGCGTGGTGGCAGGCACCTGTAATCCCAGCTACTCGCCTGTAATCCCAGCTACTCAAGAGGCTGAGGCAGGAGAATCACTTGAACCCGGGAGGCGGAGGTTGCAATGAGCCAACACTGTGCCACTGCACTCCAGCCTGGGTGAAAGAGTGAGACTCCGTCTCAAAAAAAAAAAAGAAACAGAACTATTAAAATACACACACACACACAGAGACAATCTTTTTTTAAAAAAATAAACTATACAAAGTGCTTGAGTGTCTGAAAAACTCAACCATGGCTCAGTGTTTCAAAAACAGACCTGATGCTGTAAGGGGAGAGTTAAGATGATGAGTGTGCTTAGAGGGGCTCACAGTTAAACAGTATATAGTCTTAACGTCAAAAAGTAAAATGTCATTTTTATTTAAAGTTCTCTAAACCATACACAGAATCACAAAAACATATTCTATTTACATTAATAAATAGAGCATAAGTATCAAGGTATCACTCAGAGTTTTAACTTTTGGAATTTTAAGTAATAAAAGGACACAAACAGTTTAAAAACCACAAACTCCCATTTCAACTAGGGCTGAAATTCTATGTTTGACCATAGGTAGCGAATTGTACACTGGAAATACGGTAAATATAGTACTATCCTGGACCTGACTATAATTATTACATTATTTAGAAACAAAATAGAGAGGTATTTTAGAGTCTACCTACCCTACCCTGAGACAGAGGAAAGGTTGGGTGGGGAGGTGTAAAAACAGAAGGCAGATACACTTTCACTCCTCCTGGAAGACTCTCAGATAGAAGAAGCATAGTACTAGCCTAGACATTGCTACAATTATTACATTATCTCTTGTCAAAGGTAAGGAGTATTTTAGAATCCGTCTTTCCTTGAAATAGAGATGAAAGATTAAGGGATAAAAAAAAAATAGGGCAGATATGCTTTCACTTCTCTGGTAACTTCTGGATACATGAGGTAACTATGATACACATTCAAAACCAAGTGATACTACATTTACAGCATCATTTAATTATACCTACAGAAAGAAAAGAATGGTTTACCTAAAAAATTTAGTGTTACCACAATTGGTCACTCAGCAGAAAAAAAATTAGGTCCCTCATCTCATTTGCCAATTACAAAAATATTCCAGGCCAAGTGCAGTGGCTCATGCCTGTAATCCTAGCACTTTGGGAGGCCAAGCTGAGTGGATCACTTAAGGCCAGGAGTTTGAAACCAGCCTGGGCAAAATTGTGAGACCCAATCTCTTAAAAAAAAAAAAAAGGGGGGGGGGGGGGGCGGGGGGCACCTGTAATCCCAGCACTTTGGGAGGCTGAGATAGGCAGATCAGCTGAGGTCAGGAGTTCAAGAAGACCAGCCTGGCCAACATGGCGAAACCCTATCTACTAAAAATACAAAAATTAGCCGGGCATGGTGGCACACGCCTGTAATCCCAACTACGCAGGAGACTAAGGCAGGAGAATCACTTGAACTCTGGAGGTGGAGGTTGCAGTGAGCCAAGACCATACCACTGTACTCCAGCCTGGGTGACACAGTAAGACTGTGTCTCAAAAAAAAAAAGCTGAAAATGGTGCTGTGCACCTGTAGTCCCAGCTAATCAGGAAGCTGAGGCAGGAGGACCAACTGAGCCCAGGAATTTGAGGGTACAGTGAGCTATGACTGCATCACTGTACTCCAGCCTGGGTGACAGATAAAAAAAAAAAAAAAAAAAAAAGGCTGGGTGCCGTGGCTCATGACTGTAATCCCAGCAGTTTGGGAGGCCAAGGCGGGTGGATCACCTGAAGTCAGGGGTTCAAGACCAGCCTGGTCAACATGGCGAAACCCCGTCTCTACTAATAAATAAAAAAAAATTAGCTGGGTGTGGTGGTGCACGCCTGTAATCCCAGCTACTGGGACTGGAGGCAGGAGAATCGCTTGAATCTGGGAGACAGAGATTGCAGTGAGCTGAGATTGCGCCACTGCACTCCAGCCTGGGCAACAGAACAAGACTCCGTCTCAAAAAAAAAAAAAATTCCTGCCGAGCGCGGTGGCTCAGGCCTATAATCCCAGCACTTGGAAGGCCGAGGCAGGCAGATCACCTGAGGTGAGGAGTTCGAGACCAGCCTGGCCAACATGGTGAAACCCCATCTCTACTAAAACTACGTGGTGGTGGGTGCCTGTAATCCCAGCTATTTGGGAGGCTGAGGCAGGAGAATTGCTTGAACCCAGGAGGCAGAGATTGCAGTGAGCCGAGATCACACCATTACACTCCAGCCTGGGCGACAAGAGTGAAACTCTGTCTCTAAATAAATAAATAAATAATTCCACGCCAGGCACGGTGGCTCACACCTGTAATCCCAGCACTTTGGGAGGCCGAGGTGGGTGGATCACCTGAGGTCAGGAGTTCCAGACCAGCCTGGCCAACATGGCGAAACCCAATCTGGTGCATGCCTGTAGTCCCAGCTACTTGGGAGGCTGAGGCAGAAGAATTGCTTGAACCTAGGAGGCAGAGGTTGCAATGAGCCAATATCGCGCCACTGCACTCCAGCCTGGGCAAAAAAAATAAATAAATAAAAATAAAAAAGTAAATTCCAGACTGACCAAAAATCTAAAGGTAAAAATAAACAAAAATGTTGGCTGGGCATGGTGGCTCACGCCTGTAATCCCAACATTTTGGGAGGCCAAGTCAGGCAGATTGCTTGAACCCTGGAGTTCAAGACCTACCTGGGCAACATGGCAAAACCTATCTCTATACAAAATACAAACATTTGCCAGACGTGGTAGTGTGCATCTGTGGTTCCAGCTACTTGGAAGGCTGAGGCAGGAGGATCACCTGAGCCCAGGGAGGTCGAAGCTGCAGTGTGTTGTGACTGTGTCATTGCACTCCAGCTTGGGCGACAGAGTGAGACCCTGTCTCAAAAAAAAAAAAAAAAAGTTTTTAAAAGTATATTTATATAGGTTCAAGATGGGGATTCCTTCCCAGTCAAGTAATCCTAAACTATTAAGAAAAGTCAGGCCAGGCACAGTGGCTCATGTGTGGAATCCCAGCACTTTGGGAGGCTGAGGCAGGCAACTGCTTGAGCCCAGGAGTTCCAGACCAGCCTGGGCAACATGGTGAAACCCCATCTCCACAACAAATACAAAAACTAGCCAGGCCTGGTGGCACACGCCTGTAGTCCCTGGGAGGATTGCTTGAGCCCAGCAGTGAGCTGTAATTATGCCCCTGCACTCCAGCCTGGGAGACAGAGCAAGGCTCTGTCTCAAAAACAAAACAAAACAAACAAAAAGAGGCCCGATAATTCTGATAACATAAAATTCTTATTTTTCTGTATAGCAAAGCAACCCATAAAAAAAGTCAAGAGGCTGGGCCCGGTGGCTCACACCTGTAATCCCAGCACTTTGGGAGGTCAAGGTGGGCACAGATCACGAGGTCAGGAGATCAAGACCATCCTGGCCAATATGGTGAAACTCCATCTCTACTAAAAATACAAAAAATTACCTGGGCGTGGTGGCACACACCTGTAGTCCCAACTACTCAGGAGGCTGAGGCAGGAGAAGCGCTTGAACCTGGGAGGCAGAGGTTGCAGTGAGCTGAGATGGAGCCACTGCACTCCAGCCTGGGTGACACAGCGAGATTGTCTCAAAAAAAAAAAAAAAAAAGTTGGCCGGGTGCGGTGGCTCACGCCTGTAATCCCAGCACTTTGGTAGGCCGAGGCGGGTGGATCACGAGGTCAGGAGATCGAGACCACAGTGAAACTCCGTCTCTACTAAAAATACAAAAAATTAGCTGGACGTGGTGGCAGGCGCCTGTAGTCCCAGCTACTCGGGAGGCTGAGGCAGGAGAATGGCATGAACCCGGGAGGCGGAGCTTGCAGTGAGCCGAGATCGCGCCACTGCACTCCAGCCTGAGCGACAGAGCGAGACTCTGTCTCAAAAAAAAAAAAAAAGTCAAGAGACAAATGAAACAAAATACAACCCACTACGCAGGTGAAGGAGTTAATATCCATGCACAGAACTTGCAGAGAGTGATAAGACAACTCCTATTTTTCTCAAATGAGCAAAAGATATCCATACGTAACAAATAAAAGAAATGAAAAAGCCAGGCCAGGCGCGGTGGCTCACGCTTGTAATCCCAGCACTTTGGGAGGCCGAGGCGGGCGGATCACGAGGTCAGGAGATCGAGACCACAGTGAAACCCCGTCTCTACTAAAAATACAAAAAATTAGCCGGGCGTGGTGGCGGGCGCCTGTAGTCCCAGCTACTCGGAGAGGCTGAGGCAGGAGAATGGCGTGAACCCCGGAGGCGGAGCTTGCAGTGAGCCGAGATTGCGTCACTACACTCCAGCCTGGGTGACAGAGCCAGACTCCGACTCAAAAAAAAAAAAAAGAAATGAAAAAGCCAGTACACACGGAAAAAAAGGACAAAGGGTCATGAAAATTATGGATACTGTTTTTCACCCATCAGATTGGCAAAAATGAAAAAGACTGATGATACCAGTGAAGGCAAGGGTAAAGAGAAACAAGCACTCTGAGTACTGTTGGTGGGAGTAGGAAATGCTATACACCTACTGGAAAATAACCTGGCATTATGTAATAAAATAAAAAATACACATACTTCTTAACCGAACAATTTCAATCCTGGATTGCTAAACTACAGAAATAAAACCTGGATTACATAAAAATAAGTATACAAGTATATTAATGGCAGCATTGTCTATACTGCCAAAAAAACTTTAGATAACCTGAATGTCCATTAACAGGAGGAATAACTGAATAAATTATGGTACATCCATTCTATGGAATATAAGGTAGTTACCGAAAATGATGAGTAAAATCTGTAAGTATTGATCCCCATGGTATACTGTCAAATGAAAGAAAAAAAGGCAGGGTGCAAATATTGTGCAGTACGACACCATTTGCTAAAAAAAGGAAACTCTTTGTATACGGTTGAATGTTTTCATGTTTTTTGTACTAGTATTAGGAAAGATGAGCAAAGAGATTGCTGGTTTTTCTTGTGTAAACCTGTTTGACATTTTGCAAATTACTAAGCTTTGCTTTTATAATCAAAAAAAGGAAAATCCATGGGTTTCTTTTTTTGGTCTGTTTTATCTACAATACCCATATATGTGACGGTCCCAAGGTCTCTGCAACTTACATGAGCCAATAATGATTTAGGAACACAAAGAGGACACCGGATTAGGAAAGAAAAGCCACATATAAATGCATAAAAACCCATAAACTAATTCTAAAAAAATAAAAGGCCCATTTAAAAACACAAATAAAACTACTATTCCATGAGAAAGGGGGGAAAAAGCTGTTTTCATACCTTGGCTAAACATCTGAGTAATTTGTCAGCATGGCTTTTGCTGGTGAAGATGTCCACCTATGAGAACCTTATCAACAAAACTCTCAATCAACAGGATCCTGACTCCTTTTTTTCACATCTCACCTTAAGGTAGCACTTGGCTTTGTTACTGTTTTCCAAAAGAGGTTTCATTAAATGGATCAGTACTATATTTTATAGGATATCTGAATCAAAAAGTATTTAGAAAGAGTATATTCGTGGAGTCTAAAATTAAGAAGTGTGTTTTCAATCACTTCAGAAACTCATTTATCCAACCCTCAATTACTCATCCTTAAAAGGGGGCGCCCTGCTAGGCATTACTCAAAACCAAGCATGCCTGAAAACATCTTAAACATAACTGAATGAAAATCTGCCCAATCACAGGCCAGCTGCTTGCAAACTCCACCCTTGAGTACAGGAAGAACACTTTTGATTGGAAGACAGTTGTGTTTACTACCGTGTGTGGTGCAAATTGGAAAGGTCCACATGCCTACGGTCCAAAGGAAATCTCTCTTAATGAGAAAAAAACAAAACGGCCCGTTCTCATCCTACACTGGTCATTGTCATTAACTGAACCTCAACAAAACACCAATTCTTGAACAATTTTGCAAGCTGGTGAAAAAATCTAAAGGCTCTGAGTTTTGGTCTGGCTGTTTTCTCATCTATGTCCCTGGATATACATGTAAGACAAGCATAAATGTATTCTCAAAATACAAACCTGCCTTTGCTTCTACATTCACACAGCCCCATGCAAGACCTCAACACAGTTGTAATGTTCTTTGCTTTAATTTCCAAGAATCACTGCAACTTTTTACTTGGTTTGAGAACTCAGTTCCGTGGGCTCAGTGGTAAAATTATTCAGTATTTAGTTTAGTGGGTGTCCAGCAAGGAAGTAAGCTCCAAAAACCTCTGCCCTTAGGGAGCACAGCAAACAACAAAGTGAAGGGGGAGCCATTTCAGGTGCAGAGCTCATTAGCAATTCATCTGATGAAGGAAACGAGACGACCATTGCAAGAACCAGAAAAAAATCCCAATGAATAGCTAGGGCAAACTAGGCCTTAGGTCAAAGTATGCATGTAACAGTGGATCTTAAGTATGTTTTGCCTCCAAGGGGGTAGAATGAATCTGAAATGGACACTTCTTTTCCCATCCCAGCCATCTTTTAAAGAAAGCGCAGAGGAATAGAGATCCAAATCCCAGTCTTAATCATCATTCCATCCCCTTATATTTTTAGTATCTTTTTGCAAATTTGCCCCACTGAGGCCTCATAAAAGTCCTAGCAGCGTTTCTTATACAGCATGAAGAAAGATCAAAGCAAATGAACCCAAGTAGCAGAAGCAAAGCCTAAGCCATCCACAAAAAAAAATCCATAAAGCTTGTATATTAGTGAAAAAGGACAGTCTAACACCGTTGATCAATAGGAAGAAAAATAAACATCGGAAGCCTACAACATTACTTCCAAATCTCACAAACTGCGTTCCCGTTTATATCTGCAGAAGCAAGTTCATCAAGAAAATTTACTTTCTGCTTGCTGATCTATTACATTCCAAAAGACCATCCCCTGCCCCAACACGCACACACACCATTTTTCATAGCCTTATCTCACCAGAGAAGCTAGGGCCCCTACCAAAATGAGGAAATAAAGTGGTTTGCCAAAACTCCAACACTATATTTTACCGCCACATTAACGAGAATAACACAACATGATCCCGAATGCTAGTTAAGTTGGTATGACTGAACAACTTTAATCACAAAACACACCAAGGCATTCAAAAAGGGCCAAGCCCAAACACAAAGTTTCAAAACAAAACCTCTCCCAAGGCTGGGGGAGTAGCTGAGCTGGGAGCAAAAAAGCACTACCCAGCAGCCCCGTTCGGCCACTAAGAAAGATCTCAAACTTATCAAAAACAGCCAGAACTGCAGCTCCTGTCACCCAGAAGCGTAAGGAGAGGAGAGCTCGAGAGCTGGCCTTTCTGGAGACCGCCAGGCCGAGCCCAGCTCAGACGAGGAAGTAAACTGCCAGATAAAAAAGCCCCGACCAGCTCCAACTGCAGCCTCCGTGCCTCCTATAACTGCCCACATTCCCGCCCCACTAGGGGCTCTGGGAGAAAAGGAACAGGGCGCAGGTCTCCTGGGAGAGGCTGGAGACCACAGGTCCGCGTCTTCGAGAGGGCAGCGGCAACACTGGCCGAACTCTGAGGCTCCCGGGAGCTCAACATTCAAGAGCCTGCTCCGAAGGCGTGTTGGGGGGAACGCCGAGAAAAGGGTCGCCCAGGAGGCGGGGCCTGCCGGCTGCAAGCAGCAGCTCCGGGCGCCCTGGCCGCCCCCCGGGGGAAACCGGGGCGCACACCCCGACGCGGAAGCCATGCCGGCAAGAGCTCGGGGTGCCGAGGTGCCGGCGGGGGGCGCTAAGGAGACCCCGGGGCACGGAAATGGGTCACCCCCATCCCACCGCCCCCTCACAAAGGCCCCCGGGGAGGCCGCCCGCAGGCCCCGCAGCCCCGGCCTCGAGTGCCCGACTCGGCCGCCACTCACCGCTAGGTCCTGGGGCACCGCCCCGCTCATGGCCCGCACCGTGCCGGCCCGCCAGGCTCGAGTGCGCAGCGCAGGCCCCGGATCTCCGCTCGCCGCCGCCGCCGCGGGGGCCGAGGCCGAGGCTGAGGCCGCAGTGTCCGCGAACAGAAGCAGCAGCCGCTTGCCCACCGGGGAGGCCGCCGCGTCCGCCATCGCCGGGGCCGGCCTGACCCGCGCTCCCGCCCGCCGCCTCCCACCACCTCCGCCGCCAAGCGCCCGATCCACCCGCAAGGCCTCCCTCCGCACCACCCGCGGCCGCCGTTCCCCCCCACCCCCCCCAACAGCCACCACCAACCACCGGCGCCGCGCAGCGCCCCCCGTGGCCGGGAGCGGAGCCGCAGCCTGGGCCCCGCACAGCGCCCCCCGCGCTCTGGAGCGGGGCGGCAGCTCCTGGCCCCTCGCAGCGCTCCGCCCCAATCTCCCCGGGGCCTGCAGTGCCCCCTGCGGTCGGGAGGGGAATTGCAGGTTCGGCCGGGGTAGGGAAGTGGGCGGGTCCTTCATCTTCCCCATGGCACCATCCCTGGTCTCAATCTTCCTTCAGGGAGTCGTATATATGAGAGGGCTTTAGCTTGCTCTCCTCGGATGCCAAAGACATTTACGGGGTAAGGGGGTGAGGGGCAAGGTACCTAGAGAGTGGATGTTTTGAGCTATTTAGTGTCTCCAATACCCCCATTGATTTCCTATCCTGAAAATATGAGCTCCTACCTGCTGTCTTGTAGGAAATGTTCTCCCCATTGGTCCATGAGACACAATGTCTTCCTTCTCAATGGCCCATAACAGCACCATCCCATTCTATACTGCCAGCACTTCTTGGGTTCCTTTCCAATTGGCCAACGTATTACTCCCATTGGATGTATAATGCCACTCTTTCCACTGACTGAAGGCCAACGTGCGCCCCAACATCTTGGTGTTTTTCCTAAAACCGACTAACTTCTTCCCCTTCCTAGTCTGCCAATGTTATTAAGTCTACGTGTTTCTCCATTCAACTCTTGGGGAACTGGAAAGACCAGCAGTAAAGGGGTTCTCTTAGTGGCACTCCATCTTACCATGGAATTAGTGGGGCTGGGGGCAAAGAAAATTCTGTAACTCTTATCTGAATGCATTTAATACAGGTGTGGGAGACTAATAGCTCCTGATTAGAAAAGGAGCCTGCAGAGAAAGTGAGATGCTGAGATTTTTGGCTAAATTGTTACCCACAATAAGCAACAGGAAATTGCCTCAATCATTTAAAGTTGGCAGTATCAGGGACTAGCACATTCCATGGTCTTATGGATGCAGAGACTGAGTATACACAAAATGGATACAAAAGATAAAGGGTATAGTAATAACCCATGACTGTTGCTCTAAAAGTGACTTTTTGATTTTCCCTATAGACAGGAAAGAGCAGTAGCTGGTTCTTTCTCCAAGGCTTCTGTGCCTACCCCAGCTATCTCCTGTCCATAACCTTGTCTACGCCCTTGACCTACTTTTCTTGTAACAAAGGCTTGGGGAGAGGGGTAACCCACTATTGACTTTATACTTTTACTAAAGTATAAAACATATAGGAAAATCATTCTAGAACCAACCCTGTGGAGCACCAAGGAAACACTCCTCCCTCCACTTTTTTTAACTTCCATCTCCCACAGCCAACCTGAGGCCTGACTCAGAATGTTTTTCTGGGCTGAGAGCCACCTCTTAAAGCACATGGCCCATAAGCTGTAGTTGGTAGGAGGGGAACAAGGGTGAATCCATACAAGATCTATCTGCCTTGCAATTTTTCTATCAAAATTATCTGCTGGGATTTTCTCCCATACAGATATTTAACTACTGTCCCAATGTCCAAGGCTGGTTTCTCACAGCAGAGAGACAGAAATGTACCTAAGTTCAGGGATGGGAAAGGCAAAAGGGAAACGCATTCAACAAATGTGGCCGGCACTTTTCACGTGCCAGGAACTTCCCAAACTGTTGGGGACACAATATTGAATAAAACAAAACTCTTGCCCTCATGGAGTTTACATTCTTTCCTATATTAACAAGACTTCAGGAATGAAAAATGAAATCACACTTGGCCTCACAGAAAATAGCAGAAAAATCCAGCAAAAACAAACTCAAAAGAAAAAAAGGGGGAGACAAAGTCATTTTAGATATTCAAACTTTACCCCTGCTCAAGCAGTAGGTGAAATGAAACATCAGTTTTAAAGAAAAAAAAAACTGTAATTCTAAGCTCCTTTAATCACATGCCACTGCCCACCACTTCCCCAAAGCCCTTCGTTTCCAGGGCAGGTGACAACCCTCACGTTTTCTAGGGTGTATTTGCACCCCTGCAAAGATTCCTGCTCCAGGTAGTCAAGTCAATCCTGTCCTCCTGCACACACTTCATTGGTATTCAATGATGAGTGCCACCAATTTGAAGCAGGAAACCAGGACATAAGCTAAGCAACTCGACTCTTCTTGCTGCCTAGCAAATTAGCACCACAACTGGTAAAGAAAGGCTAAGCCTTAGGGACAGAGGCTCCTGCCTGGATCTCTAAGCAACTATACTTCACCCACACACATGTCGACACAGAGAAGAAAGGGTGGAATAGAAAGGTCTAAAGAGTGAGCCACATAGCTTCTTTTGGCAAACCAACACTCCCAAAGGGAACATTAGGGAAAATACTGTCTTCTACAACAAGAGAAGCTTTGCAGCTAGGATAATTTTCCAAAAGCAGTATTTTTAGGATGGAAAAATTGCCTAGGTCTATGGAATCTGAATTCTGATGACTAAACCTCTATCTCTCCAGGATGTAACATGTGAAAACTTAAGAAAGATCCCTGGCCATCTCCTACCCTGCCTTCTCCCTACTTCCCAAAGCCTACAAACCAATCTAGACAAGTTCCTGATTGTACCATAAACCATTTCTCAGGGAGCTGGAATGCATTCATACTTGACTTCAACTTGCTGGAAGTGAGAGTGACAGCAGGCAGGAGGAGACAAGTATAACTGCCAGGGAAAGAGAGACCAAACCAGACTGCCAAAAATAACCAAGGACTTAGCAGAAGCCTGGGCCACAGTATAACATCCTGCCACGGCCAGCAAAGGGCCTCGGGTCCAAATACTGCCCCTTTTTGAAAGGTTGACCCACATCTCAGAGGAAGAGGCTGGAACAGTTAGGTGGCCTTCTACCCTACTTCTTACTTGTCTTTGTGGGGAAGGGAAGAAGACACTGTAGTACACAAGGTTGCTTGGGAAAATGGATTATTCTAATAAAACTTTATTTTTTCAAACACAGCCACAGAGGCAGAACCTCATGTTTAACACACACAGACTTATGGATTTTTTTTTTAATATAAAACAAAGTTTACGAAAATTTTTTTCCACTTTTTGTATTTGTAATCCCATTAGCACAGGGACTTTGGCAGCAGGTGGGAGTGAAGGGCAGCTGGGCTGCCACTGGGCAGTCACTGGGCACAGGAGGAGAGCACCAGCCTGGGGAGTGGCTTCACTCACACACACAGGGATACTCACCTACTGGCCAACCACACCACACACACAGCACAGATGCAGACATCTACCCAGTGTCAGCCACAAGCCCTGGAGGTGTGCTCCACTCTGGGTAAGCCCAATATGTGAAAATTCAAATAGTCAAAACAGCTAAAGTGGAGGGAGGTTGCTTGCTTTACAAAAAGAAGCAATCATAGGCTGCTTTTAAATGGTCAGCAGTCCAAATGCATTGAAAAATAGCATTTGGTTTACATAGAACTGTTGGAACAGATCTACTGTGTAAAGCAAAATGAACCATTTCTTGAAAAGTGTTCCAGGGCCACAGGTTCTTAGATTGGGAAGCAAGATGACAGTTCTGACTAGCTTAGTTTTCCAGACTGAAAGTAATGGAATTAAAATAATGATAACTGTAGACCTTCTCCCCTAAGGATGGTGCCCCTGGGGCTTTGGGGAAACCAGGATGGAGGCAGAATCACTGCCTCACTTCTTCAGCTTAGGGCCTGCAGAAACTCACTGGCATTGCCAGTGACCTGTTGGAAGCTGGCACAGCCAATCTGCAGCAGAGAGCCCAGGGATGAGGATGCCCCAGGAGGAAAAGAAGTTGGCACCAGGGAAATTATGGCCTGAAAAGGGAGAAGAGCCAGGGGAGGAATGAAACCTTAGATGGGCAACTCCTGGACTCAGTTTCCCTGGATTCTCTAGAGGCCCTCTCTCGGGCCCCTAGAGACCTGGTAGCCTAGTAGTAACTAGCCAGGAGATAGGGAGGAGCCTCTGAGGGCCAGAGGCTTAAGAAGACATGGCCACCTCCTCTCTGGAGTGGAGACGAGGAGGCTGAAGCCTCACTGATGCTCCTGACATGCAGGAGATCCAGAAAATGTCAGGTTCAATTCCATGAGGAAGAAAACACAAAGACCTTGGTCTTCTTCCCTTACATGAGGAACTGGGTCCTAGGAAACCCTGGAAATTGAAGAGAAAAATGCCCTTCTTGCCATAAACAAGAAGGGCTGGTCAAATTTGGTCATGCAGGGTCTAACCAAAGCTGGATAAAACCTCATAAGCTATTGTGGTGGCAGCTTCAGTATGTGTTTCCACTGGTGCCAGCCCTACCAAGGTACTTAAACCCATTACTGTGGCCACTGGGACCAGCTGTCCTGGCTCAAGTTGCGGGTGAGAAACAAAAAAGTAAATTCAATCCAATGACAACCAAACTCCGAACTGCTTCTCACAGCCTTTGCTTTATACATCCTCAGCCAATCCCTCAGTGAGCCCCAACCTCCCTATGGTCTCTCAGGGCTAATTAGGGGCAAATAAACACTTCCTGGCAGGAGGGGAAGACAAGCAAACTATTAAATGCTAAACACCCCTTCTTCCTTCTCAAGTAGGTCGAAAAGGCTGGGCCTGGATCTTGTAAGAACTGGTTTCCTGCAGTCACCTTCCCAACAACAGTGCTGGGGTGAGCTCACCCACGTCTGCTGGGGACTGAATGCCACTTCTGTTGCAGGTCTGCCTCAGTAGATGCTGGGGACCAATATAGGGCCTTCCTACCTAGTCTATGATCTAGAAGGGCAGAGGGTGAGGAGAAAAGGGTCCCATGAGCAGAGGAGAGAGAGAGATAGAGCCCCTCAACCCTGCTTCAGTTTGCCCATGTGCTGTGTGCAACTCTACTCAAGAGGGCAAAAGAGGCAGGTGGAATATAGCCTAGACAATCTGATGAGAAAAAAAGGCCAGCTCAGAAAAAATATGGTGACACCCGCCACCTGCATTCCCCAGTATACTAGATCCAGCTAGTGGGAAGGGGGTGGGGCTGAAGAAAAGATCATTAGCTGAAGTCACAGCACTTAAAACACCCTGCTGTGCCCCAAAATGAAATCCTTTGCAGAGTCGGTGATGCTATGGATTACAAGCCTGGTTCCAGAGCTATTTAGAAAAAAGGAAAACTTGGTGCCCTCCTCTTCACTCCTTGAGCAAATCCAACATCCTGTAAAAAACTCAAGATCCTGGGGGTATCATGATACTCTGCTGTTAAGGAGCAATTGCCTTCCTTCCCTAAGGCTACGCAAACTCACCTTTCCACAAGTACACTCCCATGCACGCACACACTCTCACACAGTTTCTCTGAGGAGGCTGACTCAACCCCCCACCCTGGCCAAATTCTAAGACACAAGTGCCCTTTGAAGCAAAGGGGCTAGTGAAATTCCCCGAGCTGGGGTCGGCAGACCCCTTCCTTCCCTGCCCATTGCTCTCTTGGTGGCAGGGATACTCACACTCAGGGCCGCCATGGGAAGGGTCTGCTCTGGGGCTGTCCCTCCCGCCACCAGCTCCGTTTATCTTGTCCCGGCCAGTCTCTTGGCATGGTCGAGCTTGCTGGAGCGAGAAGATTTCCGGCTGCCCTGAGTCGGAGCCCTCCACTCACCCCCATTCCCAGGCTCGGCCCCCAGCCTTGGGGCCTCGACACTTGTTAGTAGCCATGAGAGAGTCAGTCTGTGTGGCCCCAGGAAGTAGCCTCTCAGTTTTAGTTTTCCTCAATCAAATTCAAGTCCAGGTCCCGAAAGTCCTGCTGGCACAGTGTCCGCTTGCTCAGCGCCTGCCGACCCCACCGCACAGCCCCCTCCTCCTCCTCTTCGCTTTCACTCAGCACCTGGGAGGAACCCCCAGTGGGGCTGCAGGAAGCAGAGAGGGGTGGGGGGCTACAGGCCATGAACCATGGTGGAGAGATGCTGCTGCCTTCCCGGGCTGTTTCTTGGAGACAGAGACCTCCTGAGTATGGTTTCTGTCAAATAAACAAAGAAGACAGTTACACCTGAAGGCAAGAATTCTAAGGCTTTAGGGTGAGGTTTGTAAACTTTCCTTTTTTTTTTTTTTTTTTTTGAGACAGAGTCTCGCTCTGTCACCCAGGCTGGAGTGCAGTGGCGTGATCTTGGCTCACTGCAAGCTCTGCCTCCCGGGTTCACGCCATTCTCCTGCCTCAGCCTCCCCAGTAGCTGGAACTACAGGTGCCCAGCACCATGCCCGGCTAATTTTTTGTATTTTAGTAGAGACGGAGTTTCACCGTGTTAGCCAGGATGGTCTCAATCTCCTGACCTCATGATCCGCCCACCTCAGCCTCCCAAAGTGCTGAGATTACAGGCATGAGCCACCATGCCCGGCGTTTGTAAACTTTCTGACAAAATTTGGAGCCCATTGTTTCCATTGGATTCAAGAATAGAAGCTCCGTGAGGGCAGGAACATCATCTGCAGTGTTTCATTACTTTGTACTGCCAGGGCCTAGTCAGAGTCAGTAAATGTTTGCAGATGGGATGGACGACTGTATGAAAAAATTAATCAATTCTTAAAGAGGTTTGTAACCCAGTGGTCTAGAAAGATTAATATGAAAAAAGTGAGCAAGTACATACATACAATAATTGTACTCACACCAGGAAGTCAAAAAACATTTGTCTAACAGATGAATACACTGTAGCAGCCCATCTTGCTTCAGCCCTCACAGACCCACTTTGAAGCAGTGACAGGCAAGTGGCAAAACCAGCTTTGGGCACAAGGAGTAGGTACTGATGGAATTTTTTGCAGCTTATGCATTCTTGGAAAAGAGGGAAAGTACCTCTTGCAGGACAATTTGGGATCCCTGTTGGAAGGTTTAATATGGGTCTGACCCGTTTCTCTAACTCCCAGGATTAAGGCATTTCACAGGATGGGGGGACTTTCAGTGCTAAAACCGGGGGAGTCCCAGGCAAGCTGGGATGGTAGATCACCCTAGCTAAGAGCTAAAGGAGGTGCTGTTGGTGGTGGGGGCGGCAGGGTAATGAAGCTAGGGGCTAGCTCAGAAGTGGAAACAGAACAGAGTCCCCACACTCCCATCCAAGCTCCCCTAGTCTTGCTGGTCCCACCTGATTCATCTTGTCAAAGTCCAAGGAAGGCCGCAGACGCCGGGGGTCTTCCTCGTGGCGCCGCTTGACCCCAGTTTTGCGGGCATCCAGATCACAAGGCTGTGAGCGGCTTCGGGGAAGGTTGCGGAGACCTCGAGGTCGCCAGGGCAGCTCTGGGGAGGATGCGGGAGAGCTCCGGGCAGAAGGCAAGAAGCGGCTTGCCTGTGGGCCCAGGCTGGGTGACAGGGAGAAGCGGCGCTGAGGTGGGCAAGGTGACAAGGACTCAGCATCACTCTCCCAGGAGCCACTTTGAGGGGAGGCGGCGCAGGGTCGAGAGGAATCTTGGGCCAGGGCCAGGCTGAAGAAAGGAGGGCTGTAGGGTCTGTGGGCTGGGGCACATTGAGAAGAGGCACTGGGAGCTTGGAGGAACCTGAGGCTGGAGACCCGCTTCGGGGGGCTCTGGTGAGGCACCTGCGGCCCACCCCCTCCACCACTGCCCCGGTGCTTGATGGGAGTCCACAGCTTGGAGGGGGCAGGCCGCCACACCGGCTGCCAGCGAGACAGGTCCACGGGCACTGAGAGTGAGCGGCAGTGCCTCTTGGATGGAGGGGCAGGGGGCACAGGAAGCTTCTCTGGATCTGGGGGCTCAGGTCTTAGGACTTGGGAGAGGGGCTGCTCCTTGGGGGAGCTTCCCCGACTGGGTGGTCTGAGGTGCAGGCTCAGGCCTGAGGGATGGTAGCTGAAGTTGAGGCTGTCCTGGAACTCAGCACAGGAACAGTGGGGCAGGCCCCTCCAGGAAGCACCTTCTGGAAGGCATTTATAATAAGAATAATATTAATGATAGCTTACATTTTTTAAGAACTTACCATTTGCCACACAATGTATGGAGCATATTATGTGAAAATTTCCAAAAACCTTATGAGGTAGGTAGTATCATTATCATTATCCCCATTTCACAGATAAGAGAAATTCAATAACTTTCCCAAAATCACATAGCAATCAAAAGACCAAAGGAGGATTCAAATCCAGGTCTGTTTGATGCGAAGGCTAGGTTTTTAAACCACTATGCTCTATTGCCTCCATTGTGACCGACTACCTGGAATCAAAAACATTTCATCTACTGCCTGCCACTCCCTCTCAAAGGTAAAAAAAGTCAAGAGAAACAAACACGTTTGTGAATGTCCTGCTCATCTCTCCCCTGCCCCTCCCCTACGCTTGCCCTGGATGCTGAAAAGCAGGCCTATGCTCTCCTTCCTCGGCCTTTCCTCTTCTCATGTGTCAACAGCACCAAGTCAGGAGTTAGGACTGCCAAGAAGTAAGAGGTAATCAGGCAGGTAAGAAATCATTTTTATTCCTAGGGAGAGCAAACAGGGTGGGAAAGGCCTTTGACAATGAAACCTGGGCTTGGGAAACCCTGACTTTGTGCTGCTCATCTTCCTTTGTGTCTGGCCACCCACATATTCCGATTCCCTTCCCCTAGGCCTTCTCTTAAATCCAAACAGATGGAGGGACCAAGAGAAGGAGGGGAAAATGGACTAAAAGAAACAATCCTCACTCACTGTATTCCAACCAAAACTGTGACTTTTGGGAGATAGCTCATTAAGGGACAAAGGGCCTAGTCCAAACTCCTCTGGCTAGCTGGCTGGAATTCTGCAGGGGCTGGATATTTGGGGCAAATGACAAGCATATGAAGTCAGACTTGATGGTGGCAAAATTCATACTGAGTGTATTTGGTCTATAGTTCTTCCCTCTACTAACCACTATGAGGGCAGGGACCATGAGTTCCTGCTCTATACTTATGACACAATACCTGGCTTTCAGCAAGTCTTTAAACAGGAGGAAGAGATGAATGAACATGTTTTTGCCAACTCACTTCCCTTGCTAGGTATCCCAGAAAAGAAAATGAGATGCAGAACAGCTGAGCAGCATGAGTTAGGGAGTTCTGATTGTCCACCAGTGAGGCCTCCATCTAAATGTCCCTACGATCAGGGGCCCTTTAACTGAGTAATTAATAATCTAGGAATTTATACCTCAGATACATTTTCACATGTGAAAAAATGACATATGTACAAGGTTATTCACTACAGTTTCTTTTTTCTTTTTTGAGATGGCGTCTTGCTCTGTTGCCCAGGCTGGAGTGCGGTGGGCGTGATCTCGGCTCACCGCAACCTCCGCCTCCGGGATTCCAGCGATTCTCCTGCCTCAGCCTCCCGAGTAGCTGGGATTACAGGTGCCTGCCACCATGCCCAGCTAATTTTTGTATTTTTAGTAGAGACGGGGTTTCACCATGCTGGCCAGGCTGGTCTCAAACTCCTGGCCTCATGCTATCTGCCCACCTCGGCCTCCCAAAGTGCTGGGATTACAGGCATGAGTCACCACGTCTGGCCCACTACAGTTTTATGTATCCAAACAAGATTGGAAATAACCTAAATGTACATCAATAGAAAACTCATTAAATAAGCAACTATACATCTATGCAGTGTAATAATATGCAGCTATATATAACAAGGGAATGCTCAGCATTCTGATAGGGAAAGATCTCCTAGCTATATTAAAGATTTTTTTTTTTTTTTTTGAGATGGAGTCTTGCTTTGTTGCCCAGGTTGGAGTGCAGTGGCATGATCTGGGCTCACCACAACCTCCGCCTCCTGGGTTCAAGCGATTCTCCTGCCTTGCCCTTCCAAGTAGCTGGGATTACAGGTGTGCACCACCATGCCAGGCTAATTTTTCTATTTTTAGTAGAGACAGGGGTTCAGTGTGTTGGCCAGGCTGGTCTCGAACTCCTGACCTCGTGATCCGCCCACCTCGGCCTCCCAAAGTGCTAGGATTACAGGCATGAGCCACTGTGCTCAGCAATTTTTTTTTTTTTTGAGATGGAGTTTTGCTCTTGTTGCCCAGGCTGGAGTGCAATGGCGCAATCTTGGCTCACCGGAACCTCCACCTTCTGGGTTCAAGCGATTCTCCTGCCTCAGCCTCCCGAGTAGCTGGGATTACAGGCATGCACCACCACACCTGGCTAATTTTATATTTTTAGTAGAGATGGGGTTTCTCCATGTTGGTCAGGCTGGTCTCAAACTCCCGACCTCAGGTGATCTGCCCACCTCGGCCTCCCAAAGTGCTGGGATTATAGGTGTGACCCACCAGGCCCGGTCCCATTTTTTTTTTTTTAAAGGTACGAAATAATATATAGTATGCAACCTTTTGTGTTAAAAACGTGGAAATAAAATAGGTGCAGCTAACCACCATGGCACATGTATACCTATGTAACAAACCTGCATGTTCTGCACATGTATCCCAGAACTTAAAAAAGAAAGGAAATATATACATTTGCTTCTTTTTATATAAATAAATTCTAGTCACATATACTGCATAAGAAACTAATACTTTTAGGGAGGTGGTAGAAGCTGGGTAGATAGGGAACAGGAGAGTAAGAGAGACTTTTCTCAGCATAACCTTTTTGTTGTTATTTTTTTAATTTTGAACCATGTGAATGTATTACCTATTCAAAACATTGGATTATACAAGTTCCCACAAAGCTAGAATAAGAGCAAACCAACCAGATAACTTTCATGCTAGAAAATGAAAGACAACTGCCAATCTCAGAAGTTGACCCTGGCAAGGAAGTTCTAGAGGTAGGCTCGCTAGCCCTGGTCACTGGAAACCAGTGATAGAAATGTGTGGAGAGAGGAATGGGTACACACACGTACACGAACACACACGATGCCTTACCAGACACAAGCTGGAAAGGGTTCCCACAGTTGGAGATGTCTGCATGATCAGGCAAAGGCTAAGAAAGAGAGAATATCCATCATGATTTGGATTCAGGACACACTGACAGATTTCTAGGAAGCCCTCTTCAGTTCTCCTCTGTGATTCATGAGCTACAGGGATGTTGGGGACATTAAGTGTTCTTCCTCTTGTCTTCCCAAAGTTAGTAAGTCAAACAATCCACATCTTCCAACATCTCAAACCCTTCTCCACCCAAGTTTTGCTGTCCCTTCTCTATCGGTGGAAAAATCCCTGCCCCCTTCCTTTTGGGCTGGGTTTTGAGCCATTAATGGGCTCTTCCAGGTTAAGTACCATGATTCATACAGCACAGGACAAGAGTAAAGTAATAGCAACAATCAGCCTCAGAAAAAAGGGGGAGGGGGTCGTGGAGAAGCAGGAAGACTGGTCTTTTACCAGACTGATGCTGAAGCGTGTGCATTTCAGCTCATCCAGAGTCTGCTTCTGTAGCTGCTCAGTGATCAGGGTTATCATGATTCTCCCCAGGATTTGACTTGCACACTTTGGAGCAAATGATGGATGTCTTCCCTGTTGTTCTTCCAGACCTCACTCGTGAGCCGTCTTCTGCCACTGTAGCACCATTCTAGCACCATTGGGACTTCCCTCTCCAGTCATGCCTGCTGAGTCTGCCAATTAGAGGGACCAGCCCCAAGTGATATTAGAGATGCACCTGGTCCAGAGATGGAAAATGCATGGCACACATACCACAGCACCCCTAAGCCAGGCCTCTGGCAGACATCAATTGATCACAGCTCTTTCCAGCTAAGCCTAAACACAGCTTCAGAAATTATGAACTTGGCAGTCCAGATATGAAATAAAATAGAGTTGGCAATCAAGTTGAAACTTATTTGCCACCCTTAACCTGGTTCATGCTCTGTTGTTTCTAACTGGAATACCAGCACCACTTAGAAACAGCTGCTCAAGTGAGAGAGAGGGATGCCCAAATGATTATTTCCATCAGGATCAGCCCAGTATTTTATATTCCAGTCAGAAGTGAAAAGAGGTACCCTTCTCCTAAACTACAGAAATAGTAATAAGAGAACAAGGAAGAACAGTGGTTGTAGGCAAGACTTTCTGCTTCAGACCTGAGTACATAGGATTTTATGTCCTCCCACAGCCTAAACATCTGATATATTATTGTTTTCCAATAGATACAGTGTTTGTTTTCTTATCAAATGGGAAGATAAAGAAATGGTCAGGGTAATTCCAATACATTTCAACTCTACAGACGTTATAAACAACAACTCCATGACTATTCAACTAAGCTTTTAGCCTGATCTGATGCAAAGTCCATGGATACAGTTAACCAAGATTCTTTCTCATGGTCAACTTCTGATAGAAGCAAACTAACTGTATCAGAGAACAGGCTTCAAGCCCAATTACCTGAGAGGCCTTGCTCAAGGGAAGAGGGGAGGTTAAGCCAGTGTCTTGATTTTGTTCTATCTATTCCCAGAAATAAGCAGCAAGCTGACAGCTTACCAGAGAATGTGTGTAGCATTAGCTAGTCAAGAGAACAAATCATCAAGAAATCTAATTATTAATCCAATTTGCTAAGAGTTTTGACAAATCATTTAATACTCCTTGGCCTCAGTTTACCCATATGTAAAGTGGGCACAATAATCTTAACCTGTCACAGGAACAATATAACATATTAAAATATACAAAATGTACCATCTGGCCTATAAAAATCAGGAGTCCACACAGACTACCATTTCTCGTTCCCGTTTGTGAATCTTCAAGGCCTCAGAATGTCAGAAGTAATGAAATCAATAAGATGAAGAAGGCAATAGGGTCTATCTCTCTGGCTGAATACCATCCTCCCTCACCTGCACACTAATAAAAGCCCAAGAGGGCTCTTCCTTCTGTGACCTTGGGGGCAGATCACTCTACAAAAAAGAGGAAATTATCTCTACCCCACTCACACCTCAGAAGGAGGCCACAAGGAAGAGCAAAGAGATAAACCTGGATGTACTTGGAGTTCTCTGGAAGAAAGGTGCAAGAGAAGTCAATCATCATTATAGTTAACTATCATTTTCATGCATAATTATTACCACCCTGAACAAAATTCTAGCTTCCGGGGAGCTCTCTTCAGCTGCTTCCCCTATATTCTTACGGGAGAAGCTAAAGCTTTTATCACTTCTGCTCTTGGTTTCTTAACTCTGCTGCCCTCAAAGATCAACCAGAGAGGGAACCTAAGTGCAGGATTTTACCCTAGAGACCCCAAGCCTCAAACTAACCAGCTATGAGGAGCAGGGAGTGAAGCAAACTCTCTAGCTTTTCATGAGGCATCTGGACAAACAGCAAACTCCCAGCCATCTCTAGGATCAAGTCAAGACAGTGAATTTGTGTTTTTCTGCATTTTAATTGTTGGGATGTGGCCACACACAGCGGTAATTGGAACAATGCAACTACCACCACGCAACTGATACTCTCAGCCTGAGTTTCCTAAAACAGGCCAGGCTGAGAGGGGGAACAGAACGGAAGCCATAAGGAATCAAACCAGGACACAAAAGAAGGCAAACCAGCTCCGCGAGGGGCCTCCTCTTTCTCAAGCAGGCATTGAAAAAAGTGTAAGAAGCCCTCTCTTGCTGCCTTCCTTCCCCTTCCATTTTGTGTATCTGAAGGGTAGAGACAGCCCTGAATGTTCACTAAACAAGTTAAAACTTCTCAGTTTAACAACTGGCACGGGGCTCAGCCCTTCACAGAGCAGCAGGCCGCTAGGCCCTCTCAGCAACCCCACCAGGCCTAACTCTCAGTCCAGGCTTCCCCTCCACCAGCAGCCCCCAAAAATAAAGATCAGACCCCCACCCCATCTCCTATTGGATGGCAGTAACCCCTGACACTCCTGTTTCAGGGATGCTGAGGTTGTGCTGAACCTAGACAAGGTACGATCAGGTCAGGCCAACAGGGAGGAGAGTCACAAACCCCTTGGGGACCTTCCCCCCAGGTCCCAGCCCCACACCTCTTGGGGAGACTGAAGGAAAACATGAGGAAGGCAGGGAGGTGCATGAACAGGTAGGTGGAGACCTGCCTGCTCCTCTTCCATGTGGTTCTGGTGGGGAAAGGGGTGACAAGTGGGGAACACCCCTCCCCCCACCCCCATGAAGAAGCAAAAGGCTAGGCCCCTCCAATCTTCAACCTCTCCCTCTGTTGCCCTGCCTGTCCCCGCGGGGTGGGGCATGGGGCGTCCGCTGGTCCCCGGGGCGGGGGGGGGGCGCCAGGGCTCGCTCAGGGGGGCTGTCGTTCGCCTCTTCCCACTAGGTTCCATCATCTGGCCGCGGGAAGCGAACTCCGGACGCAGGGGATGGGTAGGGTCTGAGACTTAGCACTCCGCCACCCCCTCCCCCACTGGGTCCCGTGCTCTCCCCGCAGAGGTGGCCAGCGAGGCCCGGCCGCGCGGGCGGTCGGGCTGGGGGAGGGGAAAGAGGGAAGGAGGGAGGGACGGTTGAGGTGCCCGCCCCGAGGCCCCAGCGCCACCTGCCCTCCGCCACCTACCGCGGCTCCTCCAGCTCCCAGGGCCGCGGCCGGAGCAGCTCTGAGCGCTCCTTTCGCCCCACGGTGCCCTTAAAAGGCGCTGGCGCGAACCAACGAGTCCCTGAGGAGAGTAGGGGGACAACTCCGGCTCGCAGAATCCCCCCGAGCCACCCATGGAGGGCGCAGCTCCGTGTCGTGTCTCTCTCAAAGTGTCTCTCGGACAGCGCTGTTGGGAACGAGTCTGGTGCTTTGATTTAGGGATGGGGGTGGTTTCCTCACTAACGAGTCACCCCCTCCAAAATATCGCAGAAAGTGGACGGCCCCAGTTGGAGGCACATCTTGAAACCCGCGGGGGAGGCCATGTCGGAAGAAGGTAAACAAAGGCATCGCCCCTGCCCTCCCTCCCTCCAACGGCCCAGCTGCAGCCTCCCACTCGGTTCGGGCCGCGTCACGCAATTAGCCACAGTGCCTCTCACCTGTTCTGCTGCTCCGCCCTCCACGACCACCTCTTCGAAGGAATCCCCCTTCCCCCAGCAAAGGACCCGTCCGCGGCGTGAAGGCTGCTGGGAAGTGTGGTCCAAGCGCCGATTAGGGCCTGCTCGGAGTCCCAGGAGCCCCTCTTGCAGCTGCCGGATCGGCCTGAACCTTAAAAACCTAGGACTTATAATGGTTGCGGGGACGTTTCCACTTGGTTCTGTAATTTGCCCTCACCCAGAACACTTTGTAAAGCTCAGGATAGCCCAGGGCTGTTCACTCACTCTCCTCTCTCTCCGCCCCCCCCTCAGCAGGATGAGGTAATGGGATTGTGATTATGACATCATAGGCGGTTCAGTTGCTTGCGTTTGGGGGGGGAGGTGCGGGGAGGTGGGGAGAAGTGCGGTGGTCACACTTTCCTTAAACAGAAAGGGAAGGAGGAAACAGGCAGATGGGGAAAAGATGTTGACGGCGCTATATTTCCACTTCAGGAAGACGAAACCACCTTTTATTAAGTCTCCACCACTACCACCACCTCCCACATGAGCCGAAGTTTAAGCCTTCTTTAAAGAGACTGAATGTAGACGTTAGTGTGTGAAGAGGTTGGGTTGATGGTTTCTGGCTCTTATGTAAATTCGAGTCTCAGCTAGCATCACAGATGGTTTAGGGAGACAAGCAAAAAAGTGGATAAAGGAGAGGCTTTAAATAATGCGTTCGTGTTGTGATCTCTTTGTAATACAAAGTTTTCTATTTTTTTAATTGATTGGAAAGTAGCAGTAATGCAAGTAATCTTCACTATTACACTTAGCAGCAAGTCCTCTGAAAGACATCTGTTTTCTATAAATATTTTGTGCCTTACTCAAGACTGGAATAGGTAAATAGCTGTGATCAGCTGGAAAGTAGAGCCAGTGGCGGGGGTCTTCCTCACTGAGCCAGGGAGGGGAGGAGGCAGGAGCCAACAAGTCTGCAAACTGAAAAAGAGTAGAGGAAAAGTGAGGTACAGTACTAACTGAGAAAATAGGGGTGGAGAGATTTACCTTGCACGGCCTATTTCCCCTCGGCAAAAGGAGCAGAGTTAGGGGCCATGAAGTATGGGACACATGGTTTCCAATAATTGCTCCTATGTGCCAGACACCATGCTTTTTTTTTGTAAAAACAGGGTCTTGCTATTGCTCAGGCTGGAGTGCAGTGAGGCGATCATAGCTCACTGCAGCCTTGAACTTCTGGGCTCAAGCAATCCTTTCCATCTCAGCTTCCGGAATAGCTAGAACTGCAGGGGTATGCCACCATGCCCAGCATATTTATTTCTATTTTTGTAGAGAGAGGCATCTTGCTATGTTGCCCAGGGTAGTCTCAAACTCTTGGCCTCAAACAATCTTCCCACCTTGGCCTCAGAAAGTGCTGGGATTGGCATGGTGTCTCACACCTGTAATCCTAGCACTTTGGGAGGCTGAGGCAGGCGGATCACCTGAAGTCAGGCGTTCGAGACCAGCCTGGCAATATGGTGAAACCCCATCTCTACTAAAAAATACAAAAATTAGCTGGGCATTGTGGCACCCACCTGTAATCCCAGCTACTCGGGAGGCTGAGGCAGGAGAATCGCTTGAACCGGGGAGGCAGAGATTGCAGTGAGCCGAGATTGTGCCACTGCACTCCAGCCTGGGCAACAGAATGAGACTCTGTCTCAAAAAAAAAAAAACAAACAAATGAACAAAAAACGAAGTGCTGGGATTCCAGGTGTGAACCACCACACTTGACCTACATACTTTGATATATATTCTCATTTTTTCTTACAATCATCAAATGAAACAAAATCTTCTCTTTGACAAATTAACAGCCCAAGAAGTTAAGTGACTGCCCACATGGTAGGCAAGGGTACTCTCAAAAAGCAGTCTAAAAGCCCTTGCTTTTCACCACTAAGCTGTTCACCTATTATTAATTAAATTAATAATTTCATTATTAGTTAAATGGTTGAGTTAAAAGTAGGCATTGGCTCATTTGCAAAACATTGAAAGAAACTGAGACCTAAAACAAAACAAAACAAAAAAACAACAAAAACAACCCTGCAAGTCAAGTTTCAGGCCTCATTTCAAAGGAAGGTTACATCCCCTTTCATCATCTATAAAATGGCCTCCCAGTGCAGCCCAACACTCCTACCCATAATTAAATCTCCTTATTCCACTTTCAGTTCCCAAGGGTTTTTTCCTCATGTCCTGCTCTTTCCCTGCTGCCCCCTTTTTAGACTTTTGTTCTTGAGCCACTGCTTTGAACTGCATCTTAATTGTGCCCTCATGGGCCAAACCCCATCTGTGACCCTGCTCCAGTGGGTTTCAGCAAAGGATACTCTCCATCCATATTCTGAGGGCTCCAGGGCCTGGAGCCAGTCATCCAGGAGGTCATCCAAAGGAGTGGAATCCATTGGCTCTAAGAGACTCTTCATTCCCTGCCTAGGAAGGAACAGCCGAATTGGAGGAACATGCACTCGATTCAGACCTTCCCTTTTCACCCAGTGAAAGCTAAACCTCTGCAAAGTGGGGAGAAGTAGGGCTAAGCCTACCAGTTATAAAAAGAACCAGGAATAGAAAACACACCCCTCAGCCCCTCTGCCCTGCAGAGGTTGGCTGGGAGGATCCCAGGAATGTAGGGTTCTTCTCCACTGCCTGATCTGGGCATACCAGGAGTGATGGCTGTACCTCCTGTTCTTGTTTGGTGTTTCAGGGTGAAGCCCGGGCTGTCACTGTGCCCTGGCAACAACATGTATGCATCAGACTGAGGTCAAGGTGAAGGAACACAGCTCACTGCTTATCACAGTGAATCAGGAGCCTAGATAGGGATTCCCCAAGGATGACATAGGATCAATGCCCTCAATCCAACAGAAAAAGTAAATCTTCAAATCAGATTAAACACCAAACTTCCCACCTCCCTAATATTCTTTCTTCTGGGAAGGATAACTTAGATATATTCCAACACCCTCAGAAATCAAGATATAAAAGACAATATTTGACTTCCCTTTAATTCTACTATTTCACAGTTTGTATGTATGCATGTAAACTTACATGTAATTAGCTAAGTATGTTGCAATTAGCTAAGCCAGCTGGAATCATGAGGAGATAGTAAAAATGTTTGCTAGGAAAACAACCTCATTAAGAAACGTAGAGCTTTTGGCCGGGCACGGTGGCTCACGCTTGTAATCCCAGCACTTTGGGAGGCCGAGGCGGGCGGATCCCGAGGTCAGGCGATCGAGACCACGGTGAAACCCAGTCTCTACTAAAAATACAAAAAATTAGCTGGGCGTGGTGGCGGGCGCCTGTAGTCCCAGCTACTTGGAGAGGCTGAGGCAGGAGAATGGCGTGAACCCGGGAGGCGGAGCTTGCAGTGAGCCGAGATCGCGCCACTGCACTTCAGCCTGGGTGACAGAGCGAGACTCCGTCTCAGAAAAAAAAAAAAAAAAAAAGAAACGTAGAGCTTTTAAGAGTTTGGTTGGCTGGGCATGGTGGCTCATGCCTGTAATCCCAGCACTTTGGGAGGCCGAGGTGGGTGGATTACCTCAGGTGAGGAGTTTGAGACCAGCCTCGCCAACATGGCGAAACCCCATCTCAACTAAAAATACAAAAATTAGCCGGGTGTGGTGGCGCATGCCTGTAATCCCAGCTACTCAGGAGGCTGAGGCAGGAGAATCACTTGAACAGAGGTTGCAGTGAGCTGAGATTGCGCCATTGCACTCCAGCCTAGGCAACAAGAGAGAAACTGTGTCAAAAAAAAAAAAAAAAAGTTTTTTTGTTGTTGTTTTTAGGAGACAGTCTCACTATGTTGCCCAGGCTGGCCTCAAACTCCTGGGCTCAAGTGATCCTCCCAAGTAGCTGGGACTACAGGCGCACCACTGCATCTGTAAAAAGTCTTAAGGGTGGCCGGGAGCAGTGGCTCATGCCTGTAATTCCAGTACTTTGGGAGGCCGAGGTGGGTGGATCATTTGAGGTCAGGAGTTCGAGACCAGCCTGGACAATGTGGTGAAACCCCACCTCTATTAAAAACAAAAAAATCAGCCAGGCGTGGTGGTGGGCACCTGTAGTCCCAGCTACTCGGGAGGCTCAGGCAGGAGAATAACTTGAACCCAGGAGGCAGAGGTTGTAGTGGGCCAAGATCGTGCCACTGTACTCCAGCCTGGGAGAGAGCGAGACTCTGTCAAAAAAAAAAAAAAAAAAAAAAAAAAAAACACTCTTAAGAGCTAGGTGTACAAGTTCCATTTGAGAGAAGTCTTAGAAACTTATTTTTGGGGCTAGATTTTTAGAGAATTTGTTTTAGGAATGCTGCAACTTTGTCAGAGTGCTCAGATTTTAGTATATTTCCATCACCTGACATTGAACTAAAGCCACTTGGTTGACACCTTTGTTGTGACCACCTACAACTGCACTTACTTGAGAACCTGGTGCAGAAAGCACTGGTAGCCAGGTGTGCACTTGCCATAATCTATCTGCTTTTGCCACCGCTGGAGAATAACTTTGTCTGTCTCTACTTCCCACCTGCAGGGAAGTATACAGTTTCCCACAAAGTGTGATTATACTGTAGTCGTCAAAGCAGATAACAACTCATCCCACACTCCCTTAATCCCCAGCCTGATTTTCAAACTCACCTGGCATAGCAAGGTTCTGTGCTAACTCCCACACTCACTGTCTGTATCCTAGAGGACAAAGAATCTTCACACATCATCTTTCTGGGGAAGCAGGTTCTACAGATGAAAAGGGTATTAGGATAAAAACCAGCTGGCTACACTGTGCCTCTCAGCCACTACCACCACCAAGATCCTGACATCAGACACGAGTTGCATTTTGACTTTTGTTTCTCAAAGCATGATCTGCAAGCCGTCTGCATGGGTAGCACCTGGGGGCCTTGATAATGACCCCACTTTAGACCTATTGAATTATCGTTTTTGGAGCCTACATCTTAAAGAGCTTCCAAGGTTATTTTGAACATTTTTATTATGGAAATTTTCAAATATACACTGAAGTAAGGAGTATGGGGTAATACCTTACCACTCAAAGTATGGTCGTAGGACCAGCTACCTCACCATCAGCTGGGGGCTTGTTAGAAGGGCAGAATCTTGGGCCGCAACCGCAACCCAGACCTCCCGAATCAGAATCTGCATTTAGCAGTTCCTCAGGTGGTTAGTGTGCAAATTAAACCTTGAGAAGCACAGATATGATGGACCCTCCTGCCCCCTATCACTGAACACTCAGGGTCAATATTGTATCATCAATACTCTCCCCCAGCACAGGATTATTTAAAAGGAAATCCCTAACATTAGGAACGTCTTTTTGTTTGTTTCACTCTAATGCCCAGGCTGGAGTGCAGTGGCGCAACCTCTGTCTCCCGGGTTCAAGCAATTCTCATGCCTCAGCCTCCCAAGTAGCTGGGATTACAGGTGTGTGCCACCACAACCGGCTAATTTTTGTATTTTTAGTAGAGATGGGGTTTCATCATGTTGGCCAGGCTGGTTTTGAACCACTGACCTCATGTAATCTGCCCGCCTCGGCCTCCCAAAGTGCTGGGATTACAGGTGTGGGCCAACGCGCCCGGCCAATAATTTATAAATATCACCTCGTCAATGTTCAAATTTTCATTAATAACCAATCTTTGAGGTCCTCTGGATTGCGATAAGGATTATACCAAGATGATTTAATTCCTCCACTTTCCCTGCAACGGAATTTCTTTTTACCCACATAAGCTAGCGTCTCTGAGATGCTGCACACCAAAAGAAACACCAAACAAAGCTCTTGGAAGGGGCTAATGCCTCAGCATAAACACACACACCCGTCTCGCCCCAACACTTGCCACACCGGCAGCAAACGCTCCATCTCCCGTGGAAGGCCAGCAAAACTTAGAAGAAAACGTCCGCGAAAACGGCACGAGAAAGAAGCGAGGAAAATGAAAAGCTAACAACACCCTACACCCAAAATAATCTCTCCTAGTATTATCCTAGCGAATGGTCATCACTAGTAAGGCGCAGTTTAAATCTCCCGGGGTTCGTGGGGCTGAGGGAACGAAGAAAACAGAAAGGGTGTGGCGATTGGTGAGAGGGAGAGCCAATGATGCGCCAGGCTCCCCGTGAGGCGGAGCTTACACCGCAGCCTGCCTAACGCTGGTGGGCCAATCACTATCCTGCTCTGGCTATGGGGCGGGGCAAGTCTTACCACTTCCAGAGCAAGCACACGCCCCCGGGTGATGTGGAGGCCCAACGATAGGCCGTGAGGGCCTGGGCGCGCGCGGAGATTGGCTGACGCAGCTTAGAGGCGAGCAGGGATAGGTTATTGGGCGGGCGGAAGGTTTGAATGGTCAACGCCTGCGGCTGTTGATATTCTTGCTCAGAGGCTGTAACTTTGGCCTTCTGCGCAGGGAAGACGCTGAGTCCGACGTTGGCCTACCCAGTCGGAAGGCAGAGCTGCAATCTGGTTAACTGCCTCCTTTCCCCCAGATTTCCTTTCGTTCTGCTCGAGTCTTCGCCTGTGTCCGATCCCTATCCACTTTCCCTCCTCTCGTAGGCAAGCCTCAGACTCCAGGCTTGAGGTAAGTCGGCAGCCGTCTGCGCCACGGAATCACGGAGACCCCATTGTCCCCCTTAGGGTCCAGTCGGGCCCCCACAGACAGAGGTTGGGAGGGCCGAATGGGCACCATCGCGAGTTACGAGACCCGGGTTCTTTCTAGTTAGGAGTCTCGAGCTGTGTGGCGTGGAAGAAGTCAAAATCCTCTCTTCATTCCATCTTTAAGGTCCTAAGGTTGCCTCTCGTCGGTGAATTCAGGTTCTAACCTGAAGTCAGGCTGTGAATCACCCTTCGGGGTTGCCCCTCTTCCAGCGCTGATCCGCCTGGCTGGAAAGGGTGGAGGAGTTTAGGAAAGCTGAGGGAACTGTGATGTACCGATATAGATGACGTTTTCCTCCTAGCTAGGTTTTGTTTTTCTCCTGGTGAAAATTCGACGACCATGTCTACGGAACTCTTCTCATCCACAAGAGAGGAAGGAAGCTCTGGCTCAGGACCCAGTTTTAGGTCTAATCAAAGGAAAATGTTAAACCTGCTCCTGGAGAGAGACAATTCCTTTACTGTCTGTCCAGATGTCCCTAGAACTCAAGTGGGCAAATTTCTTGGTGATTCTGCAAACCTAAGCATTTTGTCTGGGTAAATATACTTTTATTTTTATACTTTATTGCCTTTGCTATTTCCAAACAGTTGGGTTTGTTTGTTGGTTTGTTTTCAATTATCCCAGCTCAAAGGTCAGGCTTTAAGTCTCAGCTCTGCCCTTGACTGTGTAACCCTTTTGAGTCTCACCTTCTTTTCTGTGACAAGAAATAATCTCAGCCAGGCGAGGTGGCTCATGCCTGTAATCTCCGCACTTTGGGAGGCCAAAGAGGGCGGATCACCTGAGTCTAGGAGTTCAAGACCAGCCTGGGCAACATGGCAAGACCCCGTCTCTACAAAAAATATTAAAAATTAGCTGAGTGTGGTGGTGTGCACCTATAGTCCCAGCTACTTGGGAGGCTGAGGTGGGAGGATTGCTTGAGCCTGAGAGGTGGAGGCTGCAGTTAGCCAAGATCGCCTCACTGCACTTCAGCCTGGGAAACAGTGAGACTCTATCTCAAAAAGAAAAGAAAAGACAAAAAAGAAATAATAATCTCTTCCTATCTTACTAGGATCTTGTGAGAATTAAATGATGTGATAATTGGGAAAAGTCTTTGAAAACCGCTGCATTACGAGTTGGTCACTTTATTAGTATTAATATTAGTGTTATTGCAGTTGTACTTTGAATTCTGATCATACCATGTCTCAACTAGCAAACAAAGAGAAGTAGTACCTGAGAAAAACTAGGGACTCCAGGGAGAAATCAAGCCTGTGTTCACGGTCCTCAGGACAGGGAATGTGGAGTCAAGATCCTCCTCAGCCAATAAACTCTGGGCCTCATTAAAAAAAATATATATATCTGTTTCAGTATGTTGGTAAGGAGAAAATAAGGTACAGATTATGGTAGTGGGAGATTTTTCTCAGCCCAGTCTGAGATATTTCCAAAAAGCAATTAGATTTATTTGGACACTGTTCAGATGATCTGATAGTCATTAAGGGGTGTTTCAAATGAACAGGATTGGCCAGGCGTTGTGGCTCACACCTGTAATCCCAGCACTTTGGAAGGCCGAAGTGGGTGGATCACCTGAGGTTAGGAGTTCAAGACCAGCCTGGCTGACATGGTGAAGCCCCATCTCTACTACAAGTACAAAAATTAGCTGGGCGTGGTGACAGGTGCCTGTGATCCCAGCTATTTGGGAGGCTGAGGCAGGAGAATCGCTTGAACCCGGGAGGTGGAGATTGCAGTGAGCCAAGATCGTGCCACTGCACTTGAGCTGAGGGGACAGAGCAAGACGCCATCGCAAAAAAAAAAAAAAAAAAAAGAGGATGACATGATCTTTGACTTTTAAGGACATAACGATCTAATGGGAATTTCGATGTACTATTATGTCTCAACAGAGGAACCCCAAAACGCTGCCTCGATCTTTCGAATCTTAGCAGTGGGGAGATAACTGCCACTCAGCTTACCACTTCTGCAGACCTTGATGAAACTGGTAGGGAGAAGGGAGATAAAGGCCTCAAAGGGAAGAATAACTTTTAAGGGAGAAAACACGGAAGTAGGATAGAGACAGAAGGTGTTGAAAGTATAAAAAGAATCTGCCTAGAGAGATGGAATTTTGTGGGTAACTAGAGGATTTTTGAGAATGATTAAGCCAATGGGAAGAGAAAGATAATAACACTAATAGGAGCTACTTCGCATTTGAAAATGTTAGACAAGTAGGAATATATTTTGTTGACTGATTAACGGTGGGAATGAAAGTATAGTCATTAGGATATGAGAAGTTTTGTGCCTCAGTCTAATCTCAGCAGAGGCAAAGAAACCAGCATAAAGAAATATGTTGTTGGCCAGGTGCAGTGACTCATGCCTGTAATCCCAGCACTTTGGGAGGCCAAGATGGGTGGATCACGAGGTCAAGAGATCAAGACCATCCTGGCCAACATGGTGAAACCCCATCTCTACTAAAAATACAAAAATTAGCTTGGCATGGTGGCACGTGCCTGTAATCCCAGCTACTGCGGAGGCTGAGGCAGGAGACTCTCTTGAACCTGGAGGCGGAGATTGCAGTGAGCCGAGATAGCACCAATGCACTCCCACCTGGCGACAGAGTGAGACTGCATCTCAAAAAAAAGGAAATATGTTGTCAACTAATTTTTATATGTTTTATATGAAATATTCCAAAAGGAATGTTTCATAAGTTAACCTTCCAGAATTCTAATTTCAGATTTTCTGAGTGATAACCTTTCTTTTTTACTCATAAGAAAAAAAAAAAAAACTCCATAGGTAGCATAGTGTAGTGTTTCCCAACACTTTTTCTTTTAGTGACACATATAAATTCTTAAGTTTCTGTGAAATTGTACCTTGTGCCATGAAATGGGTACCAATTGAGAGGCTTTGTATTCAAAAGCTCAGTCCTTGAAATTAATATGGCTTACTGGTAATGAAGAAAATCTGAAGGAAAAACAGGACGCATGGACAAGAATAACTCCTTTTACTGATTCTTTATATTTGATTGCAGGTCACCTGGATTCTTCAGGACTTCAGGAAGTGCATTTAGCTGGCATGTAAGTTCTGTTGCTAAATGAACCCCACGCAAAAGCCTTTTAGCACTGGTCATAGAGATTTTATCCTGTGCAGACTCTGCAGAGTACAAAACCTTTCATACTGGGTATAAGTGGGCTTTGAGGCCTAGTTCCTTACCTTGAACAGTTTCTAAGTTTTCCAGATCTAAATAGTGTTGTGAAAATGAAGGCTATTCATTTTAACTATCATAATCAGAAGTATTTATAAGGAAATGAAGGAAAATTGTATACTACACTTATGTATAGGCTTTTATTTGTATGTGAAAGGTGCTGTATCTTAGTAATTGAACGTACAGAGTGGCCGGGCACAGTGGCTTACATCTGTAATCCCAGCACTTTGGGAGGCCAAGGCAGGCGGATCAGTTGAGGTCAGGAGTTCAAGACCAGCCTGCCCAACATGGTGAAACCCCGTCTCTACTAAAAATACAAAAATTAGCCGGGTGTGGTGGTATATGCCTGTAATTGCAGCTACTTCGGAGGTTGAGGTAGGAGAACTGCTTGAGTCCAGGAGGTGGAGGTTGCAGTGAGCCAAGACCACGCCACTGCCCTCCAGCCTGGGTGACAGAGCGAGACTCTGTCTCAAAAAAAAAAAAAAAAAAGAAAGTACAGAGTGTAGGCTCTGGAATCAGTGTCTGGATTCCTGGATTACTACTTCATTTACCAGTTGTGACTCTGACAAGCTTTTTTTTTTTTGAGACAGAGTCTCGCTGTTGCCCAGGTTGGAGTGTATTGGCACGATGTCGGCTCACTGCAGGCTCCGCCCCCCAGGGTTCATGCCATTCTCCTGCCTCAGCCTCCCGAGTAGCTGGGACTGTAGGCGCCCGCCACCTCGCCCAGCTAATTTTTTGTATTTTTAGTAGAGACGGGGTTTCACCGTGTTAGCCAGAATGGTCTCGACCTCCTGACCCCGTGATCCGCCCATGTCGGCCTCCCAAAGTGCTGGGATTACAGGCGTGAGCCACCGCGCCTGGCCGACAAGTTTTTTTTTTAACTTCATTGGATCTTAATTTTTTTAATTTGTAACATGGAGACAATAATAGCACTTCTCATAAAGTAGCTATTGTAAGGATTAAATAAACTGTGTATCTAGCACATACCAAGCATTTTATTTATGTATTTAATTTTATTTTTGAGATGGAGTCTGGCTCTGTTGCCAAGGATGGAGTGCAGTGGTGCCATCTTGACTCACTGCAACCTCTGCCTGCCTGGGTTCAAGCGATTCTCCTGCCTCAGCCTCCCGGGTAGCTGGGATTACAGGCGTCCACCACCACACCCAGCTAATTTTTGTATTTTTAGTAATACAAAAATGGAGTCTTCACCATGTTGGCCAGGCTGGTCTTGAACTCCTGACCTTAAGTGATCAGCCCCCCTTTGGCCTCCCAAAGCCCTGGGATTACAGATGTGAGTCACTGGGCCCAGCCTGAATTGCTTTAAATGCTCTAACCCAGATAGATAATGAAATCCATGGAGGGAGGATAGAAATTAATTTTTTTTTTTTTTTTTTTGAGATGGAGTCTCACTCTGTTGCCAGGATGGAGTGCAGTGGTGCGATTTCGGCTCACTGCAACCTCCGCCTCCCGGGTTCAAGTGATTCTCCTGCCTCAGCCTCCTGAGAGGCTGGGACTACAGGCACATGCCACGAAGCTCAGCTAATTTTTGTATTTTTAGTAGAGACGAGGTTTCACCATGTTGGCCAGGATGGTCTCTATCACTTTGATCCACCCACCTTGGCCTCCCAAAGTGCTGGGATTATAAGCGTGAGCCCCCGCACCCGGCTTTTTTTTTTTTGAGACGGAGTTTTGCTCTTGTAGCCCAGGCTTGAGTACAATGGCACGATCTCGGCTTACCACAACCTCTGCCTCCCAGGTTCAAGCGATTCTCCTGCCTCAGGCTCCCAAATAGCTGGGATTACAGGCATGTGCCACCACGCCCGGCTAATTTTGTATTTTTAGTAGACACGAGTTTCTCTGTGTTGGTCAGGCTGGTTGCGAACTCCCAACCTCAGGTGATCCGCCCGCCTCGGCCTCCCAAAGTGCTGGGATTACAGGCGCGAGCCACCGCGCCCGGCCAGAAATTAAATTTTTAAAAAAAATTAGCCCCGGCCAGGCGCGGTGGCTCACGTCTGTAATCCCAGCAGTTTGGGAGGCCGAGGCGGGCAGATCACGAGGTCAGGAGATCAAGACCATCCTGGCTAACACGGTGAAACCCCGTCTCTACTAAAAATACACAAAATTAGCTGAATGTGGTTGCGGGCGCCTGTAGTCCCAGCTACTCAGGAGGCTGAGGCAGGAGAATGGCGTGAAACCGGGAGGCGGAGCTTGCTGTGAGCCGAGGTCGCGCCACTCCAGCCTGGGTGACAGAACCAGATTCCATCTCAAAAAAAAAAAAAAAAAAATTAGCCGCAATACACTGTGCTGGAAAATTAGTAAATTGTAAATTGTATAAACCTCGTTCATCTTTGGAACATGTTATATGGTTATGCAGGCAAAATGAGGGTCTTGTCCCCAGAATGTCACTTGAGTCTTGATATTTACCACAGAGAATACCCTATGTATTGTTGTTGGAAGAGACATATCAACTAGGAATAGGGCTCCTAGAATGAAATAAAAAAAATGTTGGGATGCACCAATCCACTGAAGAATAATCAAACAGTATTTGGGGCTAAGCTGACAGGCAGTTTGTTTTAATCTGCAGGAATCATCACCAGCACCTAATGAAATGTAGCCCAGTGAGTAGCCTCTCTTTTTTGGGTTTTGTTTTGCTTTTCAGGTGGGAGGCAGAGGGTTTCCATTGCACCTGTGGCTTGAGGATGCTGGATGTTCTCAGCAAACTCTCTTTTTTAGGCACAGCTTCTTTGTAGCACTCCGAATGGTTTGGACCGTGGCCATAGAAAGAGAGATGCAATGTGTAGTTCATCTGCAAATAAAGAAAATGTGAGTGTTTAATGGAAACCTAGAGATATTGGCAGTTTTATTTTTTAAGTGAAGAAGCTTGTTGGTATCATAGTGAGACATAGAACTGTTTTTACCTCATATGCTAGACAAGCAAACTGTATTACTATACGGGAGAAAAATTCTTTGTTTTTGTTTTTTCTCATTAAAGTTTGGCCCTAGGACAGACACCCAGCTCCAAATCCTCCGCAGTAGGTCATCATTATTTCTCATGTTCAGTTGATCATTTTAAGGACAAAAATTACCCTTACTGTAGCGTAAGGGATTTAGGAGGTTTTTTTGTTTGTTTGTTTTAACAGGTAGGGATAACTTGCATAACTTGTTCACGGATTTTTTTTTTCACGACTTCACATGCAAGTGTAGATTAATTTCTTTTTTTTTTTTTTTTTTTTTTGAGACGGAGTCTCGCTCTGTCGCCCAGGCTGGAGTGCAGTGGCGCAATCTCGGCTCACTGCAAGCTCCGCCTCCCGGGTTCACGCCATTCTCCTGCCTCAGCCTCTCCGAGTAGCTGGGACTACAGGCGCCTGCCACCACGCCCGGCTAATTTTTTGTATTTTTAGTAGAGACAGGGTTTCACCGTGGTCTCGATCTCCTGACCTCGTGATCCGCCCGCCTCGGCCTCCCAAAGTGCTAGGATTACAAGCGTGAGCCACCGCGCCCGGCCTAAGTGTAGATTAATTTCTTATTCCCCCCTTAGTCTAGCTTTTATGCCCTTATTCTGAGGAGGCCATGGTACTTTTTATCTAAACCTTAGGCCACCCGTCGTTCCAAGTTAAAACTAGCCTCTCCAGAGCCACCTCATCACTAAGATAATTCTGTATCTAATCCCTTCAACTAAGCCCCTTTTCTAGACATCTTTTTTTCTTCCCTGCCTCCCATCCCTTTCCCCAAATCATTACCATAAAAGATAGCTGCTGTTCTTTTCTTACATTGACTTAAGATAAACTCATGTTTTTGGCTGTTCTAATCAGTTTTTTTCTTGATTTAATACTGTCCTTCTAATCTCCATTTATAATCACTTTTTATTCATTTATTTTTGAAACTGAGTCTCGCTCCATTGCCCAGGCTGGAATGCAGTGGCGCAATCTCAGCTCACTACGACCTCTGCCTCCTGGGTTCAAGTGATTCTTGTTCCTCAGCCTGCCAAATAACTGGGACTGTAGGCACGTGCCACCATGGCCCGGCTAATTTTTGTATTTTTAGTAGACACGGGGTTTTGCCTTATTGGCCAAGCTGGTCTCAAACTCCTGACCTCAAGCAATCCACCCGCCTCGGCCTCTGAAAGGGCTGAGATTACAGGTGTGAGCCACTGCCTGGCCTATGATCACTTTTTTTTTTTTTTTAATTTGGTGAGATAGAGTTTTGCTCTTGTCCCCCAGGGTGGAGTGCAATGGTGCAATCTCGGCTCACTGCAACCTCTGCCTCCTGGGTTCAAGCGATTTTCCTGCCTCAGCCTCCTGAATAGCTGGGATTACAGGCGTGTGCCACCACGCCCGGCTAATTTTTGTATTTTTAATGGTGACGGTGTGTCACCAAGTTGGCCAGGCTGGCCTTGAACTCCTGACCTCTGATGATCTACCCACCTCAGCCTCCCAAAGTCCTGAGATTATAGGCGTGAGCCCATCACGCCTGGCCAATAATCACTTTTTATTTTTTTATTTTATTTTTATTTATTTATTTATTTATTTATTTATTTATTTTTTTTTTTTTTTTTTTTTTTTTTTTTGAGACGGAGTCTCGCTCTGTCACCCAGGCTGGAGTGCAGTGGCGCAATCTCGGCTCACTGCAAGCTCTGCCTCCCGGGTTCACGCCATTCTCCTGCCTCAGCCTCTCTGAGTAGCTGGGACTACAGGCGCCTGCCACCACGCCCGGCTAATTTTTTTTGTATTTTTAGTAGAGACGGGGTTTCACTGTGGTCTCGATCTCCTGACCTCGTGATCCGCCCGCCTCGGCCTCCCAAAGTGCTGGGATTACAAGCGTGAGCCACCGCGCCCGGCCTTATTTATTTTTTTTGAGACGAAGTCTTGCTCTGTCACCCAGGCTGGAGTGCAGTGGCACAATAATCACTTTTTATTTTTTTATTTTATTTTTATTTACTCATTTTTTTTGAGACGGAGTCTCGCTCTGTCACGCAGGCTGGAGTGCAGTGGCACGATTTCGGCTCAGTGCAAGCTCCGCCTCCCGGGTTCACGCCATTCTCCTGCCTCAGCCTCTCCGAGTAGCTGGGACTACAGACGCCCGCCACCACGCCCGGCTAATTTTTTTTTATATTTTTAGTAGAGATGGGGTTTCACCGTGGTCTCGATCTCCTGACCTCGTGATCCGCCCGCCTCGGCCTCCCAAAGTGCTGGGATTACAAGCGTGAGCCACCGCGCCCGGCCTAATAATCACTTTTTAAAATCTCACTATCCCCTCCCCAGGCAGGCTCCCTACTCCTACCCCATCATTCCTTTTACTTGTAACCAAAAATTATTATCTTCCAAAGCAAATCTACATGCCGTATATCAAATCCACATCATAATTTGCATCTTCAAATGCAAGTTTATATAGGGTCAGGATATAGGGTCAACTTTGATTACATGAAATGTGTATTGTGAGGGTTATTCATGGCTTCATCAGATGAAATGTTTTTATCAGGGCCAGCTGACACTTCTCTTCCCCAACTAATGCAGTTTTTCTTATGCAGGAAAACAGCACTTTGAAGCCCTTGGAGTGGCAGGCACCCAGGAACCTGAGGTTTCAAGATAGACCAGGAGAGCCTTATGTGTCTCCTCTTTCTCTGCTGGTAAGTCATTGAACATCATTATTAAGGGTTAGTTGAAGTGTTATAGGCTATAGGATGGCAGCTCTGGATTTATGAACCTTTGAATTTTTCTAAACTGGTATCATCAAGCCAAATTTAGATGAGAAAAAGGGAGTTGGGGAAGTAAAGTTTGAGCAGGAAAAGAGAGGAACAATATGTCCTATGATCTTCTTGTTTAAGTTTTAGGAGGAAAAAAATATGTCTTGGGCTTCTTTTTTTTTTTTTTTGAGATGTAGTCTTGCTCTGTTGCCCAGGCTGGAGTGCAATGGCGCGATCTTGGCTCACTGCAACCTCTGCCTGCCAGGTTCAAGCGATTCTCCTGCCTCAGCCTCCCAAGTAGCTGGGATCATAGGTGCCCACCACCGTGCCCGGCTAATTTTTATATTTTTAGTAGAGATGGGGTTTTATCATATTGGCCAGGCTGGTTTTGAACTCCTGACTTCAGGTGATCCACCTGCCTCAGCCTCCCAAAGTGCTGGGATTACAGGTGTGAGCCACTGCGCCCGGCCACGCTTCTTTTTTCCTTCTTTAAATATTGCTTTTTTATTTTTATTTTTTTAGACACAAGGTCTTGCTATGTTGCCCAGACTAGACTCGAACTTTTGGGCTCAAGCAATCTTACCACTTTGGCCTACTGGGTAGCTAGGACTACAGGCTCACGGATCTGTGCCCGGCCCTGGATGCTTTTCTCTGATAAATGGACCCTAATTTATAAAAAGACTTCCATATTGTTAGATACTTAGTGGTATCCAGATTTTCCTTTTACGAATAATGCTATGATGTAAGTTCTCAAGCATAAATATTTGACTGCATTTCAGATTTTTCTCTTGAGTGCTGGATTGAAGGTATAAATTTTTTTTTTTTTTGAGATGGAGTCTCTCTCTGTTGCCCAGGCTGGAGTGCAGTGGTAAAATGTCGGCTCACTACAACCTCTGCCTCCCAAGTTCAGGCAATTCTCCTGTCTCAGGGTCCCGAGTAGCTGGGACTGCAGGTGTGTGCCACCATACCCCAGCTAATTTTTTTATTTTTAGTAGAGATGGGGTTTCACCATGTTGGCCAAGCTGGTCTTCAAACTCCTGATCTCAAGCAGTCTGCTTGCTTCAGCCTCCCAAAGTGCTGGGATTGCAGGCGTGAGCCACTGCGTCTGGCATAGGTATAAATTTTTAATCTGCTCATCTTGTTGGTATGGCATAAATTTTTTATTTTATTTTATTTTATTTTATTTTATTTTATTTTATTTTTGAGATGGATTCTTGCTGTGTCACGAGGCTGGAATGCAGTGGTGTGATCTCAGCACACTGCAATATCTGCCTCCTGGGTTCAAGTGATTCTCTTGCCTCAGCCTCCCAAGTAGCTGGGATTACAGGTGCGTGCCACCACACCCAGCTAATTTTTGTATTTTTAGTAGAGACAGGGTTTCACCATGTTGGCCAGGATGGTCTTGATCTCCTGACCTCGTAGTCTGCCCTCCTCTGCCTCCCAAAGTGCTGGGATTACAGCCGTGAGCCACCATGCCCGACAGCATCAATATTTTTAAAGTTTTTTTTTTTCCTCTCCCTAGAAATAGGGGTCTCACTATGTTGCCTAGGCAAATCTCGAACTCCTGGGCTCAAGCCTTAAGGTTTTGATACTTTCTCCGATTCGTTTCTGAAAAAGTTATAAGAATTTACATTTTCATTAGCAATCCATATCTCATAGAATTTATTTATTTATTTATTTATTTTGAGACAGAGTCTCACTCTGTCGCCCAGGGTGGAGTGCAGTGGCGAGATCTCAGCTCACTGCAACCGCCGCCTCCCTGGTTCAAGCAATTCTCCTGTCTCAGCCTCCCGAGTAGCTGAAACTACAGGCGCAGGCTGCCACACCCAGCTAATTTTTTGTATTTTAGTAGAGTTGGGGTTTCACCATCTTGCCCAGGCTGGTCTTGAACTTCTGAGCTCAGGCAATCCACTTGCCTCAGCCTCACAAAATGCTAGGATTATAGGTATGAGCCACCCTGCCCAGCCTTCTCATGGAATTTTTTTTTTTTTTTTGAGATGGAGTCTTGCTCTGTTGTCCAGGCTGGAGTGCAGTGGGACAATCTCAGCTCACTGCAACCTCTGCCTCCTGGGTTCAAGTGATTCTCCTGCCTCAGCCTCCTGAGCAGCTGGGACTACAGGCGTGCGGCACCATGCCCAGCTAATTTTTGTATTTTTGGTAGAGACGGGGTTTCACCATATTGGCCAGACTGATTCGAACTCCTGACCTTGTGATCCACCCACCTCAGCCTCCCAAAGTGCTGGGATTACAGGCATGAGCCACCACGCCTGGCCTTCTCATGGAATTTTTTTAAAAATCACTTTCTGCTGAGCAGTCTTGGGTGAGGGAAAATGCTAATTAGGCCAGATGTCGTGTCTTATCCCTGTAATCCCAGCACTCTGGGAGGCCGAGACGAGAGGATTGCTTGAGTCCAGTACTTTGAGTTCCCTAGCTGGGGAATACAGCAAGACCACATCTCTACCCCACCCCCCAACCAAAAAAAAAAAATGGCTGGGACTTGGTGGTGCATACCTGTAGTCTCAGGTACTCTGGAGGCCGAGGCAAGAGGATCGCCGAGGCAAGAGGATCACCTCGTCCCAAGAGCCTGAGGCTCCAGTGAGTTATAATTGGGAGGATTGCTTGAGCACAGGAGTCTGAGGCTGCAGTCAGCTGAGATGGAGACTCAGTCTCAAATAATACACACACACATACATACATGGTAAAATCGTTTATTTTATATTAAAAATAATTAGCAGGCCAGGCATGGTAGCTCATGCCTGTAATTCCACCACTTTGGGAGGCTGAGGCAGGTGGATCACCTGAGGCCAGGATTTGAGACCAACCTGGCCAACATGGCGAAACGCTGTCTCTACTAAAAATACGAAAATTAGCCGGGCGTGGTGGCACCTGGCTGAGAAACAAGAATGGCTTGAACCTGGGAGGCGGAGGTTGCAACGAGCTGAGATCACACCACTGCACTCCAGTGCAGTGAGTGGACAGGTGACAAAGTGAGACTGTCTCAAAAAAAGTAAAAAAAAATAAAAATAAAAATAATTAGTAGTGGCTGGGTGCAGTGGCTCACACCTGTAATCCCAGCACTTTGGGAGGCTGAGGCAGGCTGATCACTTGAGGTCAGGAGTTCCAGACTAGCGTGGGCAACATGGTGAAACCCCATCTCTACTGAAAAAAAATATACGAAAATTAGCCGGGGCCGGGCGGAGTGGCTCACGCCTGTAATCCCGCACTTTGGGAGGCCGAGGTGGGTGGATCACGAGGTCAGGAGATCGAGACCATCCCGGCTAACATGGTGAAACCCCGTCTCTACTAAAAATGTAAAAAATTAGCCGGGCGTGGTGGTGGGCGCCTGTAGTCCTAGCTACTCTGGAGGCTGAGGCAGGAGAATGGTGTGAACCTGGGAGGCGGAGCTTGCAGTGAGCCGAGATCCTGCGACTGTACTCCAGTCTGGGTGACAGAGCGAGACTACGTCTCTAAAAAAAAAAAAAAAAGCCGGGCTTGGTGGCAGGCATCTGTAATCCCAGCTACCTAAGACGCTGAGGCAGGAGAATCACTTGAACCTAGGAGGCAGAGGTTTCAGTGAGCCGAGATTGCGCCACTGCACTCCAGCCTAGGCGACAGAGTGAGACTCTGTCTCAAATAATAATAATTATAGGCCGGGCGCTGTGGCTCACGCCTGTAATCCCATCACTTTGGGAGGCCGAGGCAGGCGGATCATGAGGTCAAGAGATCGAGACCATCCTGGCTAACACAGTGAAACCCTGTCTCTACTAAAAGTAAAAAAAATTAGCCGGGCGTGGTGGCGGGCGCCTGTAGTCCCAGTTACTCCAGAGGCTGAGGCAGGAGAATGGCGTGAACCCAGGAGGCAGAGCTTGCAGTGAGCCAAGATCGCTCCACTGCACTCCAGCCTGGGCGACAAAGCATGTCTCCATATCAAAAAATAAAATAAAGTAATAATAATAATAATAATAATAATTAGTAGTAATTTCATGTGATTATTATCCACGTGTAATTTCTCTAGTGTCTTTTGTGCCCTTATAATACTGGGGTCTTAACTTACCCAGGCATTGACTTGCCTTTCATAGACCATGGACTCCAGAGTTTTGGATTATTATTTCTAATCTCAACCCTGAGGGAAAGCTATTTTAACATATTCTATCCTACAAAGATAAAGTTGATCATGGTTTTTTGTTTGTTTGTTTTTTTTTTTTTTGAGACAGAGTCTTGCTCTGTCACCAGGCTGGAGTGCAGTGGTGCGATCTCAGCACACTGCAACCTCTGCCTCCTGGGTTCAAGTGATTCCACTGCCTCAGCCTCCCCAGTATCTGGGACTACAGGTGTGCACCACCACACCCGGCTAATTTTTTGTATTTTAGTAGAGACGGGGTTTCACCATGTTGGCCAGGATGCTCTCGATCTCCTGACCTCGTGATCCACCTGCCTCGACCTCCAAACGTGCTGGGATTACAGGCGTGAGCCACCGCACCTGGCCACTAAGTTGATCATGTTTTATTTAGGTTTTTGGTTTCTAGGATGGAGGGAGGAACTGGAGTATGTTCAATTATTGGATAGTCTTATGTGTGATTTTTTTTAATTGCAGTAAAATGTACATAATATTTACAATTTTAACTATTTTTGAGTGTGCAGTCTAGTGACAGTAAGTATATTAGTAATGTGAGACTATCACCAGAACTCATTTCCAGAAACTTTTCATTATTCGAAACAGAAGCTGTATACCCTTAAGTGATAACTCCCCATCCCTGTTTCTGCCCAGCCAATGATAACCTCTATTTTCTGTCTTGGTGAATTTGACTATTCTAGATACCTCATATGAGTAGAATAATATAATATTTTGTCCTTTCATGTTTGTGTGTGAGGTCTCACTCTGTCACCTCTGCTGGAGTACAGTGGCACAATCATAACTCACGGCAGCCTCAAACTCCCGGGCTCTGATTATTCTCCCACCTCAGTCTACCAAGTAGCTGGCACTGCAAGTGTGCACCACTATGCCTGGCTAATTTTTTTTTTTTTTTTTGAGGCAGAGTCTCACTCTGTCACCCAGGCTGGAGTGCAGTGGTGCAATCTTGGCTCACTGCAACCTTTATCTCCCAGGTTCAGGTGATTCTCATGCCTCAACCTCCCTAGTAGCTGGGATTACAGACATGTGCTACCATGCCTGGTGAATTTTTTTGTATTTTTGGTAGAGACGGAGTTTCACCATGTTGGCCAGGCTGGTCTTAAACTCCTGGCCTCATGTGATCTGCCCACCTCAACCTAATTTTTTTGTATATTTTGTAGAAAGAGGGTTTTGCCATGTTGCCCAGGCTGGTCTCAAATTCCTGGGTTCAAGAGATCCATCTGCTTCAGCCTCCCATAGTGCTGGGGTTACAGGTGTGAGCCACTGCGTCCAGCCTATATTTTCTTCTTCTGTTTCTTTTTTTTTTTTTTTTTTTTGAGACAGAGTCTTGCTCTGTTGCCCAGGCTGGAGTGCAGTGGCGCAATCTCCGCTCACTGCAAGCTCCGCCTCCCGGGTTCAAGCCATTCTCCTGCCTCAGCCCTCCCGAGTAGCTGGGACTACAGGTGCCCGCCACCATGCCCAGCTAATTTTTTTGTATTTTTAGTAGAGATGGCGTTTCACTATGTTAGCCAGGATGGTCTTGATCTCCTGACCTCGTGATCTGCCCCCCTCGGCCTCCCAAAGTGCTGGGATTACAGGCGTGAGCCACCATGCCTGGCCCGTCCAGCCTATATTTTCATTTAGCATAATGTCTTCAAAGTTCATCTATGTCATAGCATGTATTAGAATTTCATTTCTTTTGTATGTATATATCATATTTTGTTTATCCATTCATCTGTTGATGGACATTTTGAGTTGTTTCCAACCTTTTGGCCATTGTGAGTAATGCTGCTATGAACATAGGTGTACAAATATCTGCTTGAGTCCTTGCTTTTATTTTATTTTATGTATTTTTTTTTTCCAAGATGGAGTCATTGCCCTGTCACCCAGGCTGGAGTGCAGTGGTGCAATCACAGCTCACTACAACTTCCACCTCCCTGGTTCAAGCAGTTCTCCTGCCTCAGCCTCCCAAGTAGCTGGGATTATAGGCATGTGCTACCATGCCCGGCTAATTTTTGTATTTTTAGTAGAGATGGGGTTTCAACATGTTAGCCAGGCTGCTCTCGAACTCCTGACCTCATGATCTGCCGGCCTCGGCCTCCCAAAGTACTGAGATTACAGGCGTGAGCTACGGCGCCCGGCCCCTGCTTTTAATTCTTTTGGGTATATATTCAGAAGTAGAATTGCTTGATTATATGATAATTCTACGTTTGATTTTTTGAGGAACTGCCGTGCTAGTATCCATAGAATGCCTCTGCACCCTTTTACATTCCCACCAGCAATGCACAAACACGCGTTATTTCTTATAATGGCTATCCTAATGGGTATAAAGTAGTATCTCTTGCAATTTTGATATGCATTTCCATGATTACTTATGTTGAGCATCTTTTGATGTGCTTATGGGCCATTTGTATATCTTCTTTGGAGAAATGTCTATTCATGTCCCTTTTGATTGTTATTGTTGTTATTGAGTTGTAGGAGTTCCTTATATATTCTGATATTAATCTCTTGTCAAATATAAGACTCGCAAATGTTTTCTCCCATTTTGTGGGTTGCCTTTTCGTTCCCTTAATGATGTTCTTTGATGCACAAAGTTTTTCATTTTGATGAAGACCAATTTATCTATTTTTTTCTTTCGTTACCTGTGCTTTTGGTGGCATTATCCAAATCCAATGTCATGAATTTTTTCCCTTATGTTTTCTTCTAAGAGTTTTATAGTTTTAGCTCTTACATTTAGAACTTTGATATATTTTGAATAGTTTTTAATGTTGTCAATATACTTGATAGGACAATGGAAACTTGGTGGACAGTGAAATGAAATATCTGGGCAGTCCTATTACTACTGTTCCAAAATTGGATAAAAATCCAAACCTAGGAGAAGACCAGGCAGAAGAGATTTCAGATGAATTAATGGAGTTTTCCCTGGAAGATCAAGAAGCAAAGGTAAAGTGTTCTGTGGTAGTATCTTTGCATTCTTCATATTCCTTCATTCTGTTAAAAGAAAAACTAGACAAATTAAACTTAGGAGAGTTTATTTGAGCAAAAAAATAACTAGTGAATCCAGCAACCCTCATAGCCAGAACATGTTCAGTAAAACTCCAGTTTGCCATGTGGTCAGGCAGTATTATGGACAGAAAATGGAAATGAAGTACAGAAAACAGAAGTGAGGTGCAGAGACAGCCCAGTTGGTTACAGCCTTGAGTTTGCCTTATTTGAACATGGTTTAAACAGTTGATTGCTTGTGGTTGACTGAAGCTCAGCTGCTGTGCTTTCCTGAGACTCAGCTTTTTGATACAAAAGTATACTTCTAAATTAGGCTTTCAGTTAGTTTAAGTACTAAGTTAGGTTGCAACTTGGTATATAAAGACTCAAGTACAGAGGCATCCTCAGGCCAAATTTAGTTTAATTAACGATTCATTCTTTTTTTTTTTTTTTTTTAAGACAGATTCTTGCTCTGTTGCCTAGGCTGGAGTGCAGTGGCGCCATCTTGGCTCACTGCAACCTCCTCTTCCCAGGTTCAAGTGATTCTCCTGCCTCAGCCCCTCAAGTAGCTGGGATTACAGGTGCACACCACCATACCCGGGTAATTTTTAGTATTTTTAGTAGAGACAGGGTTTCACCATGTTGGCCGGGCTGGTCTTAAACTCCTGGCCTCAGGTGATCTACCCGCCTCAGCCTTCCAAAGTGGTAGGATTAGAAGCGTGAGCCACCATGCCCAGCCAACAATTCATTCTTGAATAAACATTTTATGCCTAATATGTATGAGTCACTCTACTAAATGCTAGATCTACAGAGATCAACAAGATGTGATAACCAATCTTTATTTATTTATTTATTTTTGAGATGGAGTCTTGCTGTGTCACCTAGGCTGGAGTGCAGTGGTGGTATCTCGGCTCACTGCAACCTCCGTCTCCTAGGTTTAAGCGATTCTCTTGCCTCAGCCTCCCAAAGCACGCCATCATGCCTGGCTAATTTTTTATAATTTTAGTAGAGATGGGGTTTTGCCATGTTGGCCAGACTGGTCTTGAACTCCTGACCTCAAGTGATCTGCCCGCCTTGGCCTCCCAAAGAGCTGGGATTACAGGCATGAGCCACCGCACCTGGCCTAACCTATCTTTAGACTGTAGGGTTACCTGACTGATAGGTTATCAGGTCACTACAGGAATCTTCTTACTGCTGGTGAACAGGGTCCAGTCAATAGTTTGAGTGGATCACCGTCAAAATAATCTAGGATAAGTAATGTCTCCAGGATAATGGTAATGTATAGAATATACCTAACATGACTTTTCAGGTATTTTATAATACAGTCTTTTGTTTCCTTTTATCTTTCCCATATCACTGATGGATATACCTGAAGCATGTGGGTTATAGCCTATATGCTGATATGCCAAAGACAGTTTCTGAGGCATTTAGCTTTTTTTTTTTTTTTTTTTTTTGAGATAGACAGGGTCTTGCTCTGTAGCCCAGGCTGGGGTTACGTGGCACAATTAAAGTTCACTGCAGCCTCAATCTCCCCAGGCTCCGGCAGTCCTCCCACCTCAGCCTCCGAGTAGCTGGGACTATAGGCACATGCCATCATACCTGGCTAATTTTTTTGTATTTTTTGTAGAGACGTGGTTTCACAATATTGCCCAGGCTAGTCTCAAACTCCTGGACTCAAGTGATTCACACACCTTGGCCTCCCAAAGTGCTGGGATTACAGGCATGAGCTACCATGCCTGACCTACATTTAGCATTTCTAAATCAACTTTGTTGCTTTGAAACAAGTAGGGCTATGGGTTTTTCTTTAAAATTTATTCATTTCACAAGGCCAACATGGTATAGTGGAGTTAGAACAGTTGCATTCTAGTCCTCATGCTTTTATTTGTTTTTAATTATTTAATTAATTAGATAGGGTCTTGCTCTGCTCTGTCACCCAGACTGGAGTGCAGCGTTGAACTCCTGGGCTCAAGTAATCCTCCCACCTCAGCCTCCTGAGTAGCTAGGACTATAAGTGCATACCACCATGCCCAGCTAATTTTTAAAATTTTTTGTAGAGATGGGGTCTTGGTGTGTTGCCCAAGCTGGTTTGGAACTCCTGCGCTCCAGCAATCCTCTTGCCTTTGTTGCAGGATCTTTAGGATGTTGCTTTTCTGGCCAGAAACCTTTGTGGCCAGTGGTGCCTTTGCCTGAGTTGTTGTCCTGCGTCGAGGTACGCAGACAAGCGGAGGGTGAGCAAGACAAAGAGAAGCTTTATTGAGTGTTAGAACAGCTCAGAGGAGACCCACAGGGGGCAGCTCCTCTCTGTAGGCAGTTTGTCTTATACCATATTCAGCTCTCAGCAGAGAGGAGGCCCTGGAGTAGGTGGCTCCTCTCTGCAGGCAGGTCCTACCTGTTGATTTCCCAGCTTTCAGCAGACAGCATAGCTCCTCTCTCTTCTCTGGTTGTCTGATCTTTTCTCCATCCTCTACCCTACTCTGGCTCAGCCTGGGGCTTTTATGGACCTCAGAGGGGAGGTCTGCGAGAAAAGGACTGCTAGAAAAGACAGCACAAATCCCCATCCAGTGGGCGGGACTGGCAGCCTGGCCCCCAGCCTTTAAGCCCTCCCTGTCCTGAGGGTGGGGACTTACAGGAACCTCCCTTCCACCCAGGAGCCTGTCTGTCTCTCTCAGCCATCCGTGGCACTAGGCTGCTCACACCAAGGTGCACCTAAAGGCCAGCACTGACCACCCTCAGTCCCTACTTGGCTTCCCCTCTTTCGCTTCTCCGTGCCCAAATTCTAGAGGGGGCCAAGGTGGCAGGGTGCTGCCCTGAGGGTGTGCACACACATCCACCCCCGGACTGTAACAGCACCTGGACTTGCCCCAACCCCACTCTGAGATTAGAGTGGGTTCCAAGAGCAGAGAGAAGCGGGGGTGGGGGTGGGGGGCAGGCCTTCCTGGGCCCCCAAGGGTGCAGGCTGCAGAGACTATTAGGTCCTGCACCTGGGAGGGCGGCTGCAGCTGCACCCGGGAGGGCAGGGATCCTGCCTGCTCTTGGCCCCCACAAGAGCACAGGGAGGCTCGGATCTGCAGCCACAACTTGGGCGGCTGCAAGCCCACCCAGGAGGGCAGGGCTTCTGCCTGCGCCATGGAACAGGAGGCCCAGGTTAACAGCTGCAGTTTGTGTAGCTCCAACAGCACCAGGGAGCTCCTGCCCCAACTCAGAAGGGGAAGGGCTCCCGCTAGCTCCATGGATCATGCAGCCCTATCCATGCCTCTCTGCTGCAGCCAGCCTGATGACAGCAGCAAGCCCTCTGGAGTCGCAGCTGCCAACACCTTGGCCTCTCAAAGTGCTGGAATTACAAGTGTGAGCCACCGTATCCAGCCTCATTCTTTTATTTACTTGGTGGTATGACTATTCACAAGACAACCACTTGACCTCAGTTTTTAATTTATAAAATGGAGAGCATGATAAAATGACTACCTCCTTAATAGGCTTGTTGTGAATAAAATATTAAAAGCAGTTTGTGTCCTCATCACATACACACAAATGGTAACTGTGTGATGAAGGATGTGTTAATGAATTTCATTGTGGTAATCCTTACATAATATATACGTAAATCATTATATTGTACTCCTTAAGTATATATAAATTTTATCATTTATACCTCAATAAAATAGAAAAAAATTTAAAGAGCAGTTTGTAATACAGTAGTTCCCCGTTATCCACAGGGAATGTATTCTGAGACCCCCAGTGGATGCCTAAAATTGCAGACAGTACTGAACCCTATATATACACCATGCTTTTCCCTATGCATATGTACCTGTGATGGAGTTTTTTACTTAGGCATAGTAAGAGATTAACAATAATAACTAATAATAAAATAGAACAATTACAACAACATACTGTAATAAAAATTATAGGGGGCTGGGCGCAGTGGCTTATGCCTGTAATCCCAGTACACTGGGAGGCCGAAGCGGGTGGTCAGGAGTTTGAGAGCTGCCTGGCCAACATGGTGAAACCCCATCTCTACTAAAAATACAAAAATTAGCTGGGCGTGGTGGTGAGCATTGGTAACCCCGGCTACTGGGCTGGCTGAGGCAGTAGAATCGCTTGAACTTAAACCCAGATGGCAGAGGCTGCAGTGAGCTGAGATCGCACCACTGCATTCCAGCCTGGGCAACAGAGTGAGACTCTTACTCAAAAAAAAAAAAAAAAAAAAAAAAAAAAAGTGCTGGCTGGGCATGGCGAGTCACGCCTGTAATCCCAGCACTTTAGGAGGTTGAGATGGGCAGATCACCTGAAGCCAGGAGTTTGAGGCCAGCTTGGCCAACACGGTGAAACCCCGTCTCTATTACAAATACAAAAAAAAAAAAAAAATTAGCCTGGTGTGGTGGCGGGCACCTGTAATCCCAGCTCCCCAGGAGGCTGAGGCAGGAGAATCGCTTGAACCTGGGAGGCAGAGGTTGCAGTGAGCCGAGATCGCTCCATCGTACTCCAGCCTGGGCAACGAGAGTGAAACTCTGTCTCAAAAAAAAAAGTGCTATAGGCTGGGAGTGGTGACTCACACCTGTAATCCCAGAACTTTGGGAGGTCGAGGTGGGTGGATCACCTGAGGTCAGGAGTTCTAGACCAGCCTGGCCAACAGTATGAAACCTTGGCTCTACTAAAAATACAAAAATTAGCTGGGTGCGGTGGCGGGTGCCTGTAATGCCAGCTACTTGGGAGGCTTAGGCAGGAGAATCACTTGAATCCAGGAGGTGGAGGTTGCATTGAGCCAAGATCACGCCACTGCACTCTAGCCTGGGCAACAGAATGAGACTCCATCTCAAAAAAAAAAAAGGTGCTATGAATGACAGGACGATTTGAATAAAGGACTGCACTTTGGGAGGCCAAGGCAGGTGGATCACCTGAGGTCTGGAGTTTGAGACCAGCCTGACCAACTTGTTGAAACCTCGTCTCTATTAAAAATACAAAAATTTAGCTGAGGATGGTGTTGGACACGTGTAATCCCAGCTACTCAGGAGGCTGACGCAGGAGAATCGCTTGAACCCAGGAGGCAGAGGTTGCAGTAAGGTGAGATTGTGCTGCTGCACTCCAGCCTGGGTGCGACAGAGCGAGACTCCGTCTCAAAAAAAAAAAAAAGAAAGAAAGAAAGAAAGAAAAAAAGGACATAGGTGTTTGGGAGGGTATTATTTTTGACTTTACCATGAGTAACTGGAGAAATGGTGACAACACTATAGTGAATTTGAAAAGAAGGGTGGATTCAGCAGGAATAGATGTGTTCTGTTTTGGACATTGAGTTATAGATGCTAAGGAGGAAATTTAGATGGAAATATTAAATGAGGAGTTGAAGCTATCAGTATGAGAAATGTACATTTCTGGGGCAGCTGTATAGAGGAGAAAATGAAAGCTAATGACTCTAAGTTTAAAGTGAAGAGAAAGGCTGGGAAGAAAGAGCAGTAGCCACTGTGGGACTGATAATGAAGTAGAGACATATAGGAATAATATTAGCCAGGAATCAGAAAGGAGAGATCTAGGACACAAATACAGGGGGCACATTTATATATTAATTCGTTTTATACATTTTTTGTTATGGTAAAACATAAAATTTACAATTTTAATCATTTTTAAGCATACAGTTTAGTGGTATTAAGTGCCTTCATTTTATTGTGAGTGTACTTACCCATCTCTAGGATTTTTTTATTACCCCAAGCAGAAATTCTCTTTTTTTTTTTTTTTTTTTTTTTTTGAGATGTAGTCTTGCTCTGTCACCCAAGCTGGAGTGCAGTGGCGCAATTTTGGCTCACTGCACCTCCACCTCCTGGGTTCAAGTGATTCTCCTGCCTCAGCCTCCCGAGAAGCTGGGATTCCAGGCATGCCCCACCATGGCCGGCTAATTTTTTTGTATTTTTAATAGAGACAAGGTTTCACCATGTTGGCCAGGCTGGTCTTGAATACCTGACCTCAGGTGATCTGCCCTCCTTGGCCTCCCAAAGTGCTGAGATTACAGGTGAGCCACTGCGCCTGGCCCCCAAGCAGAAATGCTGTACCCAGTAAACAATAACTCCCCATCTTCTCCCCCTTCCCCAGCCCCTAGTAACCACTATTCTATTTTCTGCCCTCTATGAATTTGCTCTAGGTACCTCATATAAATGGAAGCATACAATATTTGTCCTTTTGTCTCTGGCATATATCTCATAGTGTAATGTTTTCGTTGGTAATCAGTGTTGTAGCATGTATCAGAATTTCATTCTCTTTAAAAAAAAAATCAGTTTTATGTTAAATTGTAAAATGCACATAACCTTTATCATCATAACCATTTTCAAGCGTATAGTTCAGTAGTATTACATACATTCCCATTGTTGTGTAACCAATCTCCAGAACTCTTTTAATCTTGGAAAACTGACACTCTGTGCCCATAAAACAACTTCCCATTTTCCCCTTCTCCCAGCCTCTGGCAACCACCATTCTATTTTCTATAAATTTGATTATTCTAGGTATCTCTGATAAGTGGAATGATACAGGGTTTTTTTGTTTTGTAACTGGCTTATTTCAATTAGCATAATGTCCTCAAGCTTTATCTATGTTGTAGCATGTATCATAATTTCATTCCTTTTTATGGCAGAATAATATTCCATTGTATGTATATACCACATTTTGTGACATTTGGGTTTCTACCTTTTGGCAATTGTGAATATTGTTGCTATGAAAATTGGTTTACAAATATCTGTTTGTGTCCTTGCTTTCAGTTCTTTTAGTTTTTTGGAGACAGGTTTCACTCAGTTGCCCAGGCTGCAGTGCAGTGATGTGATCATGGCTCACTGCAGCCTTGAACTCTTTGGCTCAAGCAGTCCTCCCATCTCAGCCTCCCAAGTAACTGGGATTACAGGTGTGAGCCACCACACCTGGCCCTGCCTTCAGTTCTTTAGGGTATATACCCAGAAGTAAAATTGCTGGGTCGTATGGTTATTCTGTGTTTAATTTTTTAAGGAACTCTCATACTGTTTTCACAGCAACTGTTCCATTTTACATTCCCACCAGCAATGCACAAGGGTCCCAGTTTCTCCATATCATAGCCAACACTTGTTATTTTCTGATTTTGATACTATCCATCCTGATGACTATGAAATGGTATCTCATAGTGATTTTAATTTGCATTTCCCTAATGATTAGTGATGTTGAGCACCTTTTCATACGCTTCCTGGCCATTTGTCTGTCTTCTTTGGAGAAATGTCTATTCAAGTTCTTTGCCCGTTTTTTAATTGAGTTGTTTCTTTTGTTGTTGTTGAGTTGTAGTTCTTTGTATATTCTGGATATCAATCCCTTATCAGATAAATAATTTGCAAATATTTTTTCCTATTCTGTTGGTTGCCTATTCACTCTGTTGATTGTGCCCTTTGTTGCAAAAAAGTTTTAAATTTTGATGAAGTCTAATTTATCCGCTTTTTTTGTTGCTTGTGCTTTTGGTATCATATCTGAGAAATCATTGCCAGAGTCAATGTCATGTGCCTCCCCAACCTCCTCCCCTTTTTTAAAAAAAATAGTAGGGACAGGGTCTCACCCAGGCTGGAGTACAGTGATGCAATCACATAGCTCATTGTAACTTCAAACTCCTGCTCTCAAGGGATCCTCCCACCTCAGTGTCCATAGTAGCTAGTACTACAGGCATGCACCACCACACTTGGCTAATTTATTTTTTGTAGAGATGAGGGTCTTGCTGTGTTATTCTTCTGGTCTCAAAATTCTGGCCTCAAGCGATCCTCTTGCTTCAGCCTCCCAAGGTACTGCGATTACAGGTGTGAGCTATTGGGCTCAGCTCCCTATGTTTTCTTTAAATAGTTTTATAGTTATAGCTCTTAAGTTTACGTCTTTGATTCATTTCGAGTTAATGTGTGTATATGGTATAAGAGAAGGCTTTAACTTTGCTCTTTGGGACAAAGAACAAAGCAGTGTCGGCTACGATATGGAGAAATTGGGACCCTTGTGCATTGCTGGTGGGAATGTAAAATCCAGTTGTCCCACCACTAATTGTTTTTTTCTTTTCTTTTTTTTTTTTTTTTTTTTTGAGACGGAGTCTCACTCTGTTGCCCAGGCTGGAGTGCAGTGGCGCGATCTGGGCTCACTGCAAGCTCCGTCTCCTGGGTTCACGCCATTCTCCTGCCTCAGCCTCCCGAGTAGCTGGGACTACAGGTGCCCGCCACCATGCCCGGCTAATTTTTGTATTTTTAGTAGAGACGGGGTTTCTCCTTGTTAGCCAGGATGGTCTCGATCTGCTGACCTTGTGATCCGCCCACCTTGGCCTCCCAAAGTGTTGGGATTACAGGCATGAGCCACTGCGTCCGGCCCCCACCACTAATTGTTGAAAAATCTGTCCTTTCTTCATTGAATGGTCTTGGCACCCTTTTCAAAAATCATTTAACTGTATATGCAAGAGTTTATTTCTTGGCTGTGTTCCATTCCATTGGTCTACATGTCTGTCTTTATGCCAATGCCACACTGTTTACTGTAGCTTTGTAGTAAGTCATTTTATAAATTTTTAATTTCACAAATCATCCTTGAATATATTCTCCTTTATGGAAAAGTTAAAACATAACAGCTAAGGATAACTAACCCTATCTGACCACCATTCGAAGTCCCTATTGAAGGAAAGGGCTCAGTGGGAAAAGTTAAGAGCATGCGAGTCAGTGGAGCGCAGTGGTCTGAGAAGTAGCCTCTGGAGCCAGACTGCCTGGATTCATAGCTTGACTCTGCCACTTTTAGATATTTGACTGTAGGTGAGTCATATGATCTCCTTGTGTTCAATTTCTTGGGTTGTTGTCAGGATTGAATGAGTTAATTACACATAAAACATGTAGAGCAATACTTATCAATTAATAGTACTTAACTATTATTGTATAGTGTAAGTGCTTAATTATTGTAGTATACAACTAAACTATGTGGAGTTATGAAGAAGGCTGATAGGTGAGGGGATGCTCAATGGCCTTGATGTCCTCCGCAAAGTAAAAATTGAAGTAATCTGATGATTCAGAGGAGAGTGTGAGGTGAGAGTCTTAAAAGTGTGTGAAGAAGGTTATAATTGACTTTTGGAGACTGTAGAATTACTAAAAGGCTAGTAAGATGATATTTGTAAGGTCCTATGAGGGCATTTTTAGGTAGACATGCATGGCACTTGTTGGAAGTGTCTTCGTACAAGAATGTTCTGGCCTGGAAGCAAGATTGGAGACTTTGGAACTCCAGGGATGATAGTAAGAGTTGAAGATTGCCAATGGTGTATGAACAAGGGGATGAGGAAGAATAGGTGGTGGTGAAGGCGGCAGAAAAGTCAATGATGATTCACAGCCTGGCTAAAGAGCCAGATATCATTAGGTGGACTCAGTAAAGTAAGAGCAGTAATGTGATTGAAAGTTGCTGAGAAGGTATAAAGTGGCTGGTTTAGAAAGTTTTGAGAGCCAGGCCGGGGACAGTGGCTCATGCCTGTAATCCTAACACTTTGGGAGGCCGAGACAGGTGGATCACTGGAGGTCAGGAGTTCGAGACCAGCCTGGCCAACATGGTGAAACCTCGTCTCTACTAAAAATACAAAAATTAGCCAGGCTTGGTGGCAGGCGCCTGTAATCCCAGCTACTCGGGAGGCTGAGGCAGGGGAATCGCTTGAACCTGAGAGGTGGAGGTTGCAGATCACACCACTGCACTCCAGCCTGGGTGACAGAGCGAGACTCCATCTCAGAAAAAAAAAAAAAAAAGAATTGAGAGCTAGGAGAGGTTTTAGTTAGTTTGAGGGCATGCCATGTTTGAGCTCTTGGTGGTATAATAATAGATGATGATTGCAGCTGTTTTTATTTTTATTTTTTTATTTTGTTTTCTTAAATTCCCCTCACCTCCCCCCACCGCCCTTTTATTTTGAGATGGAGTTTCATTCTTGTTGCCCAGGCTGGAGTGCAGTGGCGTGATCTTGGCTCACTGCAGCTTCCGCCTCCAGGGTTCAAGAGATTCTCCTGCCTCAGCCTCCCAGGTAGGTAGGATTACAGGTGCCCACCACCACCCCCAGCTAATTTTTTGTATTTTTAGTAGAAATAGGGTTTCACCATGTTGGCCAGGCTGGTCTTGAACTCCTGACCTCAGGTGATCCACCTGCCTTGGCCTCCCAAAGTGCTGGGATTACAGGCGTGAGCCACTGCACCTGGCCAAATTTCCTGTTTTAAGAATGAAGTTTTTTTTTTGTTTTTTTGTTTTTTTTTGTTGTTGAGACGGAGTTTTGCTCTTGTTGCCCAGGCTGGAGTGCAATGGCATGATCTCGGCTCACCGCAACCTCCGCCTCCCGGGTTCAAGCGATTCTCCTGCCTCAGCCCCCTGAGAAGCTGGGATTACAGGCACGCACCACCATGTCCGGCTAATTTTGTATTTTTAGTAGAGTTGAGGTTTCTCCATGTTAGTCAGGCTGATCTCGAACTCCCAACCTCAGGTGATCCGCCCGCCTCGGCCTCCCAAAGTGCTGGGATTACAGGCTTGAGCCACTGCGCCTGGCCAGAATGAAGTATTTTTATTTTTTATTTTATTTTATTTTTTAATACCAGTTTGTTGAGAGCCTGATGTAGAGTTCTAGAGAAGCTTAGTGGAAGTATTGTGAAGTCATGCTCTCCAAAGTGTTGTCAGTGGACATTGTAAGAATGTGGAAAATACAACGTGTTTTAGTATTGAAGATAGTACAGAGACTAGAATGGAAAGGAAAAATGAGAGCCAGGCAGTAACAAGAGCTCCCATTTATTGACTACTTAGAGTATACTAGGCACCGTGTGCTAAGCAGTATACATCCATATCACATTTCATTCTCATATCAACCCTGAAAGATGACTGTTGTCTCCCTTTGAGGGGAGCCCACTGGATCATGAGGTAAGGTATGATACCCATGGTTACATAGTTAGAAGAAGCAGAGCCAGGGTTTAAACTAAGATCTACCTTATCCCGGAGCCTGTTTTTAGCAATTTTCCCAGGTAATTCTGATATACACTAAATTTTGAGAGTTATGTTCTATAACATAGTATTAAACCCTATTTTATTTTTAATTTCATTGGTTTGTGGGAAAACAGAACCAAGATACAATCTGAAGAAGGCAGGATGGGTGTTGGGAGAATTGACAGTGACCTTCCTAAAACATAAAACAGTTTTGAGGACTTGCTGATAATGGACAGTAGATCTATAGAAAAACAGTGAGTTAGGAATAGTCGGCATGGGGAAAAGGTTTCTAGGGCTTCTGAAAAAAAGAGCAATGTAAAATGAACATTTAGGATCACTTTTACAAATACGTTAGTCTTCACATTTGCAAAATGTTGTAATTAATATAGTTAAGTCTCAGCTGGTATTAACTTAGCAAATTGAATTTAATGTTAATTTTAAAAATCCTTTTATTTCCTATTTCATTGTTGAAAACTTGTCTAAGTTATGTTGATCTGCTTTTATGAAATTAATACAGTACAGTGAACACAATTGAATCTTTGTCTGGTGATTGAAGATCTTTCATAGTCTCAGAAATATCATTCTGAATTGCATAATATAGACAGTATAGAAGCATGGACTTAAAATAGCTTGACCCCAGGAAATATTCTGGAACAGGTTTTCCCAACCCCTGGGCCATGGATCAGTACAGGTCCATGGCCTGTTAGGAACCAGGCCGCACAGTAGGAAGTAAGGGGTGGGCCAGGCCAGCGAGCATTAACACCTAAGCTCTGCCTCCTGTCAGATCAGTGGCAGCATTAGATTCTCATAGGAGGCAAACTCTTTTGTGAACTGCGCATGCGAGGGATCTAGGTTGCCTGTTCCTTATGAGAATCTGAGAATCTAACTAATGCCTGATGATCTGAGGTGAAACAGTTTCATCCTGAAACTATATCTCCACCCAGATCCATGGAAAAAAACGTCTTCCACAAAACTGGTCCCCAGTATCAAAAAGGCTGGGGACCACTGCTCTGAAAGTTTTGTTTAGGTGGAAGAGTGGCATAGGGCTATGAGTATTTATTTGATTTTTTTTTTTTTTTTAGAGACAGCGTCTTCTATGTTGTCCAGGCTGATCTCAAACTCTTGAGCTCAAGTGTTCCCCCTGTCTTGGCCTCCCAAAGTGCATTTTGATGGTCTTTGAAAAATTTTTGGACAATAGAGCCTTGACAGAAAATTTAAATAGTTAAATAAAAAGTTTTTAAAAATTGTCCCTTTATAGGCTCATTTTCTTAGATTATAACTCTTACGCATTTTCTCTTTCTTTTTTCCTTCTTTCTCTTTTTCTTTTTTTCTTTCTTTCTTTCTTTCTTTCTTTTTTTTTTTTTTTGATACAGTCTCACTCTGTCTTCCAGGCTGGAGTGTAGGGATGTGATCAGGGCTCACTGCAGGTCACAACCTCCTGGGCTCAGGTGATTCTTCCATCTCAGCCTCCCGAGTAGCTGGGACTACAGGCACATGCTACCATGCCCAGATAATTTTTGTAGAGACAATTTCACCATGTTGCCCAGGCTGGTCTTAACTCCTGGGCTCAAGTGATCTGCCTGCCTCACCCTCCCGAAGTGCTGGGGTTACAGGTGTGAGCCACCATGCATGGCCATAAAGTCATTTTTGATTGATGGCCCACCCTATAAGAATATGCATAGCAGTAGGTTTTAAGTTAGAAAAGGGATAGGGGGCTGGGTACGGTGGCTCATGCCTGTAATCCCAGCACTTTGGGAGGCCGAGGCAGGCAGATCACTTGAGGTCTGGAGTTTGAGACCAGCCTGGCCAACATGGCGAAACCCCGTCTCTACTAAAAATATAAAAATTAGCCGGGCATGGTGGCATGCACCTGTAATCCCAGCTACTAAAGAGGCCGAGGAAGGAAAATCACTTGAACCTGGGAGGCAGAGATTGCAGTGAGCTGAATTCATGCCACTGCACTCCAGCATGGTCAACAGAGCGAGACTCTGTCTCAAAAAGGAAAAAAAAAGAAAAGGGACAGGGATTTTTTTTTTGTTACTGTTTTACCTCTTTGATGTTAAATGGAAAAAAAAAAAAACAGGCCAGGCACGTTGGCTCACGCCTGTAATCCCAGCATTTTGGGAGGCTGAGGTGGGCAGATCACCTGAGGTCAGGAATTTGAGACCGGCCTGGCCAATGTGATGAAACCCCATCTCTACTAAAAATACACAAATTAGCTGGGCATGGTGGTATGCGCCTGTAATCTCAGCTACTTGGGAGGCTGAGGCAGGAGAATTGCTTGAACCCGGGAGGTGGAGGTTACAGGGAGCCGAGATCACGCCACTGCACTCCTGCCTGAGTGACAGAGTGAGACCCTGTCTCCAAATATAATAATAATAATAATAATAATAATAAACGGAAATAAATAGATACTTGTATAAAGCAGTGATCTCCTTGGAGATTGTTGTAACCTTAGTGATTTTTCATTCATTTGTTTATTTAAAAAATATTTATTGAGTACCTGTTACATGTTGGGAAGTGTGGTAGGCACTGGTGATACGATGGTGAACAAAGCAGACTAGAATTTATATTCTTGTCAGGGATGCATCAAAACAACCAAAATTTTTATCAAGTTAATAGATATTCTAGTTAGAGTTCTTGGTTGCAAATAATAGAAACTGATTCTAGTTTCCTCAGGCAGAAAAGGGATTTTTCTGGAGGTATTGAGGAACTCAGAATTATAAGGAAGGCTGGAAAACAAAGTAAGGCCCAGCCAAAATACTATTCCAGGAACATTGTGCTCAGGATGCCACCACTTGCTGGCTAGACACTCAATGCCACCGTTACTGGCACCCTGCCATGGAACATGATCAGGCTTGCTGCTAGATAGACTGTGCTGCTCATGGATATTTGCTACCTCCTAGTTTATTCTCTACTGTGATGCAGCCACCATAAAAAGTCTGGACCAACACTTTGCTTTTGGAGCTTCTTTAAGGTTGAAAATCCCAGGCAGGAATATCTAGTTGGTCACAAGGGCATGGAAAAGGGAATATCTGTCCCCCGTTGGCCTCCTCATCAGGAGGCAGGACTGCCTTTCTAACTTGAGATTTTACTGAAACAGTATGTTAGGCAGCCAAATTGTAAATGTCTGCCATAACAGACAAAATAATTTAGCTTTTGGGCTGGGTGTGATGGCTCACACTTGTAATCCCAACATTTTGGGAGGCTGAGGCAGAAGGATAGTTTGAGTAGACAAGTTTGAGACCAGCTTAGACAACATAGTAAGCCCCCATCGCTACAAAAAAATAAAAATTAGCCAGGCATGGTGGTGTGCCCCTGTAGTCCCAGCTACTCCAGAGGCTGAGGTAGGAGGACTGTTTGAGTCCAGCAGTTCAAGGCTACAGTGAGCCATGATCGTGCGTGGGCAATCCAGCCTGGGTGACAGAGCAAGACCCCATTTCTAATAATAATAATAATAATTTAGTAATTGCAAATAGTCCAGGGGTAATAATGGAAACAAAATGGGGTCTGAAATACAGGCTAATAAAAGGAAATCTTTAAATAGAGAATAATAAGGGAAGACCTCCACAAGTGGGAGATATTTGGTTAAGAATCGGGTGATGAACTCTCTCAGTTTGCCTGGGACTGGAATGTTCTAGGATGTGGGGCTTCCATTGCTAAAGCTGGGAAAGTTCCAGACAAGCTGGGATTAAGTTAGGGCCACTCTAATTGTGAAGGAATCATACATGACAAGAGTAGAGGCAGGAGCATTTCATGAAGAAGGAATGTTGCAGGTACAGAGGCCCCAGGTGGAAAAGGTCTTCACATGTTGGAGGGACTGAGAAGTCAGTGTGAATGAGAGGAGTGTTATGTGTGCTGGGAAAGAATAAGTAGTCAGGAGGTAGATCACGCAGGGTCTTTAGGCTATGGTGAGTGTTTGGATTCTATTCTAAGTAAAATGAGTTGCTACTGAAGGGAGGGCTTTAGGCAGGGGAATAATATGGTCTGATTTGTTTTGTGAAGACCACTGTTGTTGATGGATGGGGAACAGATTAGAAGGGATTAAGAGTTGGAAGTCAACGGGTGGCTTGGCTCACACCTGTAATCCTGTCACTTTGAGAGGCTGAGGCAGGAGAGTTGCTTGAGCTCAGTAGTTTGAGACCAGTCTAGGCAACATAGTGAAACCTCATCTCTACTAAAAATAAAAAAATGTTAGTTGCATGTGGTGGTGCATGCCTGTAGTCCCAGCCACTTGGGAGGCAGAAGCAGTAGGATTGCTTGAGCCCAGGAGGTGAAGGCTGCAGTGAGCCATGATCGTGCCACTGCACTCCAACCTGGGCAACAAAGGGAGACCCTGCCTCAAAAAAAAAAAAAAAAAAAAAAAGAGTTGGAAGCAGGTAAGAGTAGGAGCCTATTATGTTAGTCCTAGCTACAGTTGGTGGTAGCCTAAACTAAGGTGTTGACTATGGAGACAGAGAAATGGATGCATTCAAAATATATTTTGCCTGCCTGCCTCAGCAACATGTCTCTATAAAAAAAAAAAAAAAAAAAGCCAGGCATGATGTGTATGCCTGTAGTCCCAGCTACTCAGGAGGCTGAGGTGGGAGGATGGCTTCAGCCCAGGGGTTTGAGGCTGCAGTGAACCACGATCACACCACTGGTCTCCAGCCTGGGCGACAGAGCAAGACCCTGTTTCAAAAAAATTAAAAAAGTAAAAAGATACATAGATATATATATTTTGGATAGAGAATCAACAGGACTTGAAGGGTTGGGTGCAGGCTGTGAGGGAAGGATGAGATCAAGGATGACTTTAGTCATATGCAGTTTGAAGTGTTTCGTTGTGAAGAGAAAACAGATGCTATCAGAAGAAAACTGCCTTCTTTTCTCACCAGATACAGCAACCAATCTCCTTTTACACTCATATAATCTGCAGTCACTCTTGCCACAGAGCATGAAGTGTCCCTGCTCCTATCTAAAGCCCTCGCTTCACACTGTGTCCTATTCATTCATTCATTCATTCATTCATTCACTAATGCCAGAGATACAGTAGTATCTGAGCTTACATTCTAGTCATGAGGAAACAGACAGACAAATACATTGTTAATATGGCAGATGGTAAAAAATACTATGGTGAAAAAGCAAAGGGAGATTATAGGGAGTCCCTAAATTGGAGTGGGGCAGGGTGAGAGTTGTTATTTTTGATAGGTTGCATAGGTCAGAGGAGACTTCTTTGAGAGTGACGTTTGAGCAGACATCTGAAAGAGTGAGGAAGCCAACAAGCAGATGTCAGGAGGAATGAGTCATTCCCAGCAGAAGGCAAAGCAAGTGCAATGCCCCTGAGGTGAGTATGCTGGGCATGTTCATGGGACAGCAAGAAGGCTAGTGTGGCTGAAGCGGAGGGAGCAAGTGGAGAAGGGTAGGAAATGAGGGCAGAGAGGAGTTAGCAGAAAGACAGATCATGTAGGGCCTTGTAGGCATTTGTAAAGACTACAAAAACCGAGTCAGACGGAAGCATCTCCTCATGTGTACTACTGCAGTATTTCCCCACTCCTATATTATCAATTTTCCCTTCTCCTAGAATAAGAGTTCTCAAATTTTTTGGTCTTAGGACTCCTTTGTAATCTTAACAATTACTTACAACCCCTTGCCTTACACCTGAGCTTAGAGAAAAGCATTCAGCTTTTTATACATTGAGTATGATGTTAGCTATATATTTCTTGAGAAACCCATCATCAGGTTGAGGAAGTTCCCTTCTATTCCTAGTTTGCTGGGAGATTTTAGCAGGAACAGGTTTTTTGTTTTTGTTTTTAAAGAGACATGGTGTCACTCTCTTGCCCGGGCTGGAGTGCAGTGGCACAGTCACTCAAACTCCTGGGCTCAAGAGATCCTCTTGCCTATGCCTTCCCAAGTAGCTGGGACTACAGGCAAACACCGTCACCCCTGGCTAATTTTTTTTTTTTTTCCCTATAGAGATGGGGATCTCACCATTTTGTCCAGGCTGGTCTTGAACTCCTGGGCTCAGGCAACCCCCCTGCCTCAGCCTCCCAAAGTGCTGGGATTACAGGCATAAGCTACCCTACCCAGCCCTTTTCTCTGTATCTATTGAGATAATCAAATGAGTTTTTTTTTTTAAATCTGTTAATATGATGAATTACTTTTTTTTTTTTTGAGACAGAGTTTCGCTCTTGTTGCTCAGGCTGGAGTGCAATGGTGTGATCTCAGCTCACCACAACCTCCGCCTCCTGGGTTCAAGCGATTCTCCTGCCTCAGCCTCCCAAGTAGCTGGGATTACAGGCATGTGCCACCACGCCTTGCTAATTTTGTATTTTTAGCAGAGATGGGGTTTCTCTGTGTTGGTTAGGCTGGTCTCAAGCTCCCGACCTTAGGTGATCCACCTGCCTTGGCCTCTCAAAGTGCTGGGATTACAGGCATGAGCCACCGTGCCTGGCCTACATTTTTGAATGTTAAACAACCTTGCATTCCTGTGATAACCCCACTTGGTTGTGACATATCCTTCTTATATGTTGTTGGATTTCATTGCTAACATTTTGTTGATAATTTGTTTGTTTGTTTGTTTGTTTGTTTTTTGAGATGGAGTTTCACTCTTGTTGCCCAGGCTGGAGTGCAATGGCACTATCTCAGCTCACCGCAACCTCCACCTCCCAGGTTCAAGCAATTCTCCTGCCTCAGCCTCCCTAGTAGCTGGGATTATAGGCATGTGCCACCACACCCGGCTAATTTTGTATTTGTAGTAGAGACGGTGTTTCTCCGTGTTGGTCAGGCTGGTCTCGAACTCCCGACCTCAGGTGATCCGCCTGTCTCGGTCTCCCAAAGTGCTGGGATTACAGGCATGAGCCACCGCGCCCGGCCTGATAATTTTTACATCGGCTGAGCACAGTGGCTTATGCCTGTAATCCCAGCACTTTGGGAGGCTGAGGCAGGTGGATCACTTGAGGTCAGGAGATCGAGACCAGCCTGGCTAACATGGTGGAACCCCTGTCTCTACAAAAAAATACAAAAACTAGCCGGGCATGGTGGCACACACCTGTAGTACCAGCTACTCGAGAGGCTGAGGCAGGAGAATCGCTTGAATCAGGGAGGCAGAGGTTGCGGTGAGCTGAGATCATGCCACTGCACTCCATCCTGGGAGACAGAGCGAGACTCCGTCTCAACAAAAAGGCCAGGCACAGTGGCTCACACCTGTAATTTCCAGCACTTTGGGAGGCCAAGGCAGGTGGATCACTTGAGGTCAGGAGCTCCAGGCCAGCTTGGCTAACATGGTGAGACCCCATCTGTACTAAAAATACAAAAATTAGCTGGGCGTGGTGGTGCACACCTGTAATTCCAGCTACTTGGGATACTGAGGCAGGAGAAACACTTGAATTCAGGAGGCGGAGGTTGCAGTGAGCTGAGATAGCACCACTGCACTCCAGCCTGGGCGACAGAGCGAGGTTCCATCTCAAAAAAAAAAAAATTTTTTTTTTTTTTTTTTTTTTTTTTTTTTTGTGTGTGTGTACCTCTATGTTCATGAGAGATATTGATCTTCAGTGTTTTGGCTTTTCATGGTAATGTTTTGGTATTGGTATCAGTGTAATGCTAGCATCATGAAATGATTTGCAAATAATTCCCTCTTTTTTTCAATTTTCTGGAAGAGTTTATATAGAATTGGTTTTATTTCTCTTTTAGATGTTTGGCACGATTCACCAGTGAAGCCACCTGGGCCTAGAGTTTTCTTTGTGGGAATGTTTTTAACAAATTCAACTTACTTTATAGATAGGAACTACTCAGGTTATCTGTTTCTTTTTGTGTGAGTTTGGTAGTTTGTGTCTTTGAAGGAATTTGTCCATTTTAATTGGGTTGTCAAATATAGTGGCATAAAATTGTTAAAAATACTTCCTCGGGCGCCTGTAGTCACAGCTACTCGGAGAGGCTGAGGCAGGAGAATGGCGTGAACCCGGGAGGCGGAGCTTGCAGTGAGCCGAGATCGCGCCACTGCACTCCAGCCTGGGCGGCAGAGCGAGACTCCGCCTCAAAAAAAAAAAAAAAAAAAATACTTCCTTATTAGCGTGTTAGTGTCTGTAGAATCCATAATGATGTCTCTCATTCCTGATATTGGTTATATGTGTCCTCTGTCTTATTCCTGATAAGTCTGGGTAGAGATTTATCAGCACTGATCTTTTAAAAAAAAATCTTTTGGTTTTATTGACTTTCTCCATTGTTTTTCTGTTTTCTATTCCATTGATTTTGCACTCTAATCTTTGGATACTTTGAATTTAATTTGATCTTCATATTTTAGTTAAGGTTGAAGCTAAGGTCATTGATTTGAGACCTTTTTAAATAAGGATATTTAGTACTTTAGCTGCATCTCACAAATTTTGATATGTTGCATTTTCAGTTTTATTCAGTTCAAAATACTTTCCAATTTCCTTTTTTGGTTTCTTTTTTGATGTAGGGGTTACTTAGAAGCTTGTTATTTAGTTATTTGCAAATATTTGAGGACTTTTTGAGGATCTAATATTTGAGGACCTTTCTGTTATTGATTTCTAATTTAATTTGATTGTCAAGAATGTATTTTATATGACTTAAATCCTTTTAGGTGCATTGAGATTGGTTTTTATGGTCCAGAATATGACTCAGAACATCTTGGTAAATGTTTAGTGTAACTTAGAAAATGTATAGTCTCTATTCTTGAGTAGAATATTCTATATATGTCAAGTAGGTCTGGTTTATTTATATTGTTGAACACATCTATATGCTTATTAGTTTTCTGTCTATTAATCTATCAATTTTTTTTTTTTGAGACAGAGTCTCACTCTGTTGCCCAGAATGGACTACAGTAGCACAATCATGGCTCACTGCAGCCTCAACCTCCTGAGCACAAACTATCCTCCTGCCTCAGCCTCCCAAGTAGCTGGGACTACAGTCATGCACCACCATACCCAGCTAATTTTTGTATTTTTGTAGAGACAGGGTTTTACCATGTTGCCCAGGCTGGTCTTAGACTCCTGAGCTCAAGCAACCCACCCGCCTCAGCCTCACAACGTGCAGAGATGAGTAATCATGGTTTTTGTCCTTTATTTTATTGATATGGTGGGGTATGGTGGCTGATTTTCAGATGTTAAATCAACCTTGCATTTCTAGGATACATTCTACCTGGTCATGGTTTCAGTCTTTTGTTTTGTTAATTAGAGTTGGGGCGGTGCCTCACTATGTCGCCTTGAACTCCGGTGTGCTCCAGCAATCCTTCCACCTCCACCTCCTGAGAATCTAAGACTACAGGTGCACACCACTGCACCTGGCTAGTTTCAGTAGTTTTTGTCTTGTTAGGAATTAGTCCATTTCATCTAAGTGGTCTCATTTGTTGGCACACAGTTATTCACTAATATTTCCTCATGATCCTTTTTATTTCTGTAAGGTTGGTAGTAATGTCCCACTTTCCATTTCTGATTTTGTTAACTTGAGACTTTTTTTTAATTGTTCAGGCTAAAAGTTTGTCAATTTTTGCTGATCTTTTCAAAGAACCAACTTTTGGTTCTATTGTTTTTCTGTTCTCTTAAATTCTGCTCTAATCTTTTTTATTTCCTTCCTTCTGGTTGCTTTGGATTTAGTTTCCTCTTAGGTGGGAGTTTAGGTAATTGATTTGAGATCTTTTTTATTATAGGTACTTATAGCTATAAATTTTTTTCTAAGCATACTTTAGCTGCATCCCATAAGATTTGGTATGTTGTGTCTTCATTTTCATTCATCTCAAAGTATTTTCTGATTTTCCTATGATTTCTTCATTGACCCATTGGTTATTAACAAGTGTGTTATTTAATTTTCTTTTTCTTTTCTTTCTTTTTTTTTTTTTTTTGAGACGGAGTCTTGCTCTGTCCCCCAGGCTGGAGGGCAGTGGTGTGATCCTTGGCTCACTGCAACCTCTGCCCACTGGGTTCAAGCAATTCCCCTGCCTCAGCCTCCCAAGTAGTTGGGATTACAGGCGTACGCTACCATGCCTGGCTAATTTTTGTATTTTTAGTAGAGATGGGGTTTCACTCTGTTGGCCAGGCTGGTCTCGAACTCCTAACCTTAAGTGATCTACCCGCCTCAGCCTCCCAAAGTGCTGGAATTACAGGGATGAGCCACTGCGCCTGGCCTTTTTTTTTTTTTTTTTTTTTTTCCCAGACAGAGTCTCCCTCTGTAACCTAGGCTGGAGTGCAGTGGTGCGATCTTGGCTCACTGCAACCTGCGCCTCCCAGGTTCAGGCAATTCTCCTGCCTCAACCTCCCGAGTAGCTGGGACTACAGGCACCCGCCACCACGCCCAGCTAATTTTTGTAGAGATGGGGTTTCACCATGATGGCCAGGCTGGTCTTGAACTCCTGACCTCAGGTGATCCGCCCGCCTCAGCCTCCCAAAGTGCTGGGATTACAGGAGTGAGCCACCACACCTGGCCTATTTAATTTTCATAAATTTGTGAATTTTCCAGATTTTTTCTGATAACTGATTTCTAATTTTATTCCATTGTGGTCAGAGAACATATTTTGTGTGATTTCAAAATCTTTTTAAATTTATTGAGGCTTATTTTATTTTATTTTATTTTATTTTTTTAGAGGGAGTCTTGCTCTGTCACCAGGCTGGAGTGCAGTGGCACGATCTAAGCTCACTGCAACTTCCGCCTCCCAAGTTCAAGCGATTCTCCTGCCTCAACCCCCTGAGTAGCTGGGACTACAGGCATGTGCCACCACACCCAGCTAATTTTTGTATTTTTGGTAGAGACAGGATTTCACCATGTTGGCCAGGATAGTCTCGATCTCTTGACCTGGTGATCTGCCCGCCTCAGCCTCCCAAAGTGCTAGGATTACAAGTGTGAGCCACTGCGCCTGGCAAGGCTTATTTTCAAGCATATTGTCTATTGTGAGAATGTGCCATGTGTACTGGAGAAGAATGTGTATTCTATGGTTGTTGGGTAGAGTGTTCTCTAGGTGTCTGTTAGGTCTGGTTGGTGTATAGTATTGTTTAAATTAGTTTTTGAGGTTTCTAAAAATGGTATCACTGGGTGTGGTGGCTCATGTCTGTAATCCCAGCACTTTGGGAGGCTAAGGCAAGAGGACATTCAAGCCCAGGAGTTCACAACCAGCCTGGGCAACAAAGAGAGACCTTGTCTCTATGAAAAAAAAAAAAAAATGCAAGGTGTGGTGGTGCAAGCCTGTAGTTCCAGCTACTTGGGAGGCTGAGGTGGAAGGATCACTTGAGCCTGGGTTGTCGAGGTTGCAGTGAGCTGTGATCATGCCACTGCACTCCAGCCTGGATGAGAGAGTGAGACCCTGTCTCAGGAAAAAAAAAAAAGGTACCATACTAAATGTGGCTGCCTTGTTGTTCACTGGCTGCCTTGTTGTTCTCACCTAGAGCCGTTGCATTTGTTGTTCCTTCATCCTACAACTTTCTTCCCCAAGGCAATGCATGATTTTCTTCCTCATTTCAGTCTCATCTCTGTGCATATGTCTTATAAGGACCTTTCCTGACAGACTTCCCAACCCCTGTGTTTTTCTTTTCATCCTTCTTTGTTTTGATTTATGCCATTTATCACTGTGTGAAAAAGTACAGAGTATATTTATTAGTCTACTTCTTTGTCTCTTTTACTCTTGTGATCATTGCTATGTCACCCAGTAGGTACTCAAAACGTATCAAGCTTCCAAATGTGAATTTGGAAGTTCTGAAGTCAGAGCAGAGGACTTGACTAAAGATAGAAATTTGGGAATCATTAGCTTAGAGTGAAAATTTAAATTCATAGATAGAAGAAATTACCTATGGCTAGAGAGAGGAGATAAAAGAGAAAAGGGCCAGGGCCTAGCCCTGATGAATCCAACATCTATTAGAGGTTTGATAGGTAAGGAGGCCTAACAAAGAAAATTGAGAAGGAACAGAGGAGAGGGCACAGAGGTAGAAACATCATAGTTCTTCTAGTGTATGGGGCTGCCTGTACTAGAAATAAAGAACTAGGCCGGGCGCAGTGGCTCATGCCTATAATCCTAGCACTTTGGGAGGCTGAGGTGGTCGGATCACTTGAGGTCAGGAGTTCAAGACCAGTGTGGCCAACACGGTGAACCCTGTCTCTACTAAAAATACAACATTAAAAAATAATAATAATGGCCGGGCGTGGTGGCTCACGCCTGTAATCCCAGCACTTTGGCAGGCTGAGGCAGGCGAATCCCGAGGTCAGGAGATCAAGACCATCCTGGCTAACACGGTGAAACCCCGTCTCTACTAAAAATACAAAAAAATTAGCCTGGCGTGGTGGCGGGCGCCTGTAGTCCCAGCTACTCGGGGGAATGAGGCAGGAGAATGGCGTGAACCTGGGAGGCAGAGCTTGCAGTGAGCCGAGATCACACCACTGCACTCCGGCCTGGGTGAAAGAGCGAGACTCCATCTCAAAAAAAAAAAATTAATAATAATAATAATAAGATAAAAATACAAAATTAGCCAGGCATGATGGCGCATGTTTGTGATCCCAGCTACTCAGGAGGCTGAGACAGGAGAATCACTTGAACCTAGCAGGCAGAGGTTGCAGTGAGCTGAGATCGTGCCATTTCGCTCTAGACTGGGCAACACAGCCAGACTCTGTCTCAAAAAAATAAAATAAATAAAAATACAAAAATTAGCTGGAGGTGGTGGTGCACGCCTGTAATCCCAATTACTTGAGAGGCTGAGGCAGGGGAATCACTTGAACTCAGGAGGTAGAGGTTGCAGTGAGCTGAGATCGTGCCACTGCACTCCAGCCTGGGTTCCAGAGGGAGACTCCATGTCAAAAATAAATAAATAAATAAATAAATAAAAATAAAAGAGTAGGAGATGCCATTAAAGCCATCAAAAATGGAGTAGCTAACTTAACGGAAGCCGACATGAGGTTCAGAAAGATAATGTGGCTAGAGAAGTGACTGTCAGATGCTGCAACATGAAGGCTGTTGATAGCCTTGACAAGAGCAGAAGAGTGGTGCAGACAAAAGCCGGGTTGGCTTATGTACTCAAGAGTGTGTAGGCCAGTTTATAAAATAATAATTATTCAATTCAGCTTATAAAATAATAATTATTTAAAGATTGAAAATGGGTAGATGTTGAATGCTATCTAAGCCAGATGATCCTGGGATCTTCCCACACCAGCTTCTGGGAACTGGGAAACTTCTAACTAGCTAGACAGAACTAAAGTACCGTCTTCATCATCTCTCCATGACCTAGCACTTATATTCTTTGCAATCAGTTGACATTTATTTTCATATAAGTATATAGGAAAGAAGTAGCTTGCTCTTTCCTTTTTTTTTTTTAAGAAAAGACAGGGTCTTGCACTATCACCCAGGCTGGAATGCAGTGGCACGATCACAGCTCACTGCAGCTTCAACCTCCTGGGCTCAATCGATCCTTCCACTTCAGCCTCCCAAGTAGCTGGGACTACAGTTGCACGCTACCACATCTGGCTAATTATTGTATTTTTTGTAGAGACAAGGTTTCACCATGTTGCCCAAGCTGGTTTTGAACTACTGGACTCAAGCGATTCGGAATCACCTTGACCTCTCAAAGTTAGGATTACAGGTGTGAGCTACCATGCCCGGCCACTGACGTAGCAGTTTCTGTTTGTGAAAGTAGTTTTCTGCTATCATTTATTTTTGACATCTTGTCCTTGGACTATATGAAGATGTTAATCACCTTAATTATCACTATATTAGCTACCAGAAACCTAAAACATTGGCACAAGAGAATAGAGATTTGAGAAATAGACCTATGCATATATGTAATTGATAATTCAGCCAAGATACAAAATAATCAAATGGAGAAAGTACAGTCTTTTTAACAAATTGTGCTGGAGCAATTGGAAATCCACATGTTAAAAGATAAAAGTACTTTAACCCATACCCTACATCATATATTAACACAAAATGGATCATAGCTCCAAATCTAAAACTTTAAACCATAAAGCATCCGAAGAAAGGCCTGGCATGGTGGCTCATGCCTGTAATCCCAGCACTTTGGGAGGCCGAGGCTGGTGGATCACCTGAGGTCAGGAGTTCGAGACCAGCCTGACCAACATGGTGAAACCCCATCTCTACTAAAAATATGAAAATTAGCTGAGCAGGGCCGGGCACGGTGGCTCATGCCTGTAATCCCAGCACTTTGGAGGGCCGAGGCGGGCAGATCATGAGGTCAGGAGATCGAGACCATCCTGGCTAAGATGGTGAAACCCCATCTCTACTAAAAATACAAAATATTAGCTGGGCCTGGTGGTGGGTGCCTGTAGTCCCAGCTACTCGGGAGGCTGAGGCAGGAGAATGGCATGAACCCAAGAGGCAGAGCTTGCAGTGCACCGAGGTTGCGCCACTGCACTCCAGCCTGGGTGACAGAACAAGACTCTGTCTCAAAAAAAAATTAGCTGAGTGGTTGGGCATGGTGGCTCACACTTGTAATCCCAGCACTTTGGGAGGCCGAGGCGGATGGATCATGAGGTCAGGAGTTCGACACCAGCCTGACCAACACGGTGAAACCCCGTCTCTACTAAAAATACAAAAATTAGCTGGGTGTGGTGGCAGGCGCCTGTAATCCCAACTACTCAGGAGGCTGAGGCAGGAGAATCGCTGAAACCTGGGAGGTGGAGGTTGCAGTGAGCCGAGATCATGCCACTGCACTCCAGCCTGGGTGACAGAGCTAGACTCCATCTCAAAAAAAAAAAAAAAAAAAATCAGCCGAGCATGGTGGTCGGCACCTGTAATGCCAGTTACTCCAGAGGCTGAGGCAAGGAGAATCACTTGAACCTGGGAGGCGGAGGTTGCAGTGAGCTGAGATCATGCCACTGCACCCCAGCCTGGGCGACAGAGTGAGACTCTGTCTCAAAAAAAAAAAAAAAAAAAAATCCAAAGAGAACAGAGACAATTTTTGTGACCTTGAGTTGAGCAAAAATGTATTAGATACAATGCTTAAAAATGGATACAGACTGGGCGTGGTGGCTCATGCCTGTAAACCCAGCACTTTGGGAGGCCAAGGCGGATGGATCACTTAAGCCCGGGAGTTCGAGACCACCCTGGGCAACATGGTAAAACCCCGTCTCTACAAAAAATACAGAAATTGGCTGGGCATAGTTATGCACACCTGTAGTCCCAGTTACTCAGGAGGCTGAGTTGGGAGGATCGCTTGAGCCTGAGAGGCAGAGGTTGTAGTGAGCTAAGATTGTGCCACTGCACTCCAACCAGAGTGACAGAGCGAGACCCTATCTCAAAAAAAAAAAAAAAAAGTTTCAATTAGCTAATTAATTCCAAACTCGTAGTAATATGGCTGTTAGCATGATTATTATGGTGTGTTCTAGAGAAGCCCCTTTTGAAATCCTCATCTAGCTTTCCCCTGCCTTCTCGGGAAAATTGAAGTTATATGAAGTCCTGTCTGTCATGGAGACCAGGCACCCTACTCCTCAGTGCCTCACCACATCTCCTTTCCTACCCTACCTTTGGTTGATCCATTCATGCATCACTGGCTTCGTGGCCTTGACTGTATCTCTTGGCTTCTTCCTTTTGGGCTTTGGCTCCTGCTACTGCCTAATTATTTCTCTATCTTTCAAGCTAGGTTACCAAGAGAGGGAACCTGATTGGCCTAGATTATTTTGCCTATTCTAGACCACTAAATAGATGTGTTCAACCAGCAATGTGGTCCAATCATTAGTGTCTGGGGGGTAGGGTGGATGGAGACATAGGACGATGTTTGGAAGGAGTCTAAGGGGAAAGGTATAGAATATTGGTACGTATAATGTGGACTGTACCATCAGCTGGTACCACGAACAAGAGATAGGACCATGTGTGTGATAAACAACATAATATCCATAGTTGTCATAAAGCAAAATGTTATTCTTATTTTCTTCTTCCAGAAACCACTGATCATCAAGCTGCCTTCCAGTTATGGCTCTCCTATTATAGCCCCCCTCCTAAATCAGTCCATAACAGGTAGTGGATAAGTGTTTAGAGATGGAGTTTTTGCCTATTTTCTAGGTGAGAGGTAGAGACCTCAAAGTACGTGGCAACAGAGGCTAGAATTGTGGATTAGTTGGAAGGTGTTATCAGAGGTCATTTGATAGACCCTTGACTCTGAATATAGCGCCCAAACCATGCCTTTCAAATAAACAACAGTCTATCCTCTTATACTTTAATCTGTTCCTGTGTAAGCAATTCTCAAGGCTAGTTCTTCATGACATTTGAGCCATTTTTTTTTCCCTGATGGGTTTCATAGTATCCATCCTATAATGGTCATCATGCTATTTGATTTTAGTGTGTCCTTTTTTCTTTCATGATGCTTCTTTTGCTATTTTTCTTCTTGGCTTTTCATCTTTAGGTTTGCTGAGGTCCTTAAATCCTGATTGTCAGTGTCCTAGGATCCCAGAGACAAAATGGACTTATATTTTTTGGTTTTTTTTTTTTTTTGGTCACATAACTGGAGGGACTGAGCTTGTGTTTGCTTTCTGTTAGAAGAACTGGTGCATCTAAGACAGTCAGCTGCAGAATTTGGTTTGGCTAGTTAAGACGTCATGGAGATGGAATATCATGCAGTCCAGGTAGAAAGATGTTAACAGGCCTAGGAAGACAGGTTGCCTACCCCTTCTCAAACTTGAGAAATCACCTGGGCATCTTGTTAAAATGCAGATTTTAATTCAGTAGGTTTGGGGTGTGGCCTAACATCTGGAAATCTGCATTTCAAAGAAGCTCCTGGGAGATGTTGTTGCTGCAGGTCTGCAGACACACTTGGAGGAGTAAGAACTAGGGTTTTAATATTCCCAAACAGGTGAGCAGAAGCGGCCTATATCGCTCCCCCTCGATGCCAGAGAACTTGAACAGGCCAAGACTGAAGCAGGTGGAAAAATTCAAGGACAACACAATACCAGATAAAGTTAAAAAAAAGTATTTTTCTGGCCAAGGAAAGCTCAGGAAGGTAAGAACTTTTTAAGATGAAAATCTTGTTCATCTTCTATCTCATGTCTTTGCTTTTCTGGTATGAGGATTGTTTTATTATGCCTTTTTTGTCTTCTTCCTCTTTACTTTTACTTTTTCCTCTTTGTTCTTTCCATCTTTCTGTCTTTTCTACATCTGTATCCACATGTGAAATATACATATATATAAAATATTTATATAACATAGATATATAAAGTATATCTATATTGTACTTTTAGAAATGTTGTCATAGGCTGGGTGCAGTGGCTCACGCCTATAATCCTAGCACTTTGGGAGGCCGAGGCGGGCGGATTGCCTGAGCTCAGGAGTTCAAGACCAGACTGGGCAACACGGTGAAACCCCGTCTCTACTAAAATACAAGAAATCAGCTGGGCGTGGCAGCATGTGCCTGTAGTCCCGGCTACTCGGGAGGCTGAGGCAGGAGAATCGCTTGAACCCGGGAGGTGGAGGTTGCAGTGAGCCAAGATTGTGCCACTGCACTCCAGCCTGGGCGACAGAGCAAGACTCCATCTCAAAAAAAAAAAAAAAAAAAAGAGAAATGTTTTCATCATACTGTCTTCCCAACCCTTTTTCTTAAGATCTGAAAGAATACAAGGGAACTTTGGTATGGATATTTTACTGCTGTTTTACAAGCAGTCTGACAGAAACAACATCATATAGCAGGTTGGTTTTGTGGAAAGCAACTTGTGAAAAACTTAGCCTTTGTCCTTTACCCTCCCCAACTTTAAAAAAATTCTAAATAGATGGGAGGATCACTTAAGGCCAGAAGTTCAAGACCAGCCTGGTCAATATAGCATGACCCCATCTCTAATAAAAAATAATAATAAAAGAAAAAATTAAAATTCTAAATATCTTTGGATATTTTATAAAATCAACTTATTTATTTATTTATTTATTTTCCCCTGAAATGGGGTCTCACTCTGTCACCCAGGCTGGATTGCAGTGGCATGATGTTGACTCACTGCAGCCTCAATATTTATTATTAAAAATAATAAATAAATAAATGGAGTCTCACTCTGTCTCCCAGGGTGGAGTGCAGCAGTGTGATCGTAGCTCACTATAGCCTTGGCCTCCTGGGCTCAAGCGATCCTCCTACCTCAGCCTCCCAAGTAGCTAGGATTACAGGTATGCGCCACCATGGCCCACTCCATCCACTGGTTTTTAAACCTTTAACATGAGGACTGGGTGTGCGGTGGGAATCTTGTCATCTTCAGGGCTTACGTTTAAAGAAGACAGTCTCTCTGTGTGACATTAATATCACTCAGATGCTGGAGGAAGATTCTAACCAGGCGCACCTGATTGGTGATTTTTCCAAGGTGAGTTTGGCTACACCCATCCTGTATTTCAGTGAGTCATTTTGGATCTGAATCTTCTCTGTTTGCAGAGAATGCCTGGTGTAAATATGCATCCTCACCGAGTACTCTTTGATAACCTGACAGTGCTCTAGTGGTAGATCCAGGCCCTAAGCCTTTCCAGAGAGAAAGTATTTCTTATTCTTCTGGGAAGATCCAGAACAGAGAGGAAAGTATGAGACTTTTTACCTTTTTTCTGTTTAAAAACATATTTTAAAATTATGTAAATAATACTTGGTTGTTACAGAAAAAGTAGAAAATGAAGAAATTTATCCCAAACTTTATTAACCAGTGTAATATTGCTTAGTATATACTCTTTTTTCCTCCCTACTGTTTGTGTAATTGCAGAAGGTACATATTCTTACAGATTTTTTTTCTGTGTTTTCACAAACACATATACAAATACAGTTTTTCCTTTTCTACAAAAATAGTTTATATTGTTTTGTTATCTGTTGTTTTTCCTCTCATTTAATAATTATATCAGGAGCATCTTTTTTCATATTAATAAGCAGTTATGCTTCATTCTTTCTTTCTTTTTTTTAAGATTCAAGGTCTTGCTCTGTTGCCCAGGCTGGAGTAGATTGGCATGATCATAGCTCACTTCAGCCTCGAACTCCTGGCCTCAAGAAATCCTCTCTCGCCAGGTGCGGTGGCTCACGCTTGTAATCCCAGCACTTTGGGAGGCCGAGGCGGGCGGATCACGAGGTCAGGAGATCGAGACCACAGTGAAACCCCGTCTCTACTAAAAATACAAAAAATTAGCCGGGCGTGGTGGCGGGCGCCTGTAGTCCCAGCTACTTGGAGAGGCTGAGGCAGGAGAATGGCGTGAACCCGGGAGGCGGAGCTTGCAGTGAGCCGAGATTACGCCACTGCACTCCAGCCTGGGCGACAGAGCGAGACTCCGTCTCAAAAAAAAAAAAAAAAGAAATGGACTTGGTATATATGCACTTAATAGAGACATTGATTTTTTTGAAGGCCTCTGGGGTTTTAAGGGTCACTTGGAAAGAAGGACAAAATAAGGGTCTTTGATCTCAAACTTGGGTGTGGAATACTTGCTGTTATTTCAGCTCCTGTGTATTTCTAGGTATGTGCGCTGCCAACCGTGTCAGGGAAACACCAAGATCTGAAGTACGTCAACCCAGAAACAGTAAGCAGATTTCTGGAGATGCTAACTGGTTACATAAGCTACCATCTGGTCTCTTCTGTCCCTAAAATCCCCATTTCCATTTGTATTTCTTTCACTGTGTTCACTCACATAGGCTCCTTATTCAACTGAAGCTATATTGAAGGACTCATTTTTTTCCCCATTCTTCTCTCCCTTCATTTTTACTTAAACAAATGATACATAGTTGTTGTAAAAGGGAAAAAGGGAGGGGTCAGGCATGGTGGCTCATGCCTGTAATCCTAGCATTTTGGGAGGCTGAGGCAGGCAGATCTCAGGCACTTGAGGCAGGGAGTTCGAGACCACCCTGGCCAACATGGCGAAACCCCATCTCTAATAAAAATACAAAAAAATTAACCAGGTGTGGTAGTGTGTGCCTGTAATCCCAGCTACTTGGGAGGCTGAAGCACAAGAATTGCCTGAACCCCAGTTGGGGAGGTTGCAGTGAGCAGAGATAGTGCCACTGTACTCCAGCCTGGGCAACACAGCGAGACTCTGTCTCAAAAAATAATAACTACTTAAGAAAAAAGGGAGAAAGAAAGGAAAATACAAAATCACACACAAAAAATGGTCTCAATTAAGGTCTCAATTAGGGTGACCATGCACCCTCGTTTACATTTTACAGTCCCATTTTCGTCTATTAGTGAGGGTAGTTGTTAATAGTGTTTGCTTTCATTCTCAAAAGTCTCCCAGTTTGTACAAAAATCATTTGGTCACCATACCCACAATCTCATCACCAGAGATAACCACTAGTAATATTTTCCTATGGCCTTCCAGATTTTATTTTATTTTATTTTTAGACACGGAGTTTTGCTCTTGTTGCCCAGGCTGGAGTGCAATGGCACAATCTCGGCTTACTGCAACCTCTGCCTCCCGGAGGTGATTCTCCTGCCTCAGCCTCCCAAGTAGCTGGGATTACAGGTGCCGGCCATCACACCCGACTAATTTTTGTATTTTTAGTAGAGACGGGGTTTTACTATGTTGGTCAGGCTGGTTTCAAACTCCTGTCCTCAGGTGATCCACCCTCCTCAGCCTCCCAAAGTGCTGGAATTACAGGTGTGAGCCACTGCGCCCAGCCCCAGATTTTATTCTAGCATATGTTTTACAGAAATGGGATCATGGGCCTAGCACAGCGGCTCACACCTGTAATCCCAGCACTTTGGGAGGCCGAGGCAGGCGAATCACCTGAGGTCAGGAGTTCGAGGCCAGTCTGACCAACATGGAGAAACCCCATCTCTACTAAAAATATAAAATTAGCTGGGTGTGGTAGCGTATGCCTGTAATCCCAGCTACTCGGGAGATTGAGGCAGGAGAATTGCTTGAACCCGGGAGGCAGAGATTGCGGTGAGCCGAGATGGCACCATTGTACTCCAACCTGGGCAACAAGAGCGAAATTCTATCTCAAAAAACAAAAAAAAGGATCATGATGAACGTATAGTATTGCAATTTGCTTAGTAAGACATTATAGATATCTTTCTATATCAATAAGGTATCTATGTTATCATTTTAATGGCTATATGATGCTGCTCTATTCTACTGACATGTACAATTTATTTTACCAAACCCCTATTATTGAATATTGAAGTTATTTCTAATATATTGATAATATAAAACAATGCTGAGATGAATATAATTGTGCCTACATCTTTGTGTACTTTTCCTGTTTACTTAAGATGTTAGAAATTGCTGAGTCAAAGTGTGATTACATTTATTTGTATATGTATTTACAAAGTTCCCTTCAGAAAGGCCAAACCAATTTGCACTCCTACAAGTAGCTTCAGTTTCTTCCTTCCTTTAGGTATCAACCTTTCCCTTCCATATCCTTTCCTGAAAGACTTTACTTTCTTCCTTTTTGATGACGGGTAGGGAACCATTTTGCATTTCTTCCTGCAATTTCAAGATCTCTAGCTGCTGCCTTTGCCACTGCAGAAGTCCTTGGGCATCTCCTGATTCCAGCCATGCCTGTCCCCAGATGGGTAGCCTGAATATGGTTTTCCTTGGTATCTTGTCAATGCCAGCTATTTTGGTTCTCTAAAAGGGCCACTTCCTGTTTCATTCTCTTTTGTGGAGTGGGGCTGAATCATTGCCACATATCAAATATGGAGTGACTTTGGAGGCTGGACATACAGCGGACATAGCAGGAGTATGCTTGTAAGGAACTGTGTCATTGACCCTTCTCTCCCTCAGAGTGGCAGTGAGCAGAATATTCAGTCATTGTTTCTGTCCAGGTGGCTGCCTTACTGTCGGGGAAGTTCCAGGGTCTGATTGAGAAGTTTTATGTCATTGATTGTCGCTATCCATATGAGTACCTGGGAGGACACATCCAGGTGAGACGACATTGTGGCCATTAGTAGGGGAGGGCTGGAGATAACTCTTTATTGAGAAAAGTCTGTGGACAAAGGGGCCTATGAACTCTAGAATCAGGACAAAGATTACATATTTGAAGCACCTCAAGGCTGAGGTCCTCATTGTTTTAATTCTGTATACCTTAAGCAGCTTACTTTCCCTTTCCCTCCTAGATCTATCTCCCTCTTTTCTGTAGGAGCCAAGGGGTCCTACCTAGAAATAAAAACATTAATCCAAAGACTGAAGCTCTTTGCAAACACTTAACTATTCGTGAACATTCCTCGCAGTGATCCCTATACTTCCGGTGGTTCAGGTCTATGAACATTTATTGACCATCTACAAGCTCTATGCCAGGCATTCAGGGTATATACAGAGATATACTTAGACCCCTGCCCTAAAGGTGCTTATAGTCCAGCTTTTCTGGTCCACATTATCCCAGGTTGGCGTCTCAGTCATTTCTAAGTATTGGCACTGTCTATAAGCCCCTGAGGAAATACTTACTAAAATTCTTCTTCTACAGGGAGCCTTAAACTTGTATAGTCAGGAAGAACTGTTTAACTTCTTTCTGAAGAAGCCCATTGTCCCTTTGGACACCCAGAAGAGAATAATCATCGTATTCTACTGTGAATTCTCCTCAGAGAGGGGCCCCCGAATGTGAGTGTCTAAATGGGGTCTGGCGGGTGATGGAAATGGATTTTGAGTTGGACTTCCCACACCAGTTCAGACACAGACTGACTGGATTCTACAGTTTGAAGAATGTTAGGGAGGTTGAAGGGAGACGTTTCTAAAATTGGAAAGTTTGAAACAATAAAGGAAAAGGGATGGAGAATGGGGCCGCAGTGGAGGAAAGGAGGAAGGATGGTACTACTTGGACCTTTTTTTGCAAACACAGTGAGATTGGAAGGTCCTTTTTGAGGTTGGCAATAGTCTATTCCTCTCCCCCCTCCCCAGTGAATGGCCCCTGGGATCCTGACCTTGTTTCTTTCCACCCCACCCATCTCTGGGTTCTCTCTAAAGGTGCCGCTCTCTGCGTGAAGAGGACAGGTCTCTGAACCAGTATCCTGCATTGTACTACCCAGAGCTATATATCCTTAAAGGCGGCTACAGAGACTTCTTTCCAGAATATATGGTAAAGGGTGGGGCATGCAGGGAGCCAACTTTAATACGCAACTCCCAGGGCCTGCAAAGCCTTCAGAGAAGAAACTGCTGCTCCTCCTTAGCCACTGCCAGCAGCAGCATCTCTATTATCCTTCGTAGGTAGAGTTCAGGAGTCTAGAGAATCCCTTTCTCTGTTCCTTACCTTTCAGGAGCTGTGTGAACCACAGAGCTACTGCCCTATGCATCATCAGGACCACAAGACTGAGTTGCTGAGGTGTCGAAGCCAGAGCAAAGTGCAGGAAGGGGAGCGGCAGCTGCGGGAGCAGATTGCCCTTCTGGTGAAGGATGTGAGCCCATGATAACATTCCAGCCACTGGCTGCTAACGAGTCACCAAAAGACACTGCAGAAACCCTGAGCAGAAAGAGGCCTTCTGGATGGCCAAACCCAAGATTATTAAAAGATGTCTCTGCAAACCAACAGGCTGCCAACTTGTATCCAGGCCTGGGAATGGATTGGGTTTCAGCAGAGCTGAAAGCTGGTGGCAGAGTCCTGGAGCTGGCTCTATAAGGCAGCCTTGAGTTGCATAGAGATTTGTGTTGGTTCAGGGAACTCTGGCATTCCTCTTCCCAACTCCTCATGTCTTCTCACAAGCCAGCCAACTTTTTCTCTCTGGGCTTCCGGCTATGCAAGAGCGTTGTGTACGTTCTTTCTTTGTATTTTCCTTCTTTGTTTCCCCCTCTTTCTTTTTTAAAAATGGAAAAATAAACACTACAGAATGAGAGGTGTGATTGTGAGCCTAGCCTACTCCTAGATCTGTCTACAGAGGAGATCACCAAGTTACACTACTTCAGACATACTATCTTTATTCATAGCTGAGGCCAACATGCTTTTCTCTGAACCAGTAATTCTTAGGCCGTGGCTCAAACCTGTAATCCTGGCACTTTGGGAGGCCGAGGCAGGTGGATCACTTGAGGTCAGGAGTTCGAGGCCAACCTGGCCAACATGGTGAGACCCCATCTCTACTAAAAATACAAAAATTAGCCAGGCATGGTGGCATGTGCCTGTAGTCCCAGCTACTAGGGTGGCTGAGGCGGGAGAATTGCTTGAACTCGGGAGGTGGAGGTTGCAGTGAGCCAAAATCCATTGCACTCTAGCCTGGGCAACAGAGTAAGACTCCATCTCAAAAAAAAAAAAAAAAAAAGAACCAATGCTCTGGAATTAAGGTAAGCCTTTCAAACAGTTTTCTTCAGCAATGTCCTAGGCTTTCCTTTCCTAGATCATTCCATGGTATGAGTTACTAAAAGTGCACCACGGACTCAGCAGCATGTGGTATCTAGACATTCTCTAAGGCAAATGACAGATCTCAGCTGGGCTCAAAGGTTCCCTCTTGGCAGTGGCTCACACCTATAGTCCCAGCACTTTGGGAGGCTGAGGCTGGCGGAACACCTGAAGTCAGGAGTTCAAGACCACCCTGGCTAACATGGCAAAACCCCATCTCTACTAAAAATACAAAAATTAGCCAGGCGTGATGGTGGCCGCCTGTAATCTCAGCTACCCGGGAGACTGAGGCAGGATAATCACTTCAACTTGGGAGGCGGATGTTGCAGTGAACAAGATTGTGCCACTGCACTCCAGCCTGGGTAGCAAAGCGAGACTCCATCTCAAAAAAAAGTTCCCTATCTATAGCCTCAGGGGGGTTTTGACTTTTAAGTCTTTTCTCCACTCCATTTCACATCTCACGAAGACAAGTTTTAGGATTTAGGATGGTTGGAAGTAGAGATTTGTGATATATGAAGATAGGACTAAAACAAAGCAAGATCCATTAGACTTCAGGAAGATTTTTAAACTGTATTCTTCTGCAGTATGCCAGGGTTTCCTTTCTTGGAGCTTTTTAATATGAATAGGCCTTTATCTGTAGTAAGGTGTGGCCCTACTTGGTCTTGGGTGGCAGTAGAATTGACTGAACATTGTCATTCTCTGATATTAACCTAGTAGGACTGATAGCCCAGGACGGAACAGGACGAAGCCCTCTACAGCCTAGGCTGAGATAGAATAGAGACAAACATACCCTCTTCCCAGGCTCTGGAACAGAGACACTTTTTTAAAGTGAGTGGGAGGGAAGGGGGGTTGTAGCCATAGGGCGGCCCATGCACGTGCCTGAGTGGTTGGACTGGCTTTTAATTTTTTTATTTGACAAGGTTTGCACATGCTCTTGCCCTAGAGTGTCACATGCATGCTTCACAGCAGAGGGCACTGCTGTTTTCTCCAAGCCATCCTGCTGAAGTCTGTAGCTTCCATTCCTAGCTACTGCCTGTCTGTCAAAAAGGAAGCTGCCTCTGTGGCCTTCTCCCTAATCCCTTGAACTCAAAGCCCAAAAGGTCTAGGGGAAAGAGAAAAGCTGCTGCTACGTTAGGTGGAGATGGCCAAAGGAAAGATGCTGCTCCTCTGCCCCACCCACACACGTGCCCCTATAGGAATTCCTAGTAGCCAGAAGAGAAAACTGCTTGAAGCACGTCTTCGAAGTGTGAGGAGAGGTCCTTAACTCAATGTCTACCCTAGTGGGTCATTTCCATTTCCTGATAATTCTCCCCAGAAGGGTAGAACCAAGTCCCAACATGGATAGAGATTGATGTACATGTGCCCACTAGTCAGTAGTATTAAGTGGAAATTCTGAGTTGCAAAACAAAAAACTAAGGCTTAATTATCTTCCTTATGGAAAATTGTATTTTCGCCAAAGTCAACATTTTTTTGTATTTTTTTTTTTTTTTTTTTGAGACAGAGTCTTGCTCTGTCACTAGGCTGAAGTGCAGTGGCATGATCTCAGCTCACTGCAACCTCTACCTCCTGGGTTCAAGTGATTCTCCTGCCTCAGCCTCCCGAGTAGCTGGGATTACAGGCATGCACCACCAGGCCTGGCTAATTTTTGTATTTTTAGTAGAGACGGGGTTTCACCATGTTGGTCAGGCTGGTCTCGAACTCCTAGACCTCGTGATCCACCCGCCTCGGCCTCCCAAAGTGCTGGGATTACAGGCGTGAGCCACAACGCCTGGCCTAATATAAGCCTACTGATTTCTTGTAATATCCTCTCATTGTATAGGGACTATATGATTTGATTCATGTTATTTTCAGGAATAACAATAGTAGCTGACATTTTTCAGGTGCTTACTGCATACAAGACTATCTCTAAACTCATATATATATATATATATATACACACACAAATTTAATTTTCACAAGCCTGTGAGACAGGTATTCATTATTATGTGCATTTCTTTTTTTTTTTTTTTTTTTTTGAGACGGAGTCTCGCTCTGTCACCCAGGCTGGAGTGCAGTGGCGCAATCTCGGCTCACTGCAAGCTCCGCCTCCCGGGTTCACGCCATTCTCCTGCCTCAGCCTCTCCGAGTAGCTGGGACTACAGGCGCCCGCCACCACGCCCGGCTAATTTTTTGTATTTTTAGTAGAGACGGGGTTTCACCGGGGTCTCTATCTCCTGACCTCGGGATCCGCCCGCCTCGGCCTCCCAAAGTGCTGGGATTACAAGCGTGAGCCACCGCGCCCGGCCTTATTATGTGCATTTCTTTATGAAGATAAAGAAATTGAGGAACAGAGGGATTAACTCTTTTATTTTTTATTTATTTATTTTTTGAGACAGGGTCTCACTTGTTGTCCAGGCTGGAGTGCAGTAGTACGATCTCAGCTCACTGAAACTTCCACCTCCCAGGCTCAAGCAATCCTCTCACCTCAGCTTCCCGAGTAGCTGGGACTACAGGCATCTGCCACCACACCTGGATAATTTTTGTATTTTTTTTTCTAATTTGAATTTTTTTTTAATTTTGAGACAGAGTCTCGCTCTGTTAACAACCTGGATTGTAGTGGCGTGATCGGCTCACTGCAACCTCTGCCTCCCAGGTTCAAGAGATTCTCCTGCCTCAGCCTCCTGAGTAGCTGGGACTACAGGCATGTGCTACCACGCCCGGCTAATTTTTTGTATCTTTAGTAGAGAAGGGGTTTCACCATGTTGGCCAGGCTGGTCTCGAACTCCTGACCTCGTGATCCATCCGCCTCAACCTCCCAAAGTGCTGGGATCACAGGTGTGAGCCACCGTGCCCAGCCCTCTCCCTTCTAACTTTCATGGAGGCAATCTGAGCTCTAGTCTTCAATTGGAGCCTCCCAAAGTGCTGAGATTACAGGCGTGAGCCACTGCACCCGGTCAAGTAATAAGATCACAAAGCTAATTAATGATGGAGTAGGGATTTGACCTAAGACAGTATGGCTCTGGAGCCTGTCCACTTCATGGATTTTGCTGTTACCAAACCTTCATCAAAGAACAGTGTGCCTGGCCAGGTGTAGTGGCTCACATCTGTAATCCTAGCACTTTAAGAGGCCAAAGTGGGAGGATCCCTTGAGACCAGGAGTTTAAGACCAGCCTGGGTAATGTAGCAAGACCTCATCTCTGTAGAATAAAAATCAACTTAGCTAGGCATGGTAGTTCACACTTGTAGTCATAGCTACTGGGGAGGGTCAGGCAGGAGGATGGCTTCGGCCCAGGAGGTTGAGGTTGCATTGAGCTATGATCCATCCACTATACTCTACCCTGGATGACAGCAAGACCCTGTCTAAAAAAAAAAAACAAAAAACCAATGTGCCTTTCCAGAGTAGGCCCTGTATTGGGTGTTAAATCTATAAGAGCCTCAATGGTAAGCTCTTGAGAATTTAGGGCCATAAGGGTTGCTTTGGCTTGAGAGATAAGGATATGAGCAGGCACTAAAACCCCAGCCCAGAGACCTCAATATGAGGCTGTGTAGGGGGTGTGCTCGGCATTGGTGTCCTTGCACTGGTATTTATTCATCAGGAGGTAAAGTAATATTGAACAGAAATCTTTTGAGCTAAAAACTGCTTCTTGAGGCTGGGCGCTGTGGCTCATGCCTATAATCCCAACACTTTGGGAGCCTGAGGAGGGCGGATCACCTGAGGTCAAGAGTCTGAGAGGAGCCTGGCCAATGTGGTGAAACCCCGTCTCTACTAAAAATACAAACAGGCCGGGCGTGATGGCTCACACCTGTAATCCCAGCACTTTGGGAGGCCAAGGTGGGTGGATCACGAGGTCAGGAGATTGAGACCATCCTACCCAACATGGTGAAACCCCGTCTTTACTAAAAATACCCAGCTACTCGGGAGGCTGAGGCAGGAGAATTGCTTGAACCCAGGAAGTGGAGGTTGCAGTGAGCCAAGATTGAGCCACTGCATTGCAGCTTGGTGACGGAGACTCTGTCTCAAAAAAAAAAAAAAAAAAAAAAAATTAGCCAGGAGTGGTGGCAGGCACTTGTAATTCCAGCTACCAGGAGGCTGAGGCAGGAGAATCGCTTGAACCTGGGAGGTGGAGGTTGCAGTGAGCTAAGATCACACCATTGCACTCCAGCCTGGGTGACAACAGCGAGACTCTGTATCAAAAACAAACAAACAAACAAAAAACCTGCTTCTTGGGCTGGGTGCAGTGGCTTAAGCCTATAATCCCAGTACTTTGGGAGGCTGAGGTGGGAGGACTGCTTGAGTCCAGGAGTTTGAGACCACCCTGGGCAATATAGTGAGACCTCTGTCTCTACAGAAAATTTAAGAATTAGCCAGGTGTAGTGGTGCGTGTCTGTAGTCCCAGCTACTCAGGAGGCTGAGGAGGGAGGATTGCTTGAACCCGGGAGGTGGAGGTTGCAGTGAGCTGAGATTGCACCACTGCACTCCAACCTGAGTGACAGAAGGAGACCCTGTCTCAAAAAATATACATAAAAAAATTTTTTTTGAAATTACTTCTTGTCAATCTCAGCCCAGGACCTGGGTGACCTCTGCCATAGAGAAGGGAATGTATTAAGCCATTCTTCCTTTTCTATAAAGAAATACCCTGTAATCCTAACACTGGGAGACCGAGGCTGGAGGATCACTTGAGCCTAGGAGTTCGAGACCATCTGGGCAACATGGTGAAACCCTGTCTCTATGAAGAATTTTTTTTTTTTTTAAGATGGAGTTTCACCGGGTGCGGTGGCTTACGCCTGTAATCCCAGCACTTGGGGAGGCTGAGGCAGGCAGCTCACCTGAGATCAGGAGTTTGAGACCAGCCTGACCAATATGATGAAATCCCATCTCTACTAAAAATACAAAAATTAGCCAGGCATGGTGGCATGTGCCTGTAATCCCAGCTACTTGGGAGGCTGAGACAGGAGAATCACTTGAACCCGGGAGCTGGGAGACGGAGGTTGCAGTGAGCCGAGATTGCGCCATTGCACTCCAGCCTGGGCAACAAGAGTGAAACTCCGTCTCAAAAAAAAATGGAGTTTTGCTCTTGTTGCCCAGGCTGGAGTGCAATGGCACAATCTTGGCTTACTGCAACCTCCGCCTCCCAGGTTCAAGTGGGAGGATCACTAGAGCATGTGAAGTTGAGGCTGTGGTGAGTCACGATTGCACCACTGTGCTCCAGCCTGGGCAATAGAGTGAGACCCTGTCTCAAAAAAAAAAAAAAAGAAAGAAAGAAAAAGAAAAAAAATACCTAAGACTGGGTAATTTTTTTTTTTTTTTTTTCTGCAAGCTCTGCCTCCTGGGTTCACACCATTCTCCTGCCTCAGCCTCCTGAGTAGCTGGGACTACAGGCGTCTGCCACCACGCCAGGCTCATTTTTTTTTTTTTTCATTTTTAGTAGAGATGGGTTTCACCATGTTAGCCAGGATGGTCTCGATCTCCTGACCTCATGATCCGCCCGTCTTGGCTTCCCAAAGCCAAGGATTACAGGCGTGAGCCACTGCGCCCAGCTTTTTTTTTTTTTTTTTTTTTTTGGAGACAGAGTCTTACTCTGTCACCCAGGCTATAGTGTGGTGGCATGATTTTGGCTCACTGCAACCTCTGCCTTAGCCTCCCAAGTAGCTGGGACTACAGGCCAACACCACCATGCCTGGCTGACCACCATGCTTGCCTGGGAGACTGAGCAATTTATAAGGAAAAGAAGCTTAATTAGCTCATGGTTCTGCAGGCTTTATGGGAAGCATGGTGTTGGCATCTGCTCAGCTCCTGGGTAGGCCTCTGGAAGCTTACAATCATGTCAGAAGGTGAAGGAGAAGCAGACATGTCACACATCCAGAGCAGGAGCAAGAGAGGGAGGGAGTTATGGGAGGAGGTGCCACACACTTTTAAATGACTGGATCTCTTGTGAGCTCAGTGACAGCTCACTTATCCCCAAAAGAATGGCCTAAGCCATTCATGAAGGATCCACCCCCATGATCCAGACACCTCTCACCAGGCCCCACCTCCAAAATTAGGGATTACATTTCATTATGAGATTTGGGTGGGGACAAATATCCAAACTATATTAAGGAGGAATATTTCCCTTTCTTTATCAGGAGTATAAAGTAGGAGGCATGGGGGATTCTCTCCCTGTTCTGTTCAGGCATAGGTTAAGGAAACACCAATTCCTTTAAACATATGCATCTGGAGTTGTCAATTCTGAGTATCACAGTTATTAAAATATGACACAGTCCCTGCCCTCAAGAAATTGACAAGGTAGAAAAAAAATGGTTCTTTTTGTTTCCATCCCTACAAGCACTCTGGTCTAGTAGTATATTCAGCAAAAGGAGCAAAAAGTGCCACTTCCAGCTCCAAATCAGCAGGTCAGGTGGTGGGGTCTGGCCAAGTTCACACACAGAATAATTAACTCCTGCATGCTACCTGGGATGATATTTATTCGATGCTTGCTATATGCCAGGTATAATGCTATGCCTTCTTTTTTTTTTTTTTTTTTTGAGTCGGAGTCTTGCTCTACTGCCCAGGCTGGAGTGCAATAGCGTGATCTCGGCTCACTACAACCTCCGCCTCCTGGGTTCAAGCAATTCTCCTGCCCCACTGAGCCTCCCGAGTAGCTGGGAATACAGGCGTGTGCCACCGTGCCCGGCTAATCTTTGTATTTTTAGTAGAGATGGGATTTCATCATATTGGCCAGGCTGGTCTCGAACTCCTGACCTCGTGATCCGCCCGCCTTGGCCTCCCAAAGTGCTAGAATTACAGGCATGAGCCACCGCACCCGGCCTACACCTTCATTTAAATACTATACTCATTTAATCCTCACAACTGTTATGTCAAATAGATACTATTATCCTTAATTTTACAGGTGAAGAAATGGAAGCACAGAAAAATTAAGTGACTTGCCCAAGGTCATCCAGCTATTGTTGGCATTTGAATCTAGGCAGTCTGTAAAGCTTGTGGTCTTAACTATTTATTATACTGCTAACATCCCGGATTAGGATAGCAGCAGGAATTAAAGCTCAACGGAGAGAGAGGGGACTTGAGAGAAGGTAGAATCCATGTAATCTGACCATAAGAGGAGAAAATTGAGATTACAAGTGAAAGTGGAATAAGATACAGGGTCTTTGGGCATTTGAGATGCAATCAGTGGATTGTAACACCCTCCCCGAGCAGGATTTTTGTCTTAATCATTTTGCACCTAGCATAAAGCTGGGCTCGTAATCAGTCTCAAAAGACATTATTGAATTGAATGATGGCTGAGTAACATCAACTCTGTAGAAAGGACTGGCTCATTTGTCATTGTCCACAAGGGGCAATGCTGCTTATCTAGCAGGTGTTGGCAGTCACAGAGGACATGGTTGGTGGAGAGGGTGTGCTGGAGGGCTGTCAATATTAGTCTTGGAGTCATATTTATTTGCAGAGGCTTCTCCAATCCTCATTAAAGGCCCAGTGATATCAGGCTCTCCACCCCTGTACCCAGACAGAAATATGCACCAGGCACTTTATTTTCTCTCATGAAAAGGCTGGCCTGTTACAGGTGGGATTGGTCATTGCTCCCAGCCCATCAGCTTGACACTGCATTCTTGGTCTATTCTGTGGGGACAGCCCTGGAATAGACACTGAGTATCTATCAGAGTAGGCACCCTGAGCAAACTTCCTTTCCCAAACCCTCTTCCTGCCCTTAACTTGATTTGACTTGGTGGCTGGAGGAGGGGGAGGGCAGAAGAGATACCCCTTGACCACCTCACATCTTTGTTGGTTCATGGGTCTGAGCCCTTTCCTATCATCCCAAACAGCCTGGAATTGTTACATTTTGCTTTATAAATTCCTTTTTTAAAGTATTGTCAGTTTCAAAAACAAAAAAACAAAAAATGATTGTCTGCCTGTAATAGCAGGTGTGAGAGAAAATGAGGTGCCTGGAGCATATTTCTCTCTGGCAATGGGGTAGAGGGCCTGATCATGGGGCCTTTAATGGTAGCCCCCCAGCTTCATGTTCCCTAACCTTTCTGGAGAGGAGGGCTTGGGAAAGGCACATGGAGATAGGGTGGAGCTGGGGGAAAACAGGCCTTGTACAAAAGCTTAGTAGCCAGATGTTCACTTTTACAGCTCTTCTGTAAAACTGGCAGGGCAGATACAGATTAAAACGAAGGACAAACTCCATTTAAAGTGCATTACAGCTCAGGAACCAGCACCCCCTGGGCAGGAGAAGGGAGGGAAGGGCACAGAGGCCACATCAGTCTCCTTCCTTATCTAGGGCCACATGTCTCTCTCCTAGCTTTGCCAAGGGTGATTTACACCCCCAGCTGGAATGACTCTCTTTCTGGGCTGATTACATCGGCAAATGCCCCCCAGAGGCCACAGCAGGATGGCCATATTCAGAAGCAGCAGCCAATAAATCTCAGAGGTTTATATTGCGATTCTCAGTACTCCCCACTGGCCCTCTGCCAGGCTGGCTGTGGAAGTAAGGAGGGGGTCAAGTTAGAGAGTTAGGGGATGAAACCCTCCACTTCCTTTCATCACCCTCTTCTCCTTCTCTCTTTCTATGCACTGTTTAGTTCTCATTCTTCCAAGCCATTCTGCTTCTGGCTTTATCCTGGGATCTTGTGGGAATCAGGCCCAGGCCCAATAAATACCCTTATCCTTATGGGTAGACGTGCTGTGTTCTGGGCACAGATGTGTTTCTACCTAGTTGTGTAATCCTGATAGAGTAGCTTGCTCTCTGAAACTCTCATTATGTGAAAAGGATGGGCTCCTAAATGGTCTCTCCAGGCACCTTCCTCAGTGAGCTTTGGTCCAAGGAAATCTCTGCTATTTAGTGGAGAGTTTAATCTTCCATCTTCCCTCATGACACCATCGGGGCTGAATTTTGGAATCTAATGCCCCAGGTCTGCTCCCCCAGCAAAGCCATTCCGCCTGTCTGCGACCCATCTTTGCAGAATCTTGAGCTTAATAACCACCCAATCTTACCCTAGAAGACACTTAGGAGGGGAAAAAACGAGATCATAGATGTGCAAATTCTAAGAAAAACAACTAGAAATGCAAGTGCCCTTGTGTTGCCTTGTTCAAGTTTTGTTACAAAATCTCTTTTGTGGTGGTGTCTGTTCTTTGATGTGTGGGTGAGCGGGATCCGGAAAGTGAGAAAGGGTGCTTTTCTTGGAGAAATATTTGGTTCTCCTAGATGGCGAGTTTCCAGCGGCAGTTTCCACAATGTCTTGCTAGGCGAAGTTGTCAGACAGCAGGTGGGCCGCCTCGGGAAGAGCAACCTCTTCCGCGCCAAGCCCGGCGGCTCCCGGGGCGCCGGCCCTCCCTCGCCCCCACCCCCGCCGTCCCTCGGTCCAGCGCTTGAGGCGCGTGGTGCGGACGCGCGCTTCGGAGTTGGAGGGCGGCGCCCAGGACCCTGGTGGGAGAGTGTGTGCGTCGCGCGGGAGGGCGGGAGGCGGGGGTGGGAGGTGCCGGTCGAGGGAGCCCCGCTCGCAGAGCTCCAGGGGAGGAGCGAGGGGAGCGCGGAGCCCGGCGCCCACAGCTCGCCATGGTGCGCCCCTTGAGCCCGCGACCGCTGCCGCCCGTAGTCCTGATGTTGCTGCTGCTGCTGCTGCCACCGTTGCCGCTGCCTCTCGCAGCCGGTGAGTGTCGGAGCGCGCACCGGCCGGGGATACAGTGGGAGGGGGAGGTGAGGTGTACACGAGGCCCGGGGCACCTGTCTGGAGAGGGCGCAGCAGCCTCCCGGTGCATCCGAGCCGAGCCAGGGGAACTGGAGCAGGTAGCCAAGGGTGCCTGCAAGGGGCTGGGGTCACACCTAACACAGTATACGAACTGAGGTAGACTGAGTGCCAGCAATGGCCTGGCCACCCAAGCATCTCCTCCTCGCCCCTTTTTCCCCTCCTTCCCTCTTTTGAGGTAGGTCTACACAGTCACAGAACAACCCACAGCCAGGTCACTACCAAGACAGCGTCTCTAAGAGGCGGAGAGAATCAAATCAGAAACAGAGTGTCATTTGCTCCACGTGGGCTTTAACTCTTCCATCTGCTTTAAAGACTGAGGAAGAAACTAGGTACAGGTGAAGAAAAAGAAGTTTATTTAGAACTGACTTGTTACATGACCTTCTATAATAGCAGGCCTTGCAAGCCGTCTAGCACAGTGGCTTGCCCCTTGGATAATAAATAATCCACAATAGAGGTTTTGTATATGTAGTTCACACCCCCAAGGAAGAACAGCCTGGGATCTGAGATCCCTGGAAGGCCCATGGCCTTTGTGAGTGGTATGGGTGTGTGGAATCTTATTATGCGGCTCCTGCCCAGAGACTGAGTGGAGGGACTCCTGAGACAGAGAGACCACCACACTGCCCTGAGACCTCAGTCCACAAGGCAGTGCTGTAGAAATGCTGCCTTGAGACAGATATGGAAGGAAGGAGGAAAAACCCTGGTCTGTCCACCTGCCGACATCAGTAAGTCAGGGCAGCAAGACATCACCAGTCTGATTTGACTGCCCAGGAAATTTCACTAATCCTAAAGGTTATGGCTGCATGTCAGGATCAGGGGAAAACATTAAACACCTTTCTCATTAAATGGTTTAATGAAGCAGTGTTGGTGACAGATCTATTTTCCACAGTAATACTTGACGGCAATGACTTCTGGTTAAGTGGCCTCATTGAAAATCCATAAAACAGTCATCTAGGAGGTGCCATGTAGAGCCAAGTGCTCTTCAAGAGCACAGACCAACAGAGGGCTTTGGGGGTGGAAAATATCACTGCTCAGGGCCTGCTAAAGCCAGGAGACCTCCTGAATAGGAGACCTCCGATTCATAGGGAAGTGGTGTCATGTACTGAAAGTCATTCTGAAGTGGATAGGAGGCTGGAGTCCTGGGTTCTAGCCTTGACTCGGTCTTGACTTGCTACATCCCCTGGTGCACATTACTTTTCTTTGTTCATCCAACTATAAAATGGGTACCTGGGTTGTGGGCCTCATTGATGAGAAACAAATGAGGATCTTGTGCCCTGAGGCATAGCCTGATCTGACCATTCTGTAGCTACTCATTCTCTGATGAGCCAAGAAGCAGAAAACAAAGTTACAAAACCAGGTTGCTAACAAATCAATATGAAATAGATGTGGCAGTGGTTGCATAAATGAGGAGGCAGGGCAAGTAATAGAGAGTGGTATGGACTATAACAAGCTGGAAAAGGCACGACTTGTCAAAAGGGAGCAGTCATTACTCAACTCCACCCGTTACATGTGGGCCCGAGTGTTTCCATTTTTCAAGACAAATTGGAAATTAATAGTTTTATTTAAAATCTGATTTTTTTTTTTTTTTTTGAGACAGGGTATCAATCTGTCACCCAGGCTGGAGTTCAGTGGCGTGATTCCAGTTCACTGCAGCCTCAACCTCCCATACTCAAGTAATCCTTCTGCCTCAGCCTCCCCAGTAGCTGGGACTATAGTAGTGTGCCACCACACCTGGTTAATTTTTGTATTTTTTGTAGAGACGGGTTTTTGCCACCTCTGATGCCCAGGCAGATCTTGAATCCTGGGCTCAAACAGTCTGCCCACCTTGGCCTCCCAAAGTACTGGAATTATAGGTGTGTGCCACCGCACCTGGCCTAAAATCTGATTTTTAAATGTTGGCCACTAATTACAACTTTAAGAAAATACTGGCTGGGTGCAGTGGCTCACGCCTGTAATCCCAGCACTTTGGGAGGCTGAGACGGGCAGATCACGAGGTCAGGAGATTGAGACCATCCTGGCTAACACGGTGAATCCCCGTCTCTACTAAAAAATAGAAAAAATTAGCCAGGCGTGGTCGTGGGCGCCTGTAGTCCCAACTACCCGGGAGACTGAGGCAGGAGAATGGGTGAACCCGGGAGGCGGAGCTTGCAGTGAGCCAAGATCCCGCCACTGCACTCCAGCCTGGGTGACAGAGCGAGCCTCCGTCTCAAAAAAAAAAAGAAAAAAGAAAATACTGTGAACATGCAAAAACAAACAAACAAAACAAAACCACACACACACACACACACACACACACACACACACACACACACACAC
>NW_026652281.1:115309896-115342712 GCF_009828535.3 Hylobates moloch | reverse complement strand
TAAGGACTCTCCAGACTGTTTTCCTCAGTGGCTATACTAGTTTACATTCCCACCAGCAGTGTAGAAGTGTTCCCTGATCACTACATCCATGCCAACATCTACTGTTTTTTGATTTTTTGATTACAGCCATTCTTGAAGGAGTAAGGTGGTATCACATTGTGGTTTTGATTTGCATTTTACTGATCATGAGTGATGTTGAGCAATTTTTCATATGTTGGCTATTTGTATATCTTCTTTTGAGAATTGTCTATTCATGTCCTTAGCCCACTTTTTGATGGGATTGTTTGTTTTTTTCTTTTTCTTTTTCTTTTTTTTTGAGATGGAGTCTTGCTCTGTCACCCAGGCTGGAGTGCAGTGGCATGATCTTGGCTCACTGCAAGCTCCGCCTCCCGGGTTCACACCATTCTCCTGCATCAGCCTCCTGAGTAGCTGGGACTACAGGCGCTCACTGCCATCCTGAGTAGCTGGGACTACAGGCGCTCGCCACCACACCTGGCTAATTTTTTGTATTTTTAATAGAGACGGGGTTTCATCGTGTTAGTCAGGATGGTCTCAATCTCCTGACCTTGTGATCTGCCCACCTCGGCCTCCCAAAGTGCTGCAATTACGGGCATGAGCCACTGCGCCCGGCCAATTGTTTGTTTTTTTTCTTGCTGATTTGTTTGAGCTTGTTGTAGATTCTGAATATTAGTCCTTTGTCAGATGTATAGATTGTGAAAATTTTCTCCCACTCTGTGGGTTGTCTGTTTACTCTGCTGACTATTCCTTTTGCTGTGCAAAAGCTCTTTAGTTTAATTAAGTACCAGCTATTTATCTTTTTTTTTTTTTTTTTTTTCAGATGGAGCCTCACCCTGTTGCCCAGGCTGGAGTGCAGTGGCACGATCTCTGCTCACTGCAACCTCTGCCTCCTGGGTTCAAGTGATTCTCGATTCTCCTGCCTCAGCCTCCTGAGTAGCTGGGATTATAGGCACCCGCCACCACACCCAGCTAATTTTTGTATTTTTAGTAGAGACAGGGTTTCACCATGCTGATCAGGCTGGTCTCGAACTCCTGAACTCAGGTAATCCACCTGCCTTGGCCTCCCAACGTGCTGAGATTACAGGCTTGGTGGCCAGATTTAAGGTCTTAATCCATCTTGAGTTGATTTTTGTATAAGGTGAGAGATGAGGACCCAGTTTCATTCTCCTACATGTGGCTAGCCAATTATCCCAGCACCGTTTGTTGAAAAGGCTATTCTTTCCCTACTTTACGTTTTTGCTTGCTTTGTTGAAGATTAGTTGGCTGTACTGGGGCAAAACTAATCTCTGATGTTAGAGACAAAGATACTGCCTTTTCAATCCACCATCTGCAGTGGAGCCACCACCAAAATGCAGATTTTCATAACAACTTTATGGAGAAAGCCATCACAGTAAAGACTGATCTTTGCTGGCAAGCAACTGGAAGACGGATGTGCTTTGTCTGACTACAACATTCAAAAGGAGTCCACCCTTCTTGTGTTGAGACTTCGTGGTGGTCCTAAGAAAAGGAAGAAGTCTTACACTACTCCCAAAAAGAATAGGCCAGGCACTGTGGCTCATGCCTGTAATCCCAGCACTTTGAGAGGCCAAGGCGGATAGATCACTTGAGGCCAGGAGTTCAAGACCAGCCTGGCCAACATGGTGAAACCACCTCTCTACTAAAATTACAAAACTCAGCTCGGTGTGGTGGCACATGCCTGTAATCCCAGCTACTTGGGTGGCTGAGGCAGGTCAATCACTTGAACCCAGGAGGTGGAGATTGCAGAGAGCTGAGGTCATGCCACTGCACTCCAACCTGGGCAACAGAGCAAGACCTGGTCTCAAAAAAAAAAAAAAAAAAAGGAAAAAAAAAGCATAAAAGAAAGAAGGTGAAGCTGGCTGTCCTAAAATACCATAAGGCGGATGAGAATAACAAAAATAGTCACCTTCGTCAGGAGTACCCTTCAGATGAATGTGGTGCTGCAGTGTTTATGGCCAGCTGCTCTGACAGACATTATTGTGGCAAACGTCTGACCTATTGCTTCAACAAACCAGAAGACAAGTAAAAGAAATGAAGACAGGCTGGGCGCAGTGGCTCACACTTGTAATCCTAGCACTTTGGAAGGCCAAGGCGGGTGGATCACTTGAGGTTAGGAGTTCAAGACCAGCCTGGGCAACATGGTGAAACCCTTTCTCTACTAAAAATACAAAAATTAGCTGGGCATTGTGGCAGGTGCCTGTAGTCCCAGCCACTCGGGAAGCTGAGGCAGGAGAATCGCTTGAGCCCAGGAGGCGGAGGTTGCAAGGTTGCAGTGAGCTGAGATTGTATCACTGCACTCCAGCCTGACTCTGTCTCAAAAAAAAAAAAAAAAAAGAAAAGAAAGAAAAAAAAAGAAATGAAGATACTGGTTTACTTGGGAGCACAGTGACTGGAAGAGGGCTTCAGGGTTACTGATAATGTTCTATTCCTTTATCTGGATTCTGGCTACAAAGTATATTCAATTTGTGAAATTCATTGAGCTATACATTTTTGATTCACGTACTTTTCTGTGTTACACCTCAACAAAAAGTTTATTACCAAGGAAGATGTACAAATGGCTAACAAGCACATAAAAATATGCTCAACATCCTTAGTCATTAGGGAAATGCAAATGAAAACCTCAGTGAGATACCACTTCATGCTCACAAGGATGGTTATAATTTTTTTAACGGAAAATAACAAGAGTTGGCAGTATGTATAGAAACTAGACTCCTCGTACATTGCTGATGGGAATGTAAAATGGTGCAGCTGCTCTGAAAAACAACTTGGCGGTTCTTCAAAAAGTTAAACATAGAATTACCATATGACCCAGCAATTTCACCCCTAGGTATGTATCCGAAAGAACAAAAAACAGGTGTTCAAACAAATACTTGTACATGAAATGTCCTTCAAAGCACTATTCACAATAACCAAAAGGTGGAAGCAACCCAAGTGTCCATTAACTGAAGAATGGATAAACAAAATGTAGCATATCGATATAATGAAATATTAGTCATCCATAAAGAACAATGAGGTACTGGCTGACTGGTGGCTCATGCCTGTAATCCCAGCACTTTGGGAGGCCAAGGCAGGCAGATCACCTGAGGTCAGAAGTTCAAGACCAGTCTGGACAACGTGATGAAACCCCATCTCTACTAAAAATACAAAAATTAGACAGGTGTGGTGGCATGTGCCTGTAGTCCCAACTATTCAGGAGGCTGAGGTAGGAGGATAGCTTGAACCCAGGAGGTCAAGGCTGCAGTGAGCTATGATTGCGCCACTGCACTCCAGCCTGGGAGATAGAGAAAGACCCTATCTAAAAAAGAAAAAGGAGAAGAAGGAGAAGGAGAAGAGAAGGAGAAGGAAGAAAGAAGAGGGAAGAAGGAGAAGAGTTGATGGTGGCTTGATCTAAGGAGGTAGTGACACACATGGAGAAAAGTGGGCAGATTCCAGATGTGTTATGGAGTTGACAGGACTCGTTGGATTGAACACAGGCTGTGAAAGGAAGAGATGAATTAAGGCGCGGTGGCTCACACCTGTAATCCCAGCACTTTGGGAGGCTAAGGTGGGTGGATTACCTGAGGTCAGGAGTTTGAGACCAGCCTGACCAACATGGAGAAACCCCATCTCTACTAAAAATATAAAATTAGCTGGGCATGTGATGGCGCATGCCTGTAATCCCAGCTACTCGGGAGGCTGAGGCAGGAGAATCGCTTGAACCCGGGAGGCACAGGTTGCGTTGAGCCAAGATCACGCCATTGCACTCCAACCTGGGCAACAAGAGCGAAACTCTGTCTCAAAAAAAAAAAAAAAGTTCTCCTAGATTTTTACCTTTGAACAGCTAGGGAGATGATGATGTTCTATTACCCTATGTTGAGCACCCTAAATCCTAGAATACAGGGGCTTCCTTCTGGGCTGTGGAGGAATCTTGGTATTTCTAAGTAAGAGGCAGGGTCAGATTACCGTTTCTTTCCTTCTGGAATTAGCTCTGTACCCCAACCCCAGCCAGTTTCCACCTTCAGGTATTTTTTAATGATTTTTAATGGGAGACTCAAAGTTATTGCTGACTCCCATTTAGCACTCCCTTGTCCATTCTCAACTCTCTGGTTCTGATACTAGCCCTGCCCATGGCATGGCTCTGCCCGGGGCCCCCTTCCTCTGTGCCTGTCAGGGTCATCAGGCTCGCCTTCAAGCAACTATCCCCTTCGCCTCCCTGAAGGCTGAGCAGCCTCTCTGCAAACCCCTATTTCTTGTTGGGCCTGGTCTGTTCTGTCCGGACTGTGGCAGCTGCAGACTATCCAGTCCTGCTGGGCTTCTCTCTCTCTCCACACTTATTCTTTTTTTTTTTTTTGAGACAGAGTCTCGCTCTGTCGCCCAGGCTGGAGTGCAGTGGCGCAATCTCGGCTCACTGCAAGCTCCGCCTCCCGGGTTCACGCCATTCTCCTGCCTCAGCCTCTCCGAGTAGCTGGGACTACAGGCGCCCGCCACCACGCCCGGCTAATTTTTTTGTATTTTTAGTAGAGACGGAGTTTCACCGTGGTCTCGATCTCCTGACCTCGTGATCCGCCCGCCTCAGCCTCCCAAAGTGCTGGGATTCTTAAAGGCCTTTTGTGCTGCCCTAAGACTTTCACAAAGTTTCATCAGGAATATCCCTCTCCCAACCTCATGACTTGGTATTCCCAGACAGCTATTCTAATCTTACGTGAGCCTCACCTGGTATCTTCCTTTACAGGAGACCCCCTTCCCACAGAAAGCCGACTCATGAACAGCTGTCTCCAGGCCAGGAGGAAGTGCCAGGCTGATCCCACTTGCAATGCTGCCTACCACCACCTGGATTCCTGCACCTCTGGCATAAGCACCCCACTGCCCTCAGAGGAGCCTTCAGTCCCTGCCGACTGCCTGGAGGCAGCACAGCAACTCAGGAACAGCTCTCTGATAGGCTGCATGTGCCACCGGCGCATGAAGAACCAGGTTGCCTGCTTGGACATCTATTGGACTGTTCACCGTGCCCGCAGCCTTGGTGAGTCTCCCATTATAGAGTGGACTAAGCTGGGGAAGATGGCTCTTGGGGGTTGTTTTTTAATCCTGCAGGATATGGGCCATATGGTAGATTCTGATGAGGAGGATAATGAAGCTCTGCATTTGACATCAGGAAAGGTGGAGGGATAATGCTGGGATCTCCTTGGGGCCCCATAACACTGCCCTCTCTTCTCCCTACTTCCCCCTTTCTTACCTGGCAACATGTCAGTTCCCACTTAGCAGAGCTGTGAACCAGGCTGAGGCCCAACCTGGGGAGTTCCTGGAACAGAGGGTATGGACAGGAGATGGGAGAAAAGAGTCTTAACCCATAAATAGGCTCCAAATACCAAGTTCAGAGAGATGGGGAGGTAACATCTTGGTTCAGCCTTTAACAGAAAGAATACTCATTAACCAGCCAGGAGATGTAAGAGAGAGAAGGCACAGAGCCAAAGAGGAGCTGCCTGTCACTCTTTCCATAGGCCCCTTATTAGTCAGCTTTTACTGGACTATGTTGCTGTAACAAAACAGTGACTTGCAAAACAAAGGTTTAATTCTTGCTTGTGTTCTGTATTGGCTCTTTCATGGGTCTTCTTCATTCTGGGATCCAGGCTCAAGCTGCAGCCTCTGTCTGGGATATTCCCTTCCCATGGCAGAAGGAAATGAGCATTGGCAGAACCACATGATGATTTTTAAAGTTTCTGCTCAGATCTTATATACACTACGTCTGCTTACATTTCATTGAGAGAGCAAGTCACATGGCCAAGCCTGACATCACTGGATTGAGAATTATACTTCTCCCACAGGGAGATACCAAAAATCACATGGTAATAAGTGAGGATATACAATCTTACAGGGAAGGCAAAGAATGATTGGAAACAATAATATAATCTACCATTGTCAAAGTATTCATTTCTTTCCCTTCTGCAAGTAAAATACACCCACCTATTTTCCATGGAAGATGCCCTAAAAGCTCTGTTCAAACATGACATCAAGCCGGGCGCAGTGGCTCACACCTGTAATCCCAGCAGTTTGGGAGGCCAAGGCAGGCAGATCACTTGAGTTCAGAAGTTCAAGACCAGCCTGGCCAACATGGTGAAACCTCATCTCTACTAAAAATACAAAAAATTAGCTGAGCATGGTGGTGGGCGCCTGTAATCCCAGGCTACTTGGGAAGCTGAGGCAGGAGAATTACTTGAACCCAGGAAGCAGAGGTTGCAGTGGGTCGAGATTGCGACGCTGCACTCTAGCCTGGGCGACGGAGCGAGACTCTGTCTCGAAAAAACAAGCAAACAAGCAAACAAAGAAACGTGACATCAGGCTTCAAGTCTAGGATCTCATGATAGTTTCCAAATTGGGTCTGGATGTGGCTCCTCTTAATCTGAAAATTTATGAACTAAAAAGACAAGTCATCTGCTTCCTATACATACTCAGCATATAATAACGGAACAGGGTCAGGATAACCACAACAAACATTCTCAGAAAGGGGAGGAATGGGCATCTAGGTGTGGTGGCTCATACCTGTAACTTCAGCACCTTAGGAGGCCAAGGCAGGAGTATCTCTAAAGCCCAGGAGTTCAAGACCAGCCTGGACAACATAGCGAGCTCCCATCACTACAAAAAAATAAATAAATTAGCTGAGTGTGGTGGTGCACACCTGTGGTCCCAGCTACTCGGGAGGCTGAGGTGGGAGGATCGCTTGAGTCCAGGAGGTTGAGGCTGCAATGAGCCATGATCACACCACTGCGCTCCAGCCTGGGTGACAGAGCAAGACCCTGTCTCAAATAAATAAATGAATGAATGAATGGGAGACACACAACAGACACTGATTCATAGCAATTCTGAAATCCTGCTAGACAAATGTTGTAAGGGTCCTCTTCCCTGGGAATAGGGATTGTTCTTTAATAAGGCTCTGTTTTTACCCTATGGGAGTAGTTACCCTATCCATTGTTTTCCAGAGCTCTTGGCCCAGCCCTCTGGAAAGGTCCTTCCTCTTTCAGTTTTCTCTTTGGCCACATTTGAAAAGGGTATTAGGGACTACAGTCTCCCTGAGGACTGAGCCGCATTCTCAGCCTGCTTCCTGCCTGAGAAATGTTGGGGCTTTTTAAGTCTCAAATAGTCACAGTCTCTTTTAATCTACGCTGGTAGCTCTTTGTAGTACAACTCTCTGAAAACATAATTGCTGCTTATATCTTTGATTTCTATCATCTCATGTGCCTGTGGCCTTTCCCACAATTCAAGACATGCCTCTTTTTCTACACCTAATTAGAAGCACCTAGCCGTTATCAGGCTTCTGTGGAAGAGCCACTACTTTAGTCTTTTTTCCCTGAGTACGTTTGTCCAATTGGCAGAGCTTATTGGGTACCATCTTAATCGACTGAGAGATATCCACAAACAGTATGATAGCCACATACCTCATTTGGTCTTTTCCCCAAGGCTGAGTTGTAATCAACCTTATCACTCAAAGCATTTTTTTTATGTTTTATCTTTTACCTTATGAATATAAGAAACAGTGGCGTTTCTTCTTGTTTTTTTTTTTTTTTTTTTTTTTTGGAGACAGAGTCTTGCTCTGTTGCCCTGGTCAGAGTGCAGTGGCGTGATCTCGGCTCACTGCAACCTCTGCCTCCCGGGTTCAAGCGATTCTCCTGCCTTAGCCTCCTGAGTAGCTGGGATTACAGGCGCCTGCCACCATGCCCAGCTAATTTTTGTATTTTTAGTAGAGAGGGGGTTTCACTATGTTGGTCAGGCTAGTCTCAAATTCCTGACCTTGTGATCTGCCCGCCTTGGCCTCCCAAAATGCTGGGGTTACAGGCGTGAGCAACCGCACCCAGCACAGTTGCATTTCTTAATCCTGCAAGTCCTGAAATTTCTAGATTATCTTTTCCTCCACATTTGGGAACTGGCCAATTCTTTTCTGAGCTTATATCTTGTAATACCTTGCCAAATGCAGCCAATAGCAATCAAGACATACTAGTAAACTTCTGCTTCTCAGCTTCCCCTAACAGTACAAACTCATTCAGCATATAATCTTCCCAGTTATCACAGGCAACAATTTTACCAGATGCTTCGCCACTGCATAATGAAGACTGCCATCTCTCCAGCCCCCAGTAACAGCTTCCTTACCACCCACTGCCCAGTACCAAAGCCAATGACACACATTATATTATTTTATTACTGTAGCACTCCACTTCTAGGTACCAATTGCATTTTATTTTTGCTGTTTTTTTAGTCAGAGTCTCACTTGTCACCCAGGCTGGAGTGCAGTGGCACAATCATAGTTCACTGCAGTCTCAACCTCCTGAGCTCAAGTGATCCTCCCACCTCAGCCTCCTGAGTGGCTAGGACTACATGTGTGTGCCACCGGACCCAGCTAATTTTAAATTTTTTTGTAGAGATGAAGTCCTGCTGTGTTCCCCAGGCTGCTCTCGAGCTCCTGGGCTCAAGGAATATTCCCGCCTCAGCGTCCCAGTTGCATTTTTTTTTTTTTTTTAGATGGAGACTCACTCTGTCGCCTAGGCTGGAGTGCAGTGGCGTGGTCTTGGCTCACTGCAGCCTCTGCCTCCCGGGTTCAAGTGATTCTTCCACCTCAGCCTCCCAGGTAGCTGGGATTACAGGCATGTGCCACCACGCCCAACTAATTTTTGTCTTTTTAGTAGAGATGCGGTGTCCTCATGTTGGCCAGGCTGGTCTCGAACTCCTGACCTCAGGTGATCCACCCGCCTAGGCCTCCCAAAGTGCTAGGATTACAGGTGTGAGCCACCGCGCCCAGCACTCCATTGCATTTTTAGTAAGAATTTGCTAGGTTATGCTATTGTAACAACCAATTCCCAAATCTCTGGCTTTCAACAACAAAAATGTATTTCTTGCTCATGTTACACATCTGCTGGAGGCTTCTATGAGTTGGCCTTGTCTCTGTTCTACTTGTCTTCTTCACTGGAAGATCCAGGCTGGTAGAGGAGAAAGAGTAGCAGCAGAACCATGTGAAGGTTCTTAAAAGCTTCTGCTCAGATGTGATTTACATCACTTCAGCTCACAATCCACAGGCCAGAGCAAGTCATGTGGCCAATCCTGCTATTAGTGGGGTGAGGAAGTGTACACGTCTCACAGCGGGTGTGAAAGTTACATGGCAACAGGTGGGGAAGTATAATCCTCCCAAGGGGTGGGGAACAAATAATTGAAAACAGTAATACAGTTTACCACATTCCTTGTTCCCTATTTTCTACTCCTCATCCTAATCACTTCTCTTTCCGAACTCCCTCAGAGGCTTCTCCCTGAATCCTCTTGCCTCCCTACACTGTGTGCTGAGCACCATCGCATAAGTGCGATGGTGCTCAGCATATTTATTTATCTCACTTATAGCATGGCGCTCAGCACACAGTGTGCTTAACAAATGGTAGCTCTTATTCTTACAGCTTATTGGTGGAGCCCAGCCTATACCTTATGGCCCTGCATTTTTCTCATCTTTACACAGCTTGCAGCTGGTTAGGTAGAGGCTGTGCTTTTCCTTTTCTCCACAGGGCTTTGAGGTCTGAGCCAGCAGCTTAAGCCCCTCCAGCCTACCCCACCCTGGTCCTCAGCATTCTGGTGCTCCCCACCTTGTCTCTAGGTAACTATGAGCTGGATGTCTCCCCCTATGAAGACACAGTGACCAGCAAACCCTGGAAAATGCATCTCAGCAAACTGAACATGCTCAAACCAGGTGTGGAGGGCAACTAGGCTCGGGAACCAGAGGCTGGGGCTGGACCCTGGAGGAAGGGTGGCTGGGGAGGGGCACAAGTTGGGGGGCTTATAAGGGGAATGTTTCTAGCCTACCAGGTGACTAAGGAAGACTGTGTCAGGCTGGAAGTGTGAGCTCTGGGGCATGATCTGGTCTCACAGGGGTCTCCAAAGGACAGCAGTTATTAGGGAGGCATTTGAAGAGAGCCCATTATGGCTCCCTGTTTCCACAAGGCGGGCCCCTGCAAAGGGTGTGGTGGGAGTGGCAGCAGCCCCAGGAAAAATTGTGCTGAAATGGAGTATTTACTTGCATTCAAGGCAGCTGGGAAAGTAGCCTTTTTGTCCCTGAAGACTAGGAAATTGCTTGTTTTCAACCATTCTAATGGGATGGGCGAGGTATTGGGCAGGAAAAGAGAGTGTGACTCTGCACGGGGTGACTCAGGGTGGGGAGCCATCAGTCTGGCAAGGACTGTGATGTATGTTTCTCAGGAAAGTGAGGCTATGAGTTAATTGAGGAAAAACATACACACATGCACTCTCTTTTTGAGAAAGATGTGAGCTTTATCATTAGAATTAGAATTTTCAGAAAAAGGCACAGAGTTTCATGCATGAAAAACTCCTAGTGACAAGATCAGCAAATAACCTGTTGCAATTACTTGATTGCTGTGGCTGCTGGAATATTCTGTTAATAGAAATATCACCATAATTTCCCAAGATTCAGAGTATGGGGAACAGAGTATACATGAATCAATTAATGAAAGATGGGCAGGTGACATTAAAATAGAACGGGATAGGTGCAGACGAAGCCAAAACCAAACCAGAAACCTAAAATAGATTTTGGCTGCATCTGTTGTGGACAGTTCTGAAAGTGCTTTAGAATGTTGCAGGTACTCTAGGTTATCATTTCTACCATCAGATCTCACAGCATAGCATTGAGGAAAGAGGTATGGTTATTTGAGCTTTCTGGCTCCTTGAATTCTAGATAAATGGGTGTTCGATGCATATAGATGATGATAGTGATTAATCTTATTATTTTACCTAGTCAAGATGAGGAGTTGTGCTGGGTGCGGCGGTTCATGCCTGTAATCCCAGCACTTTGGGAGGCCGAGATGGGCGGAATACCTGAGGTCGAGAGTTCAAGACCAGCCTGGCTAACATGATGAAACCCCGTTTCTACTAAAAATACAAAAAAATTAGCTGGGCGTCGTGGCGCGTGCCTGTAATCCCAGCTACTTGGGAGGCTGAGGCAGGAGAACTGCTTGAACCCAGGAGGCAGAGGTTGCAGTGAGCGGAGATCACGCCATTGCACTCCGGCTTGGGCAACAAGAGCAAAACTCCGTCTCAAAAAAAAAAAAAAAAAAAAAAAAAAAAAAAAAGGAGTAGGATGGGGTAGGCTTCAGAACAGCAGGTAGAGTTTGTGGGGAGAGGGGAAGCCCTGGATTAGGAGTGGGTTTATTCAGGACAGGCCTTCTTTTCCTCCTATATCCACTACCTTCCTTGTCAAATCAGGGGTTTTCCCGGGTTCCTGTGGAGCCTGGGCTGCAGGCGTGCAGAGGGCCCAGCCGACTGACTCCGTGCCCTTTTCCCCCAGACTCAGACCTCTGCCTCAAGTTTGCCATGCTGTGTACTCTCAATGACAAGTGTGACCGGCTGCGCAAGGCCTACGGGGAGGCATGCTCTGGGCCCCACTGCCAGCGCCACGTCTGCCTCAGGCAGCTGCTCACTTTTTTCGAGAAGGCCGCCGAGCCCCACGCACAGGGCCTGCTACTGTGCCCATGCGCCCCCAACGACTGGGGCTGCGGGGAGCGCCGGCGCAACACCATCGCCCCCAGCTGCGCTCTGCCGCCTGTGGCCCCCAACTGCCTGGAGCTGCGGCGCCTCTGCTTCTCCGACCCGCTTTGCAGGTGTGTGGTTTGGGAGGACAGGGTGGGCAGGGATGTGGCACACGCCACTCCTTCCTGGCCATGTTCCTGTGCTGAGCAGTGTCTGACCCTCCCAGAGAACGGTGGACCCACTGGCTGCTTCACGAAGTAGCTACCTTGGATATTTTGTGAAAGTCTTTTCTCAAAAAGAATATATGTTTTTTTTTCTTTGCTGTAAAACCTCAGGAAATATAAAAATGTATTTTAAAAAATCATTCAAAATTCTATCACCTGAAGATAATCTGTCATACTTTGGGAAGCATTTCCTTCCAGTCATTTTCTATCCAGATAACAAAGTAGACATTCTGAGAATATATTTGTGTCTTACTTTTTCTCTCTTATGGCACATATCTCATGAGCATTTTTCCGTGGAGGTGGTGTGGAGTAGTGGTAAGACAGGATCTGAAGTCAGATGGGTTTGAATTTAAATACTGGGTCTCTGCGATCTTGAGCACATCACTTAACCTAAAAATTCCACCACTAAACCTAAGGTTCCGTTTAGTCCCATGTAAAAACTGGGGTAATAATGCAGACCTCATGGGATTCTGGTGAGAGTTAAATTACATAATTTACATAGAGTGGTGTAGAGTACCGGTGAAGAGTAAGTGCTCAATAAATGGTAGTGCTTATTTTTTCACTTACTGTCCTTTAAGAACTTTTTTCTTTTTCTTTCTTTTTTTTTTTTTGAGACAGAGTCCCCCTCTGTCACCCAGGCTGGAGTGCAGTGACACGATCTCAGCTCACTGCAACGTCTGTCTCCCAGGTTCAAGCGATTCTCCTGCCTCAGCCTCTCGAGTAGCTAGGACTACAGGCTTGTGCTAACATGCCCAGCTAATTTCTGTATTTTTAGTAGAGATGGGGTTTCACTATGTTGGCCAGGCTGTTCTCGAACTCCTGACCCTGTGATCCACCTGCCTTGGCCTCCCAAAGTGCTAGGATTACAGGTGTGAGCCACCACGCCCAGCCAAGAACTTGATTTTTAAATGCCTGCATTATATTCCAAGTATGGATGCCCTACACTTTATTTAACCATTCCTCTATTGCTAGATATTTAGGTTGATTTTTTTTTTTTTTTTTTTTTTTGAGATGGAATCTCTCTCTGTCATCCAGGCTGTAGTGCAGTGGCGCAATCTCGGCTCACTGCAACCTCTGCCTCCCAGGTTCAAGCGATTCTCCTGCCTCAGCCTCCCAAGTAGCTGGGACTACAGGCATGTGCCACCAGGCCCAGCTAATTTTTTGAATTTTTAGTAGAGACAGGGTTTCACTGTGTTAGCCAGGATGATCTCGATCTCCTGACCTCGTGATCCGCCTGCCTCAGCCTCCCAAAGTGCTGGGATTACAGGCATGAGCCACCACGCCCAACAATTTTTTTTTTTTTTTTTAAACGGAGTCTCGTTTTGTCGCCCAGGCTGGAGTGCAGTGGTACGATCTTGGCTCACTGCAGCCTCTGCCTCCTGGTTTCAAGGGATACTCCCCGCTCAGCCTCCCAAGTAGCTGGGATTACAGGCACCTGCCACCACGCTCAGCAAATTTTTTTTGTATTTTCAGTAGAGACGGGGTTTCACTGTGTTGGCCAGGCTAGTCTCGAACTCCTGGCCTCAGTTGATCTGCTTGCCTTGGCCTCCTAAAGTACTGGTATTACAGGTGTGAGCCACTGCGCCCAGCCAGATTTTTTTTTTTTTTCTTTTTTTTCTTGAGACAGAGTCTTGCTCTGTCACCCAGGCTGGAGGGCAGTGTTGTGATCTCGGCTTACTGCAACCTCCATCTCCTGGGTTCAAGCGATTCTCCTGCCTCAGCCTCCTGAGTAGGCTGGGACTGTAAGTGCACACCACAGTGCCCAGCTAATTTTTGTAGTTTTAGTAGAGATGGGGTTTTGCCATGTTGGCCAGGCCAGTGTTGAACTCCTGAGCTCAAGTGATCAGCCCACTTCAGCCTCCCAAAGTGCTGGGATTATAGGCATGAACAACCATGCTTGCCCAACTCTTTCTCTTTAATCTTTGTGCACTAATGTAATTATTACTTAGGATATGCTGCTACTAGTACCATTGCCAGATCAAAGAACATGGGAGATTTGTAAGGTATTTGATAGATTTGATAAATATTCTCTTCAGGAAATTTGAAATTCTGATCTGGCTTTCCTGTGTCTTCTCAGGACAAAACACAAAATTGAAGCTATCATTCATTCAAGTGACATTTGTTGACAATAATCTTGGTTTGCAACTTGGTTCTCCTACTTAGTTTTTTGTAACCTTGGGCAAGTTACTTAACCTCTGAGACTACCACTTTCCTCAACTGTAAACTTATAGTCAGGGCTCTTAATAATCATAATACTAACATTTACTGAATAACTAAATACTTACTATGGGCTAGATACTGTTTTAAGTACTTAACATGTATTAACTCATCTAAACCTCACAAGAACCCCGACAAGGTAAATCGATCTTTCTTTCCTTCCTTCCTTCCCTCCCTCCCTCCCTCCTTCCTTCCTTCCTTCTTTCCTTCCTCTCTCTTTCTCTTCTTCTCTCCTTCCTTCCTTTCTCTCTCCTTCCTTCCTTCCCCTCTTCTCTTCTCTTCTCTTCTCTCTTTCTTTTCTCCTTCTCTTTCTTTCTTTCTCTCTCTCTTTCTTTCTTTTTTTCTTTCTGTGTCTCTCTTTCTCTTTCTTTTTTTTTCTTTCTTTCTTTCTGAGACAGAGTCTTGCTATGTTGCTCAGGGTGGTCTCCAACACCTGAGCTCAACTGATTCTCCCACCTCAGCCTTCCAAGTAGCTGGGATTACAGGCGTGAGCCGCTATGCCTGGCTTATGCATTCTCTTACTTTATCCTCACAAAAATCCACGAGGTAGTGCTGCTGTCATCTCTATTTTATAGTTGAGGAAACTGAGGTTAAAGAAGCTATCTGAGATCTCCTAAGTAGGGATCGTGGAGCCCGAACTCAGAGTGAAATGCTGTGGGTTCCAAGGAGTGGCACATTTAACTGTTACAGGGGCACACTTCACAGAGGAAAGGCTCTGGGCTAGGCTCTGAAGGCAGAGGAGGATTTGGCACGACAATGGGCATGCCAAGCTAAGGGGGCATGAGGGAGAAGGCCGCAGGCCGGACCCTCAAGAGTGACTCTTGAAATTTTTCTGGCCGAGTGCAGTGGCTCATTACCTGTAATCCCAGTACTTTGAGAGGCCAAGGCAGGTGGATCACCTGAGGTCGGGAGTTTGAGACCAGCCTGGCTGACATGGTGAAACCCCATCTCTACTAAAAATACAGAATTAGCCAGGTGTGGTGGCACGTGCCTGTAGTCCCAGCTACTCGGGAGGCTGAAGCAGGAGAATCATTTGAACCTGGGAGGCAGAGGTTGCAGTGAGCCAAGATTGAGCCACTGCACTACAGCCTGGGCAAGAGAGAGCAAGACACCATCTCAAAAAAAAAAAAAGAAAAAGAAATTTCCCTTCTTCCAGATCACGCCTGGTGGATTTCCAGACCCACTGCCATCCCATGGACATCCTAGGAACTTGTGCAACAGAGCAGTCCAGATGTCTACGAGCATACCTGGGGCTGATTGGTGAGGCTGGGGGCATGTGTAGGGAACCCTATGTTGGCTAGGCCTGAGGGTGAGAATGCTCTGGAGATAAAGGATGTGATCCTGACATGGGTGGAAGAAGGTGGGAGCTAAAGTTAGGGTTAGCCTAGGCCCTAACTACCCTTTCCCTCTTCACTCCACAGGGACTGCCATGACCCCCAACTTTGTCAGCAGTGTCAACACCAGTGTTGCCTTAAGCTGCACCTGCCGAGGCAGTGGCAACCTGCAGGAGGAGTGTGAACAGCTGAAAGGGTTCTTCTCCCACAATCCCTGCCTCAGTGAGTGTGCTGTACTTGCTCCCAGCCCCTGGGGCTGAGTCAGCTGGACTCAAGGGAAGGAAAAGGGTCAACTCTGTGGCCCAGGCTGGTTCCACCCATCTCCACCAGACAGAGCAGCTCCTAAGATAAGCTTTCAAAGCCCAGGCCTTTCTTCTGTCTCCCACTCCCTGAGAAACCTCCCACGCTGCCTGTTCAACCTGTCTGGAACCCAGGGACATCTCCAGCTCAAGAAACAAGCAAAATGAGAGAGTATCCCACTTCCACCTCCAACCTACTTGCTCCCCTATAGCCCAGGGTCCCTGTGGCATTCCCTTTCCTTCCTTGGGAGCCTGAGAAATCTCCTGCCCCCATACCCTTCCAATGAGCCTTCTCTCCTCTCTTCAGCGGAGGCCATTGCAGCTAAGATGCGTTTTCACAGCCAACTCTTCTCCCAGGACTGGCCACACCCTACCTTTGCTGTGATGGCACACCAGGTAGGGCCTCCTCTGTTACACCCCTCAGACCTCTACTGGGCCGGCTGGGGAAAACCCAAACTAGGCAGACAAAGGGATAGAGGTGGAGGGCTGACCTCCTCATTGCCATGAATACTAGAGACCTCTAATGGATCCCTCAGGGGAAGGGGAATACCTCTTGACTGTGGCTGAGGTAGTGAAGGGGCTGAAGAAAATCCCCTGAGCTAACTCCATTCCATTTCTTCCACAGAATGAAAACCCTGCTGTGAGGCCACAGCCCTGGGTGCCCTCTCTTTTCTCCTGCACGCTTCCCTTGATTCTGCTCCGGAGCCTATGGTAGCTGGACTTCCCCAGGGCCCTCTTCCCCTCCACCACACTCAGCCGGACTTGCAGCCCACAAGGGGTGAGGAAAGGACAGCAGCAGGAAGGAGGTGCAGTGCACAGATGAGGGCACAGGAGAAGCTAAGTGTTATGACCTCCAGATCCTTATTGGTCCATTCCTCATTCCCTCCACCCCGTCTCCACTTCTGATTCATGCTGCCCCTCCTTGGTGACCACAATTTAGCCATATTGTCTGGTGGTGACCAGCTCCACCAAGCCCCTTTCTGAGCCCTTCCTCTTGACTACCAGGATCACTAGAATCTAATAAGTTAGCCATTCTCTATTGCATTCCATATTAGGGTTAGGGTAGGCAGGATTGGGTGTTCTGAGGCAGCCTAGAAAGTCATTCTCCTTTGTGAAGAAGGCTCCTGCCCCCTCATCTCCTCCTCTGAATGGAGGATAGAAACCTACTGCCTGCACTGCCCTGTCCCCGGATCCTGCAGAACATCTGGGCATCAGGAGCTGGAGCCTCTGGCTCTGGGATCATGATTAAACCTTTGACTTAAGACTTTGCTCTTTTTCCATTTTCTCAAATTTTGAATATCTGTAGAACTAGGGTGTTATAGATGAAAGAACACAGGCCAGGTGATGAGACACAGCAACCCTACCATCAACTGCTATATGACTTCAGGTATGTCTCCTAGCCTCTCTGTGTTCTTGACATGGAGTCAGAAGAAAAAATAGCTTATGTGAGGCTGTGGACCCAAGATCTGTCCCAGCTCCAGCCATTTCTCGGATACTGCCTGGGATCTGACACAGCAGCTGAGATGGGGATCCTTAGTCAACCACACCATTGATTGAACACCTGCTTGGGTTATTGGCCTGCTCCGGTTATTGGCCTGCTCCAGATCATAATGGGGGCCCAGAGGAAAAGAGAGAGTGGTTCTTTTTTTTTTTTTTTTTGACTCGGAGTCTCTATCTGTTGCCCAGTCTGGAGTGCAGTGGCTCGATCTTGGCTCACTGCAACCTCCGCCTCCCAGGTTCAAGCGATTCTGCTGCCCCAGCCTCCCAAGCAGCTGGGACTACAGGCACCTGCCACCATGCCCAGCAAATTTTTGTATTTTTATTAGAGACGGGTTTCACCGTATTGGCCAGGCTGGTCTTGAACTCCTGACTTCAGGTGATCTGCCCTCCTCAGCCTGCCAAAGTGCTGGGATTACAGGTGTGAGCCACCATGCCTGGCCCCAGAGATTGTTCTTGATCTTAGGGAATTTGTAATCCTATTGGGATAAGGACACACCCACCCATGCAAAGTATAATAGTTGGAAGAATGTATTTATAGAGCTCTGGACATCAGTCTATTAATTGATTCACTCACTCTTTCAATAAGCATCTGATTAATGCTGACTCTGCAAGACACTGTTTTGTGTGCAAAAGATTCCGGGATAAAAGGACTCAGATCCTATGTTCAAACCTTTTACACACCAGAGCAGGGAAGCAGACAACAGTCCATAAGAGCAGTGCAGTATGACAAGTGATATATAATAATTACGATAATCCTTTTTTTTTTTTTGAGACAGAGTCTCGCTCTGTCACCCAGGCTGGAGTGCAGTGGCATGATCTTGGCTCACTGCAACCTCCGTCTCCCAGGTTCAAGTGATTCTCCTGCCTCAGCTTCCCAGGCAACTGGGATTACAGGCTCACGCCACCATGCCAGGCTAATTTTTTGTATTTTTAGTAGAGACACGGTTTCATCATGTTGGCCAAGCTGGTTTGAACTCCTGACCTCAGGTGATCCACCCGCCTCAGCCTCCCAAAGTGCTGGGATTACAGGCATGAGCCACCGTGCCTGGCCCTAATTATGATGATCCTCATTTATGGAGCCCATACTGTGTGCCAAGTACTACTGTGCATTAACTGTGAGCAAATACATGCATTAATTCATTTAATCCTCCAGCAACATTTGAGTTTGTTAATCACAAGCTATTAATATGTGACCTTGGGCTTAACCTCACTGGGCCTTACTATCCATATCTGTAACATGGCACCCACCTCATGAGGAATGAGATAATCCATATAAAAGCATTGTGGCTGATACACAGTAAAAGCTCAAAAAAGTTAACAATTGTGTGTTTTTGTAGAGAATTTAGACATTACAGACAATTCTAAAGAAGAAAGGAAAATCTTTAAGCTTGTACTCTCAAGTGTCCAGACTGTTCCCTGCATATCTGTGATCTTGAGAATCTATGGGCATGTGTAATGCTACATAAGTGGGGTCATACACTGGATAGCAAAGTGCAAGACACAGACATCGTTCAGCATCCATGAGTAGAGTTGAGCTATATCATTCTATTTATCAGCTGCATGACATGAACTTATATGAATGCATATTCATACATGCATAGTTTATTTAACCAGTTCTGTGTTGATGGATATTTGGTTGTCTTCCCATTCTTCTCTGAGCCAAGTTTAAGACAGTGAGGGAGATGACTGTGGGTAGGATGTACACAAAGCTGCCAGAGTGGTGGGTGGAATCCGTAAGTCTCTCTATATACATTCTTATATCCCCGTAGCCTGCACAGCCCCAGGAAATGCTCAGCCAGGCTGCCTCCCTGAAAACTCCAGTGGGACACTGAGTTGACCTTCCTCCTTACTTCTTCCCCTCCCAGGAAGATCTCTGAGCAGTCAAGGCCTCTCCATTTGCCCTGGCTCCATTAACCTAGGGCTGGGGGTGTGAATGGTACAGTCATTTCTTGCTAAGTACTTGAATTAGACTAATAGGTCATGTATGCTTTTCTCTGAAGAAGGTCCAAATTTCTAGTAAACAACCAGACCACTCTTCTAGCCCAGGGCCCAGAGCCAAGACCCTGGGTCAGGGTGCAGTGGCTGAACTGAAGCTTTTAATGGTGTCATGGCTATCTGGGATGGTTAATGCCATTAGACTAGCTTCTGGGCAACAAGGTGGGAAGGACTTTTGGCAGCAGTGGTAAATGGAGAGTGCTAAATTACGGGTCTCTCCATGGTTGGGGTGGAGCAGACTATCTCCTAAAAAACTATCTCCAAATTCACCCAATCATTCATTCATTCATTCAACAAACCTTTAACAAGCACTTGTCTTATCCCAGGTCTTGAGTATTTTTACAGGAGATAAGATCTGGGCCGGGCATGGTGGCTCATGCCTGTAATCCCAACACTTTGGAAGGCCAAGGTAGGTGGATCACCTGAAGTCAGGAGTTTGAGACCAGCCTGGTCAACACGGTGAAACCCCGTCTCTGTTAAAAATAGAAATATTAGGTGGGTGTGGTGGCGGGCACCTGTAATCCCAGCTACTCAGGAGGCTGAGGCAGGAGAATCGCTTGAACCCGGGAGGCGGAGTTTACAGTGAGCCAAGATTGCTCCGTTGCATTCCAGCCTGGGCAACAGAGTGAGACTCCTCTCAAAAAAAAAAAAAAAAGATCTGTCCCTGTCAAGTCATGAGCCATTGTTTTAATGAAGAAGCAGCCTGGGTCTGGCAACTAGACCCTAAGTTTGGGCTGTTGGGATTCTTCAATTAGCCTGGCTGATTATCACACTCAGCTATTTAACCTCAGGAAACGTCATTCACATTTCTGAGCCACTATTTCCTCATCTAGAGTGGGGATGCCAATAGAATACATAACTTAACAAGTTGCAGTCTTTGTTTTGCTTTGTTTTTAGTAAAGCAAATTAATTTCAGCCAAAAGACTAATTGGCAGTATGAAATAATGCTGATATCAGTTGTAATAGTTTGGGTTGGCAAGTTTTTGGCTTCCTATTTCTCTAAAAGCTTATAAGCATGAGTCATTTGTGCTTATTTTGATCTCCATGTATATTTAATTTAGATATTAGTAAAAATACTCACTCAGGTTTTTTTTTTTTGTTTTTTTTTGTTTTTTTTTTTTTTTGAGACAAGAGTTTCACTCTTGTTGCCCAGGCTATTGTGCAGTGGCACGATCTCAGCTCACTGCAACCTCTGCCTCCCAGGTTCAAGCAATTCTCCTGCTTCAGCCACCCAAGCAGCTGGGACTACAGGCATGCACCACCGTGCCCAGCTAATTTTTGTATTCTTAGTAGAGATGAGGTTTCACCATATTGGCCAGGCTGGTCTCAAACTCGTGATCTCATGATCCACCCACCTCAGCCTCCCAAAGTGCTGGGATTACAGGCATGAGCCCACTGTGCCTGACTTTTTTTTTTTTTTTTTTGACAGTCGCACTGTGTCGCCCAGGTTGGAGTGCAGTGGTATGATCTTGGCTCACTGCAACCTCTGCCTCACAGGTTCAAATGATTCTCCTGCCTCAGCCTCCCAAGTAGTTGGGATTACAGGCACAGACCACAACACCTGGCTGATTTTTTAAATATTTTTAGTAGAGACCGGGTTTCACTACATTGGCCAGGCTGGTCTCGAACTCCTGACCTCAGGTGATCCACCCACCTTGGCCTCCTAAAGTGCTGAGATTACAGGCATGAGCCACCTTACCCAGCCAGGTTGTTTTGAAGACTGGAAATTATCATGACACTCAACATGGTGCCTGATACAGGATGGACACTCAGTAAATAGCAGCTATCATTATTATATACATCTGAGAGGGGACCTGTAGGTACTGTGTATTCTGTTCTCTGCCCTGAAACAGTGGTGAGATGATAGGGCTGATTCCCTCTCCAATTGTGGGCTCAATTCTGGGTGACGCTGCCCCTGGGAGACTTTCTATTCAAGGTCTGAACTCTAGGCTAGAAGCTGCCGCTCGGGGTCTATGGCATAGGCCCTGAGGGACTTTGTACAAGTCATGAAGGCAGACTGAGTCTTTTTTTTTTTTTTTTTTTAAATAGAGACAGGGTCTCACTGTCTAAAGCCAGATGGGATTGCCCAGGCTGGACTCGAACCCTGGGCCACCACACCTGGCTAATTGTTGTATTTTTAGTAGAGACGAGGTTTTGCCATGTTGCCCAGGCTGGTCTCAAACTTCTGGGCTTAGGCAAATTCACCTGCCTCAGCCTCCCAAAGTGCTGGGATTACAGGTGTGAGCCACCACACCCAGCTGGGATCTCTTGTTCTTAGAAACTTCAGCCTCTTTTTAGCATCTCCACTTCTTTCTGGAGAAAGCCTTCTCCTATCTAGAAACTGAGAGACTTGATTCAATAAAATTCCACCTTCAGATATTGAGCTAGTCAAGGCCTTATCTGAGATACTGTGGGTGGGTGTGGAGGTGGAAGAGAGACAGAGACAATAATAATAATAGCTAACATGAGAGCTTAATGTGTACAAGGCACCATGCTAATGGCTTAATGAGCGTTATCTCATTTAATTTTCATAACCTATTTTATTTTCCCAGTTTTACAGTGAGGCTTAGTGAGACCAAGCAAGGTGATAGGGCTAACAAGCAGCTGATCCAGGAATGAAACTTCAATCTCCCTGACTCCCCAGCACAATCTCTGATCCAGTCTCATTTGTCCAATGTTAGGTGAGACCTCATATCCTAAATAACAACAGAAGCCAAGATAAGGGCTGCGGGGTCAGAGGGAGCTCTTTCGGACTGCAGGGATGGTTTCCTGGAATAGAAGTTATTTGGATTAGGCCTTGAAGAATGAGTAGAGTTTATTAGGCGGAAATTGGGGGAGGGCACCTCAGAGATCAGAGTGAGCAAAGGCAGGGACTGGAAAGGGCAGTGTTGCAGGGAGAACAAGTAGTCGGCTGTCACTGAAGTTCTCTCTTTTTTTTTTTTTTTGACATAGAGTCTCACTCTGTCACGCAGGTTGGAATGCAATGGCATGATCTCAGCTCACTGCAATCTCTGCCTCCTGGGTTCAAGTGATTCTCCTGCCTCAACCTCTGAAGTAGCTGGGACTACAGGCGTTTGCCATGACGCCGGCCAATTTTTGAATTTTTAGTAGAGATGGGGTTTCACCATGTTGGCCAAGCTGGTCTCGAACTCCTGACCTCAAGTGATCCAACCAGCTTGGCCTCCCAAAGTGCCGAGATTACAGGCGTGAGCCACTGTACCCAGCCAGCTGTAACTGGGGTTCTGTGAGTGGAGGTACTCCCAGGTCTTCTTGTCATTCATCTTCCCACCCTGCTGTCCTGGGGGAGGGTTAACCTTTGAGTACACACCCAACTACAGGGCTGCTGGTGTACAAGCCAGGCCCTGTGGAACAGGCAGAAGTCCCAGGGAGCTGGTGTGCAGAATTCTGGCTTGGCATGCTTGATATCCCTGGCCATCCATGGCCCCTTCACCCCTTAGTGACATCCCAGGGCAGAGGTCAGTCTGTGTGGGTGAGAGAATGAAGTGAGCCTGTGTCTGGGCTGGGAACAGTGACAAGCAGGATGTGAGAGCCCATCCCCCACAGAAGAATGCCTGCAAATAGCCCCTCCCTAGTGCTGACCCTGCTCCCAGTTGCTATAGTCAGCTGAAGTATTAGGGCATTTGTTTCTGGTCTTCCCAGACTTTGGTTGGCTTTTGGTTTCTTCCTGCTGAGCACCTACTGTTGGCTGAGTAGGGCAGAAGACAGGTTGGCACAGAGATGAAAACAAGTTTTATCGTAGAGATGGATAAACAAATCATAGTGAAAGACATCATTATTTGAGTACTTGGTAGCTATAAAATACTGTGCTAAGAGCTTTACACGTGTATCCTTTCAAAAGATGAGCCTTCCAGCCTGGGCAACATAGTGAGACCTTGTCCCTGCAAAAAATACAAAAATTAGCCAGACATGGTGGCCTGTGCCTGTGGTCCCAGCCACACAGCTACTTGAGAGGTTGAGGTGGGAGGATTGCTCGAGTCAGGGTGGTAGAGGCTGCAGTGAGCCCTGATTATGCCATTGGACTCTAGCAGGGTGACAGAGTGAGACGCCATCTCAAAAAATTAAAAGCTGAGCCTCTTCACGGTCTTGTCTCCACATGGTATCAATCTGGCATCCATAATATTTGAAAAAAATATCTGAATAATGGTTGCACATTCTTTTGAAAAATATACACAGCAAAACTTAAAATCCTCTTTTCCTAAGGCCGGAGGATTACATGAGGCCAGGAGTTTGACACCAGCCCAGGCAACATACTGAGACCCTGTGTCTACAAAAAAATTTAAAAATTAGCCAGAAGGCTGGGTGTGGTGGCTCACACCTATAATCCCAGTGTAGCAGGACGAGTCGCAGACAAAACTCCTCAGACACCAGATTAAAGAAGGAAGAGGTTTTTTATTCGGCTGGGAGCGTCGGCAGACTCGAGTCTTAAGAGCCAAGCTCCCCGAAAAACAAATTCCTAGCCCTTTTAAGGGCTTACAACTCTAAGGGGTCTACGTGAAAGAGTCATAATAGATCAATTAAGCGTGAGGAACGTGACTGGGGGCTACATATATGAGCTAACAGAACAAAAAGTTTTACAGTGCTTTCTCATACAATGTCTGGAATTTACAGATAACACCAGTAGTTTTGGTCAGGGGTTAATATTATTATTATTATTTTAACCACCAGGGCCAGGTGGTGGCGCCAAGGTCGTCTCGCTATTTATCTTCTGTTTCTTTCCAACTTTTTGCTTTCTCCCTTTTCTCCTGTCTTATAAACTAGGGAAAAGGGGAGGTTGGGGAGAAACTGGGAAGGACAACAGGAGAAGTGGTGGTCTCATACCATACCAGCACTTTGGGAGGCCAAGGTAGGTGGATCATGAGGTCAGGAGTTCGAGACTAGCCTGGCCAATATGGTGAAACCCCGTCTCTACTTAAAAATACAAAAATTAGCCGGGCATGGTGGCGCATGCCTGTAGTGCCAGCTACTCAAGAGGCTGAGGCAGGAGAATCGCTTGAACCCGGGAGGTGGAGGTTGCAGTGAGCCGAGATGCACCACTGCACTCCAGCCTGGGCAACAGAGTGAGACTCCATCTCAAAAAAAAAACAAAAAAACAAAAACAAAGAACTAGCCAGGCCAGGAATGGTGGTAGTAATCCTAGCTACTTAGGAGGCTAGGTGGGAGGACTGCCTGAGCTCAAGAGTTTGAGGCTTCAGTGAGCCATGATGGGGCAACTGTATCTCAGCCTGGGTGACAGAGCAAGACTGTCTCAAAAACAACAACAACAAAACAAAAACAAAACAAAAAAACACTTTTCCATCTGTCTGTCTGTATTGTATATACAAAGCAGCCCCTCCTCACAACCCTTTCTTCCCCTCCAAGCTCCCCCAGAGGAGAAATTAAGGCCATGAATATATATAGATAAAATTTTTTCTTTACTCATACCTAATCCAATTTAAACTTCTTCACAGCCCTGTGAAGGCAGGCACTATTGTTTCCATTTTAGTGTGAGAAACAGATGTTTAGAGGTTAAATCTTGACCAAGCTCACAAAGCTAATCATTGGCAGATGGATTTGAAGCAGGTTCTGTGCCTACTGTGAAGTACTTATGTGATCCAGGGGCTCTGAGACTCCTGAGAAGGGATCAAGTAATTCAGCATGGGGGGATCACTTAGGCTTCATGGAGGAGGAAATATTGGAGTAGGGCATCAAAGGATGAGGAGAAGCTCTCAATAGGCAGAGGTGGGCGATATGTTTCTCAGGAAGGGTGGGAGGGAGGCCCAAGGGATAAGCATATCAGATAGTGGGATGTCAGAGAGGAGTGATCTCAGCACCACCCCACACAACGGGATGAGCCTGACACTTAGGAGACTTGCTTCATTTCCCAACTTTGCCCCAGGGAGATTCTGCCTGTGCCCTTTTAACAGCCTCCATCACAAAGCCTCCTTGTGTCTTCTGAAAGAGACCTTTTGACTCAGGCTGGCTCCCCTCCATAGGGGAAGAGAGGGAGGTCTGTGGTGAAGGAGCCCAGCAATGAACTCCCCAACAAAATACCATATGCTCAATTCCTCAGGAATTACATGTCAAGATTGTCTTAGGGAATGCAGCACTCTAGCTGGTCAAAGAAAGCATATTGTAGTCTAAAGGACACAATGGAAAGCAGATCCAGCTTGATAGGCGTTTGAGTCTCAGCAAAACCATCAGCTGGGTGAATTCAGGCAAGTTGCTTAATCTTGCTGAGCTTCAGTCTTTGGATCTAAAAAATAATGAGCCTTTTTGCTAAAGAGGGGTGCCTCATGGGTTTGTCAGAGAAGAAAAGGAAATGGCTGACTGGGGGATATATTAATCTAATATTTCCTTCAGTGCTGGGTGTTAGGGACTTGTCAAATCTGGATTTCTCGGGTAGGAAGTAGACAGTATGTGAGCTCAGAAACTTGGGTGTAAAGGTGACTCCCAGCAAGTAAAGGGAAAAAGAAGAGGTGGTGGGTGAAGCATGGAATGAGAGTTTCCAGTCCTGAAGTCTTAGTACCATGAGGGAACAATTCCATGAACCTCTTTGAGCCTCAGTTTCTTCACCTTCAAATGCCAATTCAGCTTCATGAATAGTGGCAGGACACTTGAATTGCTATTTCATCTATTTTATTTATTAATTGAGACAGAGTCTCACTCAGTTGCCCAGGCTGTAGTGCAGTGGCGCTATCTCAGCTCACTGCAACCTCCACCACCCAGGTTCAAGTGATTCTAGTGCTTCCCCCTCCCAAGTAGCTGGGATTACAGGCAGATGCTAACAGGCGCAGTTAATTTTTGTATTTTTAGTAGAAAGGGGGTTTTGCCATGTTGGCCGGGCTGGCCTCAAATTCCTGGCCTCAGGTGGTCCACCGGCCTCGGCCTCCCAAAGTGCTGGGATTACAGGTGTGAGCCACTGTGCCTGGCGAAGTGTTTGTATTTTACAAATGAAATTGCGGTTAAGTCCTGACCTGGTTCCAGCATAGAGCGCGTATGTGTGTGTGTGTGTGTGTAAGAGATAAATGATCCTTTAAATTACACGAAATTTGGGACCCCTGTGTTTGAATTGGCAAGAGACCAAGCCCACTGCCTCTGCTTTCTCTGCTGCCCAAGTAATTAGAAAACCTGGCCACTTGACTGAACTGGCCATCCAGAAAAGGGGAGGCAAAGGAGAATAAACACAAATTAGTATTTCCGTAAATTAGCCTGACGTACTAAAATTTATTGAGTGCTCATTATCTGCCAGGTACTCTGCTAAGCACTTCGCATGTAATAGCTTTAGTAGGGTCTAAATTACACATTGGAAGGTAGCCTAGGGCTTAACAGTACAAACTTGGAGTCCCAGGCTGCTTAGAAGGGTGGGAGTCCCACCTCCCCCAGTAGCTTGCTGCACATTCGTGGTTATTGCCGAAGTCCCTCCACCTCTCCAAGCCCCAACTTCCACTCTCTGCCTCTTGGGTCGTTGTAATGAAACAGTAAGCTACAGTATGTTAAGCGGCAAAGAGGTAAACGACAACAATATAAATAACGGCAAATGTTTATTGAGCTGACATGGATGGCAGGGGCATCCCGATCCTGAAACACTATCCCCTCCCCTCCACCACGGCAGCTGGACCCTGAGTTGAGTCCAGGCGGAGCCGCTGCGCCCCAGCCCCACTCCGGCGCGGGCGGAACTGCGTGGTGGAAGCTGTGGGCGGCGTGCGGAGGAGGCGCGCCGCCTAATGCAGTTGTCAGTTAATTCGGGGAGAAGGTTATGTCATTAACGGCAGGATCGATGCAAAGGGAATTAAGAGGCTCGGGCAGCGCCTCCTCGCGCTCTCTGCGCGGGCGGAGCGCCACAAAAATTCGATACGCATTAGCCGACTATCAGCGGCCGCCCGGGGCACGGGGCTGGCCGAGCGCCGGCGCTGGGCCCGGGGCGGGAGGCCAGTGCCGGACGGGCGCCCCTGCCTGGGCAGCCCCGGAGTCCTTGCTGGGCGAGGTCCCGGCTTGACTGCGAGAGGCCCTCGGAGGCGCGAGCATCGCGGCCTGGCTTAAGTGGGCCAGGGGCGCGATGCTGATGGCTGGGTTAACGTTTAAACATTCCAAAGAGTCCCTGGTGCTGTTCCCAGCGCTCTCGGCCCAGGCTCTGCAACACGCTCAGCCAGCTCATGATGCAGGTCCAGCCGAAGTCACAGGGAAGCCGCCCCGACCTCCCTAGACCAGGCCAGACCACCGTGTCACCCACCCTCACAGCACTTTATGGCATTTATCACAGTGATACTATATAGTGATCTATAGAAGGTTCTCTACAGTATCTTTCTCCCGACCAGGCTGTAAACCCCAGAAGAGCGGGACTTAGTGGATCTGCCTTGTGTACCTGCACCCAAAGTGCCTGGAAGATGCAAGTGCTCAGTACATATCTGCCCAAGGAATGAATCCCCTTAGCAGCCCAGGGAGTTGGTAGGGTGGGGAAACTGAGACTCAAATAAATGACTTGCCCAAGATCACACTGATCTCCCAGCTTCCCATGCTTTTTCCTTGCACAAATTAATCTGTCTGAACCTTGGTTTTCCCATCTAGGGGAAAATTAGTTGTAGCTGCCTCCATACTAGGTGCCAGGAACTGTGGTAACATTTTACTTACATTTACTCATTTAATTCTCACTACAACCCTGTGAGATAGAAATCGTGTTATAAAGGAGGAACTTGAAACTAGCAAGAGCTGGGCTCATCATTTGTCTGTTTGCCTTCAGAGCCATTGCTCTCCTTCTAATACTCTGTGTCACATGTGGGCTACCCAGACACTCCATCCCCATCCCATCCCCAGGCAGTCTGCATTTCCCAGGCTCCCTTGTCAGCTGGCTTTTGGCTAGGTTTGGACAATGGAAGCCACAGACACAGATTGAGGGTGGGAGGACAGGAGAAGCTAGGATACCCACAACCTTGGCAGCTTCTGGCTCCGTCTCTTTCATCTGGCCCCCACACTAGGGATGGTAGTGGTTTCCTGCTCTTGCTAATCTCTGGGTTGCCCCAGTTTCCCGTTTGGCTTCTCAGTTCTTCTATCACCTACATAGCCACAGTATTAAATTCTCACTGTTTGAAATGCTTAGTGAATTCATTTTCCTGATTACCCAAAGAACCGTGATTTGTATCCAGATCTGTCTGACCACAAAATCTACATGCTTAAAGTTTCTCATGCTTAAAGTTTATCTCAGAGGACAGTAGGGAAAAGCAGTAAAAAACATGATAACCTCGAACCACCCTGCCCAGAAAGCTCTTCCTAGGTAGCTTCTGTAGGAGAAATTCATTTTAAATATAATGGCTCACCCATAAAGCCTATTTATAATTTATTATGTTTTTAAAGTTCTACTTTCCATAGCTAAAATATTGTTTACACCTGTAAATGAAGGTAATCATAGCATCTACCTGGTAGAGATGCTGTGAAGACAAAATCAGCTAATCTATGCCAAACACCTGCATGAGGTAGCGGTTCACTGAAAGTTCCTTCCCCGATTCCTTTAAAACCTGGGGAAATTTTATTGCCTTCAGTCTTCTCAACTCGGGAATCCTGGAGTGTGGAGGATGGCAGCTCTGCCTTTCATTTCTTCCTTTTTTTTTTTTTTTTTTTGACGGACTTTTGCTCTTGTTGCCCAGGCTGGAGTGCAATGGCATGATCTCGGCTCACTGCAACCTCCACCTCCCAGGTTGAAGCAATTCTCCTGCCTCGGCCTCCCGAGTAGCTGAGATTACAGGCATGCGCCACCATGCTGGCTAATTTTTTTTGTATTTTTAGTAGAGACCAGGTTTCTCTATGTTGGTCAGGCTGGTCTCGAACTCCTGACCTCAGGTGATCCACCCACCTCGACCTCCCAAAGTGCTGGGATTACAGGCATGAGCCACTATGCCCGGCCTCTGCCTTTCATTTCTAAGTATTCCCCTTATTGCATTGTAGATTCACCTTGCCCATTGGACCACTGAATGTGAAGTAGTAATCAGATGGCCAGCCTGACAGCTACAATACACAGAAGATGTGTGCAATGAATGTTAGATCTGACTGAATGCTCCCAAATCAACTGGACTGCCCCCAGAGACTTGGCTGGCAATGAACGAGAGTGTGAGGTGCTTTTGACACATGCATTCACAGCCTGATTTGAGCAAAGATGTCTGCTTGACAGTCCCAAGGGCAACTTTCTCCTGATTGATTTGCAACTTTCCATCTTAATGGAAAATAAGCCAAGTGTAAAGGAGGTAGTTTTCTCCCTGAACCAGAAATCCTTGCTGTGCTTTCCTTTCTGAACTTGGGGGTTACCATTTCTTATTACCTGAAAAGGGGTTATAGAGACCAAAGTTTGCTGGGAGAAGGTGCAAAGGTGGAGTTAGGGATAGGAGCTCAACTCACACAATCCCCATTGACTTGGGAGAACCTGAAGACTAGAGAATCTATGGAGGTCAGGAAACTGTCCTTGATGAATGAACAACTGCAGATAACAGATTAGGTCTTTAGCTATCACAGCCTAGAGTCTGGGGCTGGGAGTCCCACCTGTGCCCTGGGACAAAGTTCTTCATTTGAGCCTACCCTGACTGCTGCAGGTTGCTGTGGGCTCATATGAGTCATTGATGTCAACGCAATTTAAAGAAATTTGTAGACCATACAAATATATTTGACATTATGGTTTTAAACTACTTTGGCAGCTCTTTACCACAATAGTATAAGTCTCCTACCCCTAGAGCTTAATAGCACAGGGTTTGGAGCAAACAGACCCGGGTTCCAATCCCAGCTCACTGCTGACTACTTCTTACTTAACCTTTCTGAACCTCAGGTTCATCAGTGGCTGCCCGGGGCCACTGATGTAAGTCATCTGTATGGCAGGAATAATAGTACCTACTTGGAAGAGTTGTTGTGAAGATTAAATTAGACACTAGAATGGGAGTTTAAGAAATAGCAGTCATTATTAAAATTGTTGGCCAGGCGTGGTAGCTCACGCCTGTAATCCCAGCACTTTGGGAGGCTGAGGCGGGCAGATCACCTGAGGTCAGGAGTTTGAGACCAGCCTGGCCAACATGGCGAAACCCCGTCTCTACTAAAAATACAAAAATTGGCCGGGTGCGGTGGCTCATGCCTGTAATCCCAGCACTTTGGGAGGCCAAGGTGGGTGGATCATGAGGTCAGGAGATCGAGACCATCCTGGCTAACACAGTGAAACCCCATCTCTACTAAAAATACAAAAAATTAGCTGGGCGAGGTGGCGGGCACCTGTAGTCCCAGCTACTCGGGAGGCTGAGGCAGGAGAATGGCGTGAACCCTGGGGGGCGGAGCCTGCAGTGAGCCGAGATCGCGCCACTGCACTCCAGCCTGGGCGACAGCGAGACTCTGTCTCAAAAAAAAAAAAAAAAAAAAAAAATACAAAAATTAGCCAAGCATGGTGGTGGGTGCCTGTAAACCCAGCTACTCTGGAGGCTGAGGCAGGACAATTGCTTGAGTCTGGGAGGCTGAGGTTGTGGTGAGCTGAGACTGCACCACTGCACTCCAGCCTGGGCGACAGAGCAAGACTCTGTCTCAAAAAAAAAAAAAAAATGGAAGAAGAAGCATTTTTTTTTTTAACCTCATAAAGGGTCAAACTACTGCCCCTATTCTAGTCTTGTCTCTTTTGCTTGCAAAGGCACTCATGCTAGCACAGGAAAAGGTGGACACTAGTGGCTGGATGCAGACTACATAGACTCCAAGGACAGGAAATTAGCATAGCTGGGCCTCTTAGAACTGAAAAATCATCAGGAACAGGACCATTTCTGTATTTTCACAGAGGTCAAAGTTAGATGGTCTCTCACTTGCATTTCTCTCTGCGCCTTTCCATATCGGTGTCCTCAGCTTGTCTATCAACTGTATGCACCAAAATGGCAGTATTAGTTCTGGAGTCCACCAGCTACTTGGGAGGCGGAGGCACGACAACCGCTTGAACCCAGGAGGCGGAGGCTGCAGTGAGCTGAGATCATGCCACTGCACTCCAGCCTGGGCGACAGAGGGAGACTCCATCTCAAAAACAAAAAAACAAAACCAACTTCTTTTGTTTGTTTGTTTGAGTCAGGGTCTCACTATATTGCCCAGACTGTTCTCAAACCTGAGCTCCTGCCTCTGCCTCCCAAGTAGTTGGGATTACAGGTGTGCACCACTGCACCAGACCTAAAAATGTTTCTTAAATAACTCAGTTGGTCTTCTTTGAAATGAGCTTATATACCGAAAACATGCACTTACTTCAGTAAATTGATAAATTGATAAATTGATCAGACCAATTATTAAGCAAAGTGTCGAACAAAAACTAGTTGAGAAACCTTTTTCATTTCATGTTTTCCTGGATATTTTGTCATTATAATGGAAGTCCCAAAGTGTTTGATTTGCAACAGCACCTGGAAGTTCTCAAAAAGTTGCATTACATGGTCATGTAATTTCTAAAATGATGCTGAGGACCTAGGGATGGATGGGGTTGGAAGATTTATGCTGAAATTACTCCAAATTTAAAAACAAACAACCAAGCACAGTGGCTCATGCCTCTAATCCCAGCACTTTAGGAGGCCAAGGTGGGTGGATCACCTGAGCCCAGGAGTTCGAGACCAGCTTGGAGCTTGGACAACATGGCGAAACCCTGTCTCTACCAAAAATACAAAATATTAGCCAGGTGTGATGGCATGTGCCTGTAGTCCCAGCTGCTCAGGAGGCTGAGGTGGGAGGATCACCAGAGCCTGGGGAGGATGAGACTGCAGTAAGCTATGATCATGCCACTGCACTCCAGCCTCGATAACAGAGTGAAACTGTGTTTCAAAAATAAAATAAAATAAAAAATAAAAACAAACTGGTCAGGTGCATTGGCTCACGCCTATAATCGCAGCACTTTGGGAGGCCGAGGCGGGCAGATTATTTGAGGTCAGGAGTTTGAGACCAGCCTGGCCAACATGGTGAAACCTCATCTCTACTAAAAAATACAAAAAATTAGCCTGACATGGTGGTGTGCACCTATAATCCCAGCTACTCGGGAGGCTGAAGCAGGAGAATCACTTGAACCCAAGAGGCAGAGGTTGCAGTGAGCCAAGATTGTGCCACTGCACTCCAGCCTAGGCAACAGAGTGAGACTCCATCTCAACAAACAAACTAGGGACAAGGGGGAAAAGGCTATCTCTCTGAGAGTCTATGATTGTAAATCTCAATTTTTTTTTATCATGTGGTTGATCTGAGTATTAAATAAAATAGTGCATGTAAAGTTCTTTGCCCAGCATCTGGATGTAGTCTGTAAATGTTTTATTAGTTACTATGACCAGGAAAATGTGACAAAGTTTGCTGCTGAAGCTGAATATTTATTTATTTATTTATTTATTTATTTTTGAGACAGAGTCTTGCTCTGTCGCCCAGGCTGGAGTGCAGTGGCACCATCTCAGCTCACTGCAAGCTCCGCCTCCCGGGTTCATGCCATTCTCCTGCCTCACCCTCCCGAGTACCTGGGACTACAGGCGCCTGCCACCACGCCCGGCTAATTTTTTCTATTTTTTCGTAGAGATGGGGTTTCACCGTGTTCACGGTGGTCTCAATCTCCTGACCTGGTGATCCGCCCGCCTCAGCCTCCTAAAGTGCTGGGATTACAGTCTTGAGCCTCGGCACCTGGCTGAAGCTGAATATTTTTTAAATGCTCAAATTTAAATTAAATGCTCTGACATTGACTTGACTAGCTTCTTGAGGATAGAGACTGTGTCTTGGCC